>NC_140182.1:80573626-81051126 GCF_963971535.1 Notolepis coatsorum | reverse complement strand
ATTATCCATTTCCTGATCAGCACACACACACACACATAGGGCCCACGTTATCTGTCAAAAAAGCTCTGATTATCCCAAGACTGGTAAAATAGATTCCTTACCTCAGATCAGATGTTCTCCAAAAAGATTATTCCAATTCCTGATCGCCATTCCAAATATCGATCGCGTTTATTGATCCAACGCTGGGTACTGAAAACACATATTCTCCGCTGTTCTGTGGCTCGGCAATGACTTCGATCGTCTCGGGTTACTTGTCTGACAAGTAAAATGTGGAAGCAGGAGTTTTTTTTCTCCATGTGTTTCATTCAATCCAATCCAAAGGGGTGCAGTACCATCCGGAGAGACGATAGGGGGCGGTATTTTCCCAATGGAGCTCCGAGAGAGTTCCAGTGGTAACGTGAGGCTAGATTGATGAAATATGAATGGAAATCGCTAATTAAATCAAAAACGAGATCTCTCGTCTCTCTGGCACCGAACGGTTGGCATGAACTAACAAGAAATCTCGTCGTTGGCACTCAAAGTGTTATGTGTCTTGCTCAAGGACACTTCGACGCTCTGCCCGGGACTATCAGATGACCACTCTACCTCCTGTGCGTGTGCATGCTGTATTTCACATGTTTGAGCTTACACCAAAAGACACAGAACTTTGTTTTGCAGCGGTTGTGACTGGAGGATGAAGAAAAAGAGGGCGGGCCAGAGATAGGAGCAGAGCAGGACTGTGCACCCGGCAGGCTGGCTATGAGTGAAGGTTGCGTCATAGTTGCAGCCCAAAGCCTCATTATTCTAGCTTTGAGTGTGTGTGCTTACAAGTGTGTTGTGCGTGTGTATGCTGTGTGTGTACCTTTACCATAACATTCTATAAAGACATAAAGAACCTCTGTGAATATTTTAATCCGATGTACGAATATACTGTACTATGTGTGTTTGTTTGTGTGTGTGTGTGTGTGTGTGTGTGTGTGTGTGTGTGTGTGTGTGTGTGTGTGTGTGTGTGTGTGTGTGTGTGTGTGTGTGTGTGTTTGTGCGTGTGTGTGCGTGCATGCGTGTGTAATAACCTTGAGCATGACAGGCCTCTCCTCCTCTGCGTCGATGGGGAAGTTGGTGCTGGTCACCCAGGTGTTGGTGCAGAGATGCCTCAGCCTCACGTAGGAGTTTCTGCACAACGACACGGAAGCATCACTAACGGCAGACGAGACTTTTAAAGCCCCAGTCTGTGGTTTTATTTTCTCCCCACCATATCAATGTGAATAATCTCATATTATGATACATGCTTGTACCAATAGAGAAAGAGTTTGATCTGTAGAAGGAAAATACAATATTTGTAAATCAGAATATACATATTACTAGTGATGCACCGATGTGAAAATTGTGGCCGATACCGATAACCGATATTAATATTGCTGTTCTGGCCGATACAGATATTTACCAATGTCGATATCTCTGTATAGAAAACACTTTTTTATGATAATCAAGTAAAGAGCTATTTTCCAAAACGCATTTTTTTTCTTTTGTAAGTTATTTTCAGAAATGACTGATATTTTGAAACTATTTAAGGCCCAAAATCGGCCCAATCTTGATATCGGACCGATACCGATGTGTAAAAAAAACTGCCATATCGGCCGATATTATATATGCGGCCGATATATCGTGCATCACTACATATTACTCTAGTGTTTACAAACATTACTCAACTAATACAGTTAAAAACTCATATGTACCGGTTGTCTGGTGTTAGTCCTTGTATCAAGAGCTCAGTCATATTTACATGTTGTCTAGTGTTAGTCCTTGTATCAAGAGCTCAGTCATATTTACATGTTGTCTGGTGTTAGTCCTTGTATCAAGAGCTCAGTCACATTTACATGTTGTCTGGTGTTAGTCCTTGTATCAAGAGCTCAGTCAATCAACTAGAGAAAACATCTAATTTTTATTTATTACCATTTGTGGGATCATTTCATTACATCTGGATAACTGATTGGGCCTTTATGGTGTAAGAAAAGAGGAATACCTGCACACCTGACTTTCTGTGACCTTTTGTGACTTGCTGCCTAACTACGTTGCAGGTGCAAAAAGGGAAAACTGTGTCAACTGGAGTGGAAAAAGCAGCTCCATGCAAAAAACGACATTAATGCTGCTGAGACCTGGAACTCCATACCAATTCACATTCGCAATGTTCACATCAAGCAATCAAGTTGTACGTGTTTTAATTGATTTGTTATCCTTACTTTTAATCCGCCTTGTTGTCTTATTGTTATGATTTTATATGCTGTATGTACACTCGGCATGACTGTAAATGAGGGAAAGCTCAGTCGCCTTTTCAAGTTTAAATAAAGGTTGAAAATTAAATGATTAAATGATTAAATGCCAAAATCAGTCAAATCAAGTTAACATGAATGAAATGAATGGAAGGGAAACATGAGGAGTGTTGTTCTCCTGTTACTGACCTGGGCACCAGGCAGTCCGCCCTCTGCATAGTGGTGGCATCCAGCTCAAACAGGGAGGCGATGTCATTACCATGAGGAACAGAGACCAGGGTGTAAGCTATCCTTGCTGCTGCCTGACGCCTCCTCTTGGAGAACACCGTATCTGTCTCGTTCTGCACACACACAGACACAGACACACACATATACATACACACACATACAGACAGACACACACACAAGGACAAAGGATAGAAATAATTCCAATGATGTGGCCATTATCAATAATAATACTCCCCATGCTACTATTTGCAGAGGGGTATAAAAGTATTCATACGGTGCTGGTGAGCGTTGTGGTACAGTCTGCATTTTTCATGTTGCGACCCGCCCCGGGGTTTCAGTGTCTTTCAACACTCAGACACATACATACTGTATGTAAACACTGATGAACGAGGCCTGTATCGTCCGTACAATTAATCATTGAGGATGGAGAGACTCCCTTTGTGGTGCTAACTTTCCACCCTAATGAAAACCACTGAGGCGAGACAAATCTCCATGGCATAAACACTGCACTGCCCTGGAATAGCTTGGCCTGTTGCACTGTGTGAAATGACAGCAGATAATGGCTCGGCATAGAGGGGGTTAATTTCTCACCCTGCTCCCTGCATGTTAATGGTAAGCTCCCCAGAGCTACCTCCATGCCCCAGCCCCCCCCCCCCCTCTCTCTTTTCTCTCCCTCTCTCTCTCTCCTCTGGTGACTCACGCCTCACCAGCTTAGCGAAGCAGAGCAGACAGCACGTCTGCCTCCTCTCCCCTCCCTCTCACAGGGCACCCCCACACCCAGACGTTATGTAAGGGGCCCCCTGTGTGTCTGAGCCTCAGCACGTGCATGAGAGAGAGAGCAGAGAGGGAGAGAGAGAGAGCGGAGAGGGAGGGAGAGAGAGAGCGGGGAGGGAGAGAGAGAGAAGAATAGAGGAGAAAGAGAGAAGATAAATAGAAGATGAGTAGAGGAGAAAGAGAGAGAGATAGGAGGGGGAGAGAGAAGAGAGAGGAGAGAGAGAAGAGGAGAGAGAGGGAGAGATAAAGAGAGAGGGGGAGAGAGAGAAGAGGAGATAGAGAGAGAGGAGAGGAGAAAGAGAGAAGAGGAGAGGAGAAAGAGATAGGAGAGAGAGAAGAGGAGAGAAAGGGAGAGATAAAGAGAGGGGGAGAGAGGAGAGGGAGAGACAGAGGAGAGGAGAAAGAGAGGGAGGGAGAGAGGGATAAGAGGAGAGGGTGAGATAGAAGAGGAGAGGGAGGGGAGAGGAGAGAGAGAAGAGGAGAGGGGAGAGAGATGAGAGAAAGAGAGAGGAGGGGGGATAGATGAGAGATAGAAGAAGAGAGGGAGGAGATAGGACAGGAGAGAGAGATAGCGAAGAGGAGAGGGGGAGTGAGGAGAGAGGAGAGAGAGATAGAGGAGATAAGAGAGGGAGGAAAGAGACAGGAGAGAGAAGAGGAGAGGGAGGGAGAGGGGAGAGAAGAGAGAGAGGAGAGGGAGACAGGAGATAGGGGGGAGAGAGGGAGAGGAAAGAGAGAGGGGGGAGAGAAGAGGAAGAGAGAGAAGAGGAGAGGGAGAGCGAGAGCGAGAGAAGAGGGGGGAGAGAGGAGAGGAGAGAGAAGAGAGAGGGGAGGAGAGAGAGAAAAGGAGAGGGAGAAATAGAGAGAGGAAAGAGGAGAGAGAGAGAAGAGCGATAAGAGGAGAGAAAGAGAAAAGAGAGAAGGAGAGAAGAGGAGAGAGAGAAGAGGAGAGAGAGAAACGATGTGTGTGCGTGCGTTTGTGCGTGTGCGTTTGTGCGTGTGTGTGTGTGCATACGTCTGAGAGAAGTTTGTGTGTGTGTTCCTTGCAGTGGCAGAATACAAATGTGGAAGGTAGCTAAGAACTGAGAGAACTGTCTGGATGCAGACTCAGAGTTGAGTGAGTTTGGCAGACTTTGTGTGCATCTGATTGTGTGCGCGTGCGGGTGTGTGTGGTTTATGTGAGAGAACTGATGGGATTGCGTAACTAGAGCATGGTGAGATAGAAGGGGGTCCGGAGTTTGGCACAGGCAATCTCCCACTGCAGAGACAAACTCTCTCAACTATCCTCATTCTCTTCCTTCCACCCTTCCTTCAATCCTTCCTTCCTCTCTTTCACCTTTTGTCTTCCTCTCCCTCTCCATTATGCATTCAGAATTTTTTTTAAACACATGGTTTTAGTGACTCAGGTGACATCATCGACCGCAGCTACAGTGTCAAACTCCAAACTGTTTTCATTCCTCAGAGCAGCAGATGTCTAGAATTATAAATAGCCCCCCGGACAAATCAGGAAGTATATAAAGATGTGTCTATTAAGAGTAGCAGCTGCAGGGGACCTACTAGCATTAGCTTCATTGTGTCCAGAGAGAGAAAGAGAGAGAGAGAAAGACAGAGAGAGAGAAACAGTAAGAGAGACAGAAAGAGAAACAGTAAGAGAGCGAGAGAGAGACAGAGAGAGAAACAGTAAGAGAGAGACAGAAAGAGAAACAGTAAGAGAGACAGACAGAGAAACAGTGAGAAAGAGAGAAACAGTAAGAGAGAGACAGAGAGAGAAACAGTAAGAGAGAGACAGAAAGAGAAACAGTAAGAGAGACAGACAGAGAAACAGTGAGAAAGAGAGAGAAACAGTAAGAGAGAGACAGAGAGAGAAACAGTAAGAGATAGACAGAAAGAGAAACAGTAAGAGAGAGACAGAAACAGTAAGAGAGAGAGAGAAGCAGTAAGAGAGAGAGAAACAGTATGAGAGAGACAGAGAGAGAAACAGTAAGAGAGAGAGAGAAGCATTAAGAGAGAGAGAGAGAGAAACAGTATGAGAGAGAGAAACAGTATGAGAGAGAGAGAAGCAGTAAGAGAGAGAGAGAGAGAAACAGTATGAGAGAGACAGAGAAACAGTAAGAGAGAGAGAAGCAGTAAGAGAGAGAGAAAAACAGTATGAGAGAGACTACACAATACAGTGGGCCTGTTCCACTCACTCACCTCCCCTTTAGAATCCACGTCATCTCTGAAGTCGGGGTTCACCTACAGAGGAGGTAAAGAGTTATTAACCAACCGTTGTCGATTGAACCACAACAACTATAAATGTAGTTCAGTGTCACTAGTTAAACTGGGAACTAAGTCAATATCTGAGAGACTAGTGATGATATACAGGAAGGGTTGGTTGACAGTGTCCATAACAATGGGAATGCTGCCACCTGCAGCACGTCGACTACAATCTCCTTGGACAGTTTTTTAATAATAATAAAAAAAAATAACAGAAATAACCACAGCAATAGAATAACTACGTAGATGATACATGTGTTGCTCCAGTTGCTGCGGCCATGTTGGTTATTTGAGTTACTCGTGACCACGATCTGTTCACCACATTCACACGGCGACCATTTTGCGGTTATGTCATGCTCAGGATGGGCTCTTTTCCACCCAACCTGAGCATGACATGCAAATTGGCCGCGCTGTGAATATGGTGTGGTGGATGCTGGAGAAAATAATTATCTTGGTCAGATAGCTGGTTGTTACAATTTATTAGGTCAATAGGAGAATTGGCTTAGAGGGGGACGCAATGCACCCCTGGCCGAGGGGGTCACATAATAGTGCCCAGAATCACAGGGGGGTCGGTCTCTGTGTGTGTCTCTCTCTCTCTCTCCAGCACTTGCTGTATCACCGTCAACCCAAAATATCATAGCGTGCGCGCCGGTATTCCGATCTGTGCAATAATATTCAGGGGATATATATTGTCCCGTGGGATTACGCCCCCCTGCGGCTAAATTAATTAGTCTCTCTCTCTCTCTCTCAGACTCACAGGAATTGTGTAAAATTGCCCAAATAGTGAAAGAAATAGCAAAATAGTTCCCCTTTAACACTTTGAGTGCCACTCACGACTAATCTCGTGTTTACAATAGTTATGTTGAAAGCCACTCACGAGATTTCTCGGAATTTTTTATTTTCTTTGCGATCTGAAATCATATTGCATCACGCGAGCCTACCCTAGCCTACCCAAGGGCCGCCGGCGATCAGATGTGAAAAAAGCGCCCCCTATCGTCTCCCAGATGACATCAGGGATTTTGGAATGGACTCAATGAAAATGGATGGGGGGAAAAAAATATTCCAGTCCACATTTTCCAGTCCACTGATGCAGCCGGGGTTACCAGAGTTCATTCTGGATCCTCTGAGCGCCGCGGATCATGAGTTCTACTGTATACACGTTAGATCTATACACTTATCGATTTTTTCGAATGGTGATCAGGAATTGGAATATACCAGTTGGATACCATCTGATGTCAGGTAAGGAATCTATGTTATCAGTGTTAGGATAATCAGACTCGTTTTGATGAAGATATAAGCTTTTTTCTGATATGTGCTCCAGCGGTTTCACTGTAAAATCCATGAGGAAATGAAAACGGCTATTATCAGCGCGCGCCTCGAATGTGCGTGCGTGCACGTATACTATTGATCATCTAGCGTTTATTTGAAAACGATTCATAAATAGGCCGACAAATATCAACGTTCTGGAATATTCCAGTAAAAGGCGATTATCACAGAATGGGCTGTTTTTTACCTCAAAACGGGTGCTTTTCAAAATGCTCTCAAACGGAAATGAAGCGATAAAAAACCAATCTGCCTTGACAGCACTGACTGGAAAATGATTATTTGATAAGCGATGGGCAGATTAGACACATAGCCATAATTTAAAACATAACATTGGCTCCGATGGTGGCATTCAAGCAATAAGTCGTGCGCCCCCTGGTGGCACTGAAAGTGTTAACACATTGGTCGCCAAAATCGCTTTTCAGCATTATTGCCCGCCATGCGTTGACCGCCAACATCGCTGTACAGCGTTTTTGAGATCAATATTAAATTCTTTCGCCATGGCATTCATAATTCATCCACCCAACCCCCGATGCCCTAGCGGGACCCTAGATGGGACTGTAACGGCTCAATACCGCCGCCTGGTGGATGGTCGGGCAAGTTACACTCTCGCAAAAACCGGAAGTGTCATCGGTGCATCGAGGAAATTCCTCCGGCAGTCACATCTAGCTACGGGACTCCTGACAGACACTATAGTACATATGGATTGCTTTCTAAACTTAATAATCTATATGATTTCGGCGTTTATTGCGCCATACAAACCGGAAATGGACCTAGGCGATCGACGTCGAATAATTGGGATCTTTCACCGCCAGTCTCATCGGCCCACGGTAAGAGAACAGTAACATTATTTTCAGCCCGATTGTTTATTCATTTCACTGCAAACCATCTGATCAATATATCAGCCATACTACATAAAGCCGTTACTGATGATCAAGGAATTATAAACGACCCACCCCCCCCCTTTCCTCCACGCATGATGAAGCATAATGTATACCGATCATATACATTTGAATTTTTCAATATAGCGTGTATGGGAAAGAAACGGCAATCGATAATCTATCATATGCGTTTGGGCTTATAACTAGAGTTTTTGGAATTACAGCAGAAAAGATTAAAAACATACTTATATTCTCGAAGGTATTACGGTAACACAACAATGCATGAATGAAAAAGTATAACATTCCCACATCCTGAACGATAGATAATCGATGTTGAATGGGCCATAGTAATGTCAATATAGCAATACAATTGTAAAAGTTATAGCCCTGCAAAGAAGGTAAACATCTCCATATAGGCTTTTAACGGTGGCAGAGAGGGGTATAAGATGGACACAACCCCCGGCGGTCAATGTGTTAAGCTATTTCTTATGCTGATGTAGTATTCTTTTGGGGAGTGAAAAAAAAAACATGCAATATTATTTCACACAGTGATTCTTGGGTCACCGGTGGAATGACTGAGCACAGAGTAACAGTAGAGCAGACGTTTAAACAGAGCAACACCCACTTCAGCGGCGAGGTAGTTCCCGGTAGCCAGGTGTTTGAAACGGAAGAGGCTGTTCCACTGGCCAGCGCCTCCTCTACACGGGTCATAGTGCACAACCTGCCACAGAACAAGGGATCAGACTGGTGTTATACCGTTTTGTTTCCTTCTTGACTTATATATATATATATAATAATAATAATAAATAATAATAATAATAATAATAATAATAATAATAATAATAATAATAATAACTTTGTTTTATATAGCGCCTTTCATGAAACCCAAGGTCGCTTTACATAGGGCAATAACAGATGAGACAAACATGATAGACAGACACACAACATTAAATATAGGAAGCTAGGGGTCAAAGGCCATGTTAAAACTGAGTTTTGAGGAGTTTTTTGAAGCAGTCCAAAGTTGGGGCGTTACGGAGTTCTGCGGGGAGGGAGTTCCAGCCGGTGGGAGCTGCCACACTGAAAGCTCTGTCCCCAAAGGTCCGCAGTCTGGTTTGGCGAATGGAGAGCTGACCGGTGTCTGAGGATCGCAGGGGCCGTGACTGAGTGTAGACTGGTCAGTGAGGTACTGAGGTGCCAGAGCATGGAGGGACTTGTAAGTGAGGAGGGTTTTGTAGGTGATGCAGAATTTGATGGGGAGCCAGTGGAGGTGGATGAGGGTAAGTAAGTAAGTAAGTATTTATAAAGAGGGTGGGGGTGATGTGCTGCCAGGGTTTGGTAATATATCACACTATATATAGTCTACCCATATAACATAGATAGATAGCATGTCTAGCAATAGCGCTGTATATACATTTATATTTACAGCGCATATATATATGTTATGTGTACTATTCACATATACTTACTGTCTGTGGGGTATATTCACATGGTGGTAGGTATATTTACTGTGGTGTTGCGTTCACATTGTGGTGTGAGTGTGGTGTCACTAATTGTTCTTGTAATTGACATTTGTTCTGTGTAAATTAGACACAGGTGTGGTTACGAGGCTCCACGCCCTATATGAACAGACCAGGAGCTTGTCGCTGCCTGTGCTCACACCATGTGTGCTCTTGCTCTATTTTTGCTGCTTGTAGAAACTTTTTATTATTGTATCCTGAACCAAGGAGGCTGGTCTCCACTTTTGTCTTTTGTAAATTAGAACTAGTTGAATAAATATGATTGTTTTTGCTAAAAACGTGTCCGACTTCCATGTGTCCACCACGTTGCAACCAAGGCCTAGGGGAAAACTAGCCATCTCAGCTTGACTGTTGAGGCCTTAGGGCAAGTTGTCAGGCTTGGTTGTAACAATATATAAATGCTAAATGGATTGCATTTATATAGGCCTAGCGCTTTTATCCAAAGAGCTTTACAATTTGTTCCTCACATTTTTACCCATTCACTCACAAATATACACACCGATGGCAAAGGCAACGATGCAAGGTGCCAACCTGCTCAGGGGTTAAGTGTCTTGCTCAAGTAATGGGTATAATCAATATGAGGAACAAATTGTAAAGTGCTTTGGATAAAAGCTGCTATATAAATGCAGCCATTTACAGTTTATTTACCATTTCTATTATTTTTACTGAGACCAGGCTGCAGTGAGACCAGCTGTAGTGAGTGATCACCTCTGACCCAACACACTCTGGTCATCAACATTCTGGCAGGTGATGGAAGGCCATACATACCATTGACCCCCACCGCCAGGACCGTTTCTACCCAGAGGCCGTCCGCCTACTCAACAAAGGAATGACTGAGCTTGCAACATCTATATGCATATAAGCTAAGGGCAATTTTGTTCCCTCATCTTTGGTGTACATAGCTTATATATGTTGTATATGTCACATATTGTACAGTCGAATGTCTGTCGGTGTGCTGGCCTTGCGTTACGTCACATCATGTTATGTATACTGTATATTCCTCTTTACTTACCTTTTTTTTTACTGTATGAAGCACACTCTCAGGGGCTCATACAAGCATTTCACCGTAAAGTATGTGTATTTTATTGTGACAATTAATAAACAAACTTGAACTTGTTACGCGTGTGGTCCTGTTAGAATTGTTAAGATTGTTGTATGGCCTACTGTACCTACAAATAATGCGTTTCTGAATTTGACTTAGGATGGTTTTATGAGTCTCCTGTAGTACCTCTATTTCCCAGAGGGCTTTGGAGCTGGTGGCGGAGGTGGCTGACTGTCTCAATGTGGTCCTGAGGAAGATGTGCTGCTGATTCCTGTACTCATCACAGGTTAGAAACCTCTCCTGCTCTGCGTGGAACAACCTCACCACATCTCCCTGACAGAGAACGGAACATGGAAACAACATTGAACATGGAAACAACACTGGCCAGAGAAGAGAACATGCAAACAACATTGCTATAGGCTGCTGCTTCTGTATATATGCTAACATAAGCAACATTAGTTTAGTTTATTTATTTAGCACATTATAAAAATAAAAAAAACAGTGCTAGGAGGGAACAAAGTTCCACTCTCATCCCATCAATGTCCATAATCATATATGAACGAAATACATGTCAACATGGTCTAGAAAATAAACTCAAAACAAGATCAGAGATATAAGGCAAACACTATAGTGATAGATGTCATGTTCAAAACACATGTAACAGAACATGTAAACAACATTGCTATAAGATGCTGCTTCTGTACGCCAACGTAAATAACATTTCTATAAGCTGCTGCTTCTGTACATGCTAACGTAAATAACATTTCTATAAGCTGCTGCTTCTGTATGCTAACGTAAACAACATTGCTATTGGCTGCTGCTTCTGTATGCAGTACTGTATATCATGTATGTCATAAATGTCATGATATATCTGTATATCTGTATGTTGTGTATGTCATAAATGTCATTATGAATTGAAAATGGGGGACCCTGATGTAAACAAGACGAAAGTCTTTCTCTGGTCTGCATCCCCTTAACTCTTCCGTGGCCAACCACGTTTATATACGTTATTGAGCACCAACGGTTAACACATCGACTGCCAGCTATTAGCCTCATCCTGTAGTAGCTACCGCCACCGCTGTAAACGATGGGAGTCGCTCATCTTGTTTGCAGAGCTATAACTATTTAAATATTATAGCTATGGATGCAATACTATGGCCCATTTGACATCGAGCATCTATTGTTCAAGATGTGAAAAAGGAATATTTTTTCCATCCATACATACCCGTTTTATACCGTGGTGAATATAAGTATGGTTTTAGAGCGGTTTAGGGTAATTCCTGGGAGGCTAGTAATAGGCCGTGCCGCATATTATACTTAATCCATTGGCATTTCGTCCCTATACACGCTACAATAAAAAATTCAAATGCATACGATCGGTATATTATGTTCCATCATGCATGCATGAAAGGGGGGGGGGGGGGGGGGGGGGGGGGCGTTTCTGATTAATTGATTGTCAATAACGGCATTCGTTAGTACAACAGCATACGCTGATCAGGGCGATGGCTATGAAAACAAGGCACAACCAAGCTGAAATGTACGTTAAATTGCTCTTACCTGTGGCCAATGAGATTCCAAAAAGAATATTCCAATTATTTGATTGCCATCTGCTAGATCGTATGTCCATTTGGGCCATGACATAACCCCCCACAGCATAATGAATCGGAAACTATTCAATGCGATCGGGTGAAGCTCTTGATCCACGTTACTAGAAATGTCCGCCCGGAGGAATTTCAATGACACACAGAGAGATACACAGAGTCTCAAAGGGGGTGCAACATCGGCCGCATACCACCAAGCGGCGGTATTGGACCTTTGCGATCTCAGACTCATTCCCTATGGTAACACAGCCTTCCTGGATGATTTTTGAATGGAAATAGCGAATAAAAGAAATGACGATCAAATAACGAGTATACTCGTTGGTGGTGTCCAACGATTGGCGGCCAATAACGAGTATACTCGTCGTTGGCGGGGAATGAGTTAATGGCCAAAAACGTATATATACACGTTTAGTTACGTTTTTGGATCGTTTTCCCTTTTTTTGGATTTTAATATCCTATTCAATGTCAGGGACCTGTATGTTGCCGTTAAAAGGCATACTGGGACTCCGAAGGTGCAGTACCAGCCAGATCCTGCTAGTAGGCAGTATCGAGAGTGCAGTAAACCCTGTTCCAGACCGGGTGCTACTTTTAACCCGCTCCGGGCGGACTTTTCTAGTAATGGGAAACCTAGGGCTTCACCCGATCCCATTGAATAGTTTTCGGGACCCCCGATCCATATGTTGTGGTGGGTTATGTCGTGGGCCAGATGGACATAGGATGGACATAGGATGGACCAGATGGCGATCAAATAATTGGAATATTCTTTTTGGAATACCACCGACCACAGATAAGGACAATCTGATGTAAATTACAGCTCGATCGTGCAAGGTTATCATACCCATCCCCCTGATCGGCATGTGTTGTGGTAATAACAAAACGACCCCCCCCCCCCCCCTTTCATGCATTCATGATGAAACATAATACCTATTATATAGATTTGATTTGGAAATAGTAGCGTGTCCAGGGACGAAACGCCAATGGTTTTAGTAGAATTCATGCTGCGCCCTATAACCAGCCTCCCAGGAATTAGCCCGGATCATTCCGAAATTATAAATATATTCACCACGGGATAGCGCGTGAACGTATTCATGAACAAATTAATTATTTTTTGCATCTTGAACGGAAGATAGTTACTGTCAAATGACCATGGTATTGTATCTATAATATAAAATATAGATTTAGCTCTACAAACAAGGAAACCTGGCCCAGCTAGAGCTAGATGGGGAAATCGAATGGCCGCGAATGTGTTAACAATTGTGTGTATTGAGCCATACTGTATTGTACCCATTCTACAATCTGTTAATAAAGTTTTCAATCAATCAATCAATCAATATGCTAACGTAAACAACATTGCTATAGGCTGCTGCTTCTGTATGCTACCGTAAACAACATTGCTATTGGCTGTTTGCATTTCTGTACATGCTAACCAGAGAACATGCAAACAACGGGACAGTCTGAACTAAAGACAGGGTCTGAACAGGGACAGTCTGAACTAAAGACAGGGTCTTGATTGATTGATTGATTGAATTGATTGATTGATTGATTGATTGATTGATTGAAAACTTTATTAACAGATTGCAGAATGGGTACAATACAGTACAGCTCAATACACACAATTGTTAAGGGGATGCAGACCAGAGAAAGACTTTCGTCTTGTTTACATCAGGGTCCCCCATTTTCAATTCATCAGGACATATATGACATACATGACATACAGATAGTCAGTACTGCTACATCTATACATTTATGACATACCAGATTTGCAAATACAGTACTGTTTGTGATACAGAAGGAGTCAAGAAAAGGGAGTATATACATTTGACGTAGAAACTGTACATTGGAGGAGGTTGGGTGGGGGGGGTTGGGTACATTGGGATATTGACAACCATACTGGGTAATTTACATTGGAGGTGGTTGGGGGGGGGGGGGGGGGGGAGACACACTGTATAAACAAGCAAAACTGTACATTGAGGGGGGGGGGGGGAGGAGACACTGTACAAACAAACAAAATTGTACATTGGACTATTGACAAAACCATACTAGGTAAATGACTGTACATTGGAGGGGGTTGGGTTAGGATATTTACAGGGGTCTGAACAGGGACAGTCTGAACTAAAGACAGGGTATGAACAGGGACAGTCTGAACTAAAGACAGGGTCTGAACAGGGACAGTCTGAACTAAAGACAGGGTCTGAACAGGGACAGTCTGAACTAAAGACAGGGTGTAAACGGGGACAGTCTGAACTAAAGACAGGGTCTGAACAGGGACAGTCTGAACTAAAGACAGGGTGTAAACGGGGACAGTCTGAACTAAAGACAGGGTCTGAACGGGGACAGTCTGAACTAAAGACAGGGTCTGAACAGGGACAGTAGCGAGGCTCTCACCCCCTTCAGCACATCTTCTCTGTAGTCGCTGAACTTCATGAACAGGGTGACCTTCCAGCTGGTGGTGCAGTTGACAGCGTTCACCTACAGCATCACACACACACACACACCACAGATACACACACAGATACACATACACCACGGATACACACACAGCATCACACACACCAAGGATACACACACAGCATCACACACCACAGATACACATACAGCATCGTTATCACAAGCTTTTTAAATACATTTTATAGGCTATCTTTTTATTTTTACATAATAATAACAACAACAACAACAACAACAACAACAACAACAACAACAACAACAACAACAACAACAACAACACTACCAACAATATTATTAGCATCATTATCATCATCATGTAAATAATAACAATACTATCAACTACATTATTGTTATTAACAACAACATTATATTTGTTATTATTATAATAATAATAATAATAATAATAATAATAATAATAATAATAATAATAATAATAATAATAATAATAATAATAATAATAATAATAATAATAATAATAATAATAATAATAATAATGACAATGACAATAATAACAATAACAATAATAATACTACATCATGAAATGGAATAAATGAGTGAGCCTAACCTCCTTGCAGCCTGGGTTGTCTAGCAGCTCTATGTTACTGGCATGGAGCGGCTGCCCTGCGTTCACTGGCATCAGAACCACCTTGTCTCCGACCACCACCTACAACCCAACGAGAGGCGTTTTAGACGCAGGACACACCGGCCTGTGAAGCTGAGGCTGAGAAACCAACACGGTTCAAACAGGAAAGACACAAAGCCAAAGGATATTCCCATGCAAGGGGTCTGTTTTAGGTCAGCATAGAGCTAAAATCATTAATTATGGAAAGGTGGGTGAGCTATGGGCAACAAGAGTAGGCTGGGGAACATTGGAGTCAAACAAGGAAACTATAAAAGAAGGAAGGGTCATTACACAAGCGTTCTATGCTTTGCTTGGTGCCAGTTGTAGTATTGACACCTATGGGAGATGCATGGAGAAGCAAAATATACAAGCTATCTGAGGAAATATACACCAACCAGGCAACCAATATAACAAAGTATAACTAGTTAACAACAACATGACAAATTGCAGATGATTCTGATATCCGAGGTAATAACCTGTTTAAATGGCGATACCATTTAACTCAATGTCGGCCCAACTGAAGGTTTTCACACTTGGCACCAATGTGCGTTCACACGCTACACAGTGACGTGATGACCCTTCCTTCTCTTTTTCCTTGAGTCAAACAAGGAAGTGATTGAGGTGTTCACAGCACACACATTCATAGAGGGTGGGCCAACATGAAAGCAACATACAGTGGTAGTAGGATAACAGAATGTGTAAGCCACCTATTATTATATCAACCTTCATAAAACACATGCTGTCAAGTCATATTCAACTTTCTATATTTCCTATTACGAGATTAAGCAGCCACAAACATGACAATTTTCTCAATTTTTTTTTTTACAAAAACAGTCCATTCCACTTATACAGCATTGCTCTCATCTATTATGTTGCGTATCAACTACGAGCAGCTACGAGCAGCTAATATCAGGGAGGATTAACTAATGGCTGGATGTTTTTAGTGCCCAGACTGTCTACATGCAACGCTAGTGTGCAACCATGCTTTTTTGGAAAATTAGATTCCGTGTCCAACCTAAAAACACACAAACGGCATGCACAATCAAGAGCAATACCTTCAACCATAGGATGCTAAAGCAAAGGGAAGGACAAAACCAGAAATGTTAATCGAACAGGTAAAAACACTCATTTGATATTAAACTGTAGATTAAATTAAATAAATAAATGGTGCATTTATATAGTGCTTTTATCCTAAGTGTTTCACAATTTTGTTCCTCACATTCACCCATTCACTCACACACCAACAGCAGAGGCAACAATGCAAGGTGCCGACCTGCTCATCGGGAGCAATTAGGGGTTAATTAGGGGTCTTGCTCAAGGACACTTCGACACGCTGCCCGGGAATCGAACCGGGAACCTTTCCATTTCCAGACGACTGCTCTACCCCCTGAGCCATTGTCGCCCCTACTGTAGTAAACTGTACCAAAACGTAGACTACATAGCAAATCCTGTTGTACTTGTATTTGTTGCACTTGTATGTTATACTTACATGCATACTTGTGTTACAGCATATAAAGCTGTGGAACAGCCTCCCCCCAACATAAGGTGCGCTCCCTCCCAGTCTGCCTTTAAATCCAGGTTAAAAACCTACCCGTTTACCCAGCAGGCCTTTTAGATTTTAACCTCTTAAAAGGCACCCCCAAAATTGGCCATTTTAGTTTTCGTTTTTGACGACTGCATACTTAAAACCAAAATACTGTACTTTATACGTATACCACATGCATGAGCCTGGTCTCTTTTGAAAGATGACATTCTGTAGTTTCTGATACAATAAGGAAAACTCACCTTTAGTGCTAATGAAATAGAGTAACATAGGTCTGAACTTGAGTTGTAGAAAAACTTTGTTCTGTAGTAGTTAGTATTCCAGAAGTAGTATTTCCTCAGAGATCCATAGCCTGAAGTCTTATGTAGTACATGTCCAAATTTGATAAAGATCCGTTCAGAAATGAGTGATTTTGGTAAACTGTGTACAAAAGAAAACGCAGTTTTCTCATAGACTTCAATTCATTCTGTGTTTTTTCTCTTCCTGTTTTCGCTCATGACTTTTCACCTAGATCCCCAATTCGTACATCCCCAGATCGGGTATCACTGGAAAGCCAAACTCATTGGCTACAACCCTGTCCAATCATTTCCGAGATCGCCAAATGATTGACGGAACTAGAGCCCCAAGAGTCGGGAGTGGTATTTGCGCAATACCGTGTACTTTGCGCAAGCCTCAAATATCGGTATGTAACTTGAGAACCGCTGAACGGATTTTGTCACCTGAAAGGGCTATCAACAGGCAACAAATGGGGCTTTAATTTGATATATATATTGTATTACAAAATATGCACACCCGAACCAAAGTGCCGGTGGGCAAATCGTCCTCAAGAGGGTAAGAGGGACTGGACTTTTTTAGCCTGGATAGTCTGCCCTCACACCTACACTGTTTCATGTTGTGTACTATTTTTCTATTTATTATCTTTTAATCTTACTTGTTGTTATATTTGTCATATTTGTATTGCTTTCTTTACCATGTTTTTTTATTTTCTTTTAATGTGCTTTACAAATAAAAACGTACTTACTTATTACAGATTTACAGGTAGTGGCATTAATTTGTCATGTTGTATTCAGGGTGATTCAGAGGGATGACCTGAGATTCATGCTTTTCTCTCTGCTTGACCTGAAAGTTGTCTGACTGCCTGACTGCGTGTCACTGTGGAGCGTTCTGAGCAGAATGGAGAACATGACAGAGCTACACACAGTGAGCTGCTTGATAGATGGCTCACTGTGGAGCGCTCTGAGAACATGACAGAGCTACAGTACACACACAGTGAGCTGCTTGATAGATGGCTCACTGTGGAGCGCTCTGAGAACATGACAGAGCTACACACAGTGAGCTGCTTGATAGATGGCTCACTCTAATCTGATATATCGTGGCCCGGTGGCAAGAGACTGTAGTGCAACACGTTTTGACCCAAGAAAGTAGATTTTTCTTAACACTTTCAGTGCCAGCAGGGGGCGCACGATTTAGCGCTTGAGTGAATAGAGATTCAATGAGAGGGCGATCACATTTGCAAACGCATAAACTATATCTTAAATTATGGCTATGTGTCCCGTCGCTTATCAATAACTTGTTTGCAGTCAACATTGTCGAAACGGATTTTTTTTTAATCAGTACATTTCTGTTTTATACCATTTTGAAAAACATTCGTTTTTGGAAACTTTCAGAAAAAAAATAGATTCTGCAGGAATCGCCCTTTAGTGGAATACACAAAACACGTTGTAATTTTTCAGCCTATTTATGAATCGTTTTCAAATAAACGCTAAATCGATAGTATATGTGTACTTATGCACGCTAGAGAAGCGGGCTGAAAAATCGATTATCCATTTCCTGATCAGCACACACACACACACACATATGGGACACGCTGAGATATAGGTGAAAAAAAACTCTGATTATCCCAAGACTGGTCAAATAGATTCCTTACCTCAGATCAGATGTTCTCCAAAAAGATTATTCCAATTCCTGATCACCATTCCAAATATCGATCGCATTTATTGATCCAACGCTGGGTACTGGAAACACATATTCCACGCTGTTCTGAGGCTCGGCAATTAATGCAATCGGCTCGGGTTACATGCCTGATAAGTAAAATGTGGATTCCGGATTCTTTTTTTCCCATCCATTTCATTCAGTCCAATCCAATGGGTGCAATACCATCCGGAGAGACGATAGGGGGGCGGTATTTTCCCTGTTCGAGCTCAGAGAGAGCTCCAATGGTAACGTGAGGCTAGATTGATGAAAGATTTATGGAAATAGCTAATAAAGAAAATAACGATTAAATAACGCATGGCATGAAATAACGAGATTTCTCGTGGCTGGCACTTAAAGTGTTAAGATAAAAGGTTGTAGAGCACCGGGATGCTTTGAAGCTTTAGCCACTGCTCTGCCATGTTAGAAGAGGAATATTTATGTACGGATCAGTAGGGAACCGAGGAAGAGCAGAAATGTGATTGGCTGTGGACGGACTATGACATAAACGTCGTAATATTGTCAGTTTGCCAGGCCACTCGCACTATGAATGGACTTCTGGTGACTGGTCGATGAGATGCTCCCTGTCTCCATGCAGACAAAGTCCCAGAGCAGACAAAGTCCCAGAGCAGACAAAGTCTCAGAGCAAATTGCCCAAATTGCATTTCTGCCGTTTTCTGCCTATTCAATTTATTTTTATAATAAGGTGCAAGGTTGCTGACACTGTGCTGCACAGCCGATGTTGATTTGATTGATTGAGAAGGGAGGGCTGTTCCAAATGCTCCTCTACTTAGAACCCTATAGAGTGCCGACCTTAAGAACTCTGAAATAATGTCAGTCAAGTCCATGAGGGCTCAGTCTGTAGTCTTGAGACATTGGGATTTATAGTTGTGATTAACACAAAACTTCCTCTGCTTATCCAGGAGTCCCTGGAGATACTGGGACCCATTTCTGCCAATAACTCCCAACGACCTTTACAATTATTGCCCTATAAACACCAAACTTTTATTCATTTATTTAAAACAGGCTAGTCTCACTGAGATTCTGACTATTTTTTTCCAAGACCGACCTGGCCACGAAAGCAGCTGAAAAGTTTCAGTTGGCGAGTTAACCCGACTTTTCTCGTGACTGGCGCTGAATGAGTTAATATGTACTATGTAATATGTATTACACTGCGATATTACTGTGGATTTGATTATCGGGAGGGAGGGAGAGAGGGAGAGAGAGAGGTATATGATGGTAGGTGCGTTGTCATTGATAGAATGGTAAAAACCCGTCACAGATCCGTAATGAAGACCTAACTGAAGATGAAGCAGCACTGACGCCAATGCGCTTCAGTGAATCTTTTCCAAGGTTGTGCCACTCCTCCCGTCGGTCGCTAAGGGGTACGTACGTTATCTCCCTCGCTGCGGAGCTTCCAGAAGGGCTGGATGTAGAACCAGGAGCCCTCATTTCCAGCCGCGTCCAGAGAGACCCGCATGGCGTTCTTCTCCAGTAAGGCGGGCAGGCGCTTGTTTACCGTCAGGTACTTATTACTCTTTATATGTAGCAGCTGAAATAGAAAACCAAAGAGGGTGATTGCAACATCGCCAGCGGTGCTGTGTCACACTATAAGTGACGTCCATATAGAAAAAAACAAATCTATTGTTTTTATACTTTGTGACCATCTCAAGATGTTGATGTTTTGAGTATACAGTTTATTTTTCTCATAGTTTTATAATAAGATTTAATTTGATTGCCTATATTGTATTTCATCTATTACTGCCAATACCTGTACCTCCCCTCCCCCATGGAGCTATGACGCCCACATTTCTCCAAGGGGATCAATAAAGGAAGATATTATCTCATCATACTTTGCTTGGTTTAGAACTGGCCTCCATTTTCATTCAGACTGACCTTGGCTAGGGATGTCCGTACACAACACATAGCCCATCGTATTACTTTATCAGGCAAAGAGATACATAATCCCCCACCATGTATAAACTTGGCCCCGGAGCTTGCAGACAAAGTCATGTATACTGAGGGAGTAACTCATCGGAGCAGGGGTGACCACACGCTTTGAAGGTATGTTACGAACAGCAGTAGAAGCCACAGCCAGAGATGTCCTATCATCGATGAAACCACCTGTTACACTCACTACAGTAATGTACATTGCCAGGTATAGATGTACTGCGTGTACGGTACTATGTGTGCTTTTCATTAAGTCAATAAAGCGGTTGGGCAACGTTAAGTCTGTTGTGAGGACGGTGACATAGCCTTGGCGACCATATGAAAACATAAACAACAGTTCTCGACTCGCAGCAAACCAAGTTGAGTTGCTTCTACACTATGAACCCTCTAGACCCCTTAGGTCATCAGGGACTGGTCTGCTAACTGTTCCTAGGACCAAGACGTAGTGAAGCCGCATTCTGCTACTATGCCACACATAGCTGGAATACACTGCCAGAGGATTTTAGATCTGCCCCAACTCTGCCTATTTTTTTTTTTTGCCTATAACTTTTTTGCACTTTACTGCCCTTTTCTTTTTTGCTTGTTTTAATGCGCTGAAAGTCTATTGTGAGAATGTACCGCTATACTGTACCCTTCTGTGTTCCTTTTATATATTTTTTCATTCCAGATAATCACAATTTTTTATGCTGTGCCTTCTTTTTGTCGTTTTTTTTATACAGCACTTTGGATTGCCTCAGTGAAATGTGCTTTATAAATAAATGTGACTTTGTCTAATGTCTAGTGTCTAATGTCCTTTGTGTTGATTATAGTGTTTATTATTTTTACTCTATATTATATTATATATTTTGTATTTGGTTATTTGTACTCAAGTTTTAAGTCTGTATTTGTTATTTTTATTGTCTTGTCATTATTATTATTATTGTTGATGTCAATGTGGTGTTTGTTGTTGTATATTAAACAAATAAATGTGAAAAAAATAAATGTGACTTGACCAAAGACTACAAGCACTAGTACCTGGACGACGTTACTGTATTTGACGATCTCCCCCAGGAGCTTCTTGTTCTCAGATTCATTCTGCTTCTGCTCCAGTTCTGCTGCATGCTGGGTAAAAACAAAGAGGGAAAGGAAAAAAAGAGTAATTGAGATGCAAATTCAAGATGTTGTTTATTAAGAGTAAAAAGAGCTCCACACGGCATCTTCTTCACATGCAATTAGAACACATTGAGAGCAACGTATCGGCACAAGGACCTTGGTCGGGTTCCCAAAACCTTGTTCTAAAATAAATAATACATTAGATTCAAATTCATTGTTATTATACAG
Source organism: Notolepis coatsorum (assembly GCF_963971535.1). Classification (NCBI taxonomy): domain Eukaryota; kingdom Metazoa; phylum Chordata; class Actinopteri; order Aulopiformes; family Paralepididae; genus Notolepis; species Notolepis coatsorum. The sequence continues at coordinate 81,029,407 of NC_140182.1, read as the reverse complement.
CACAAGTACAGTACAGAAGTCTGGCATCCAACCAGAGTGCAAATGTAACAGTAAAGTGCAATAGTAATATACAATGCACAGGTGATTAAACTGGGTATAAAATATATAAATTAGTACTACTGAGTAATAGTGCTAATCAGATGTATAGAGTTGTAGTAAGTAAGGGGTGTAAGATATGTACAGATATAGTATCTACAGATATGTAAAAAGGATTATGGATGGATGGTATGGATTGATATATATATATATATGGTAAGAATTAATACATATATATTAGTGCTGTCAATCGATTAAAATATTTAACTCGCGATTAATCGCAAATTAATCGCATTTTTTATTCTTTTTCTTTTTCTACCTTAAACGGATCTTTTTCAAGTTCCAAGTTTTAATACTCTTATCAACATGCAAGTCAACACATGCTTGCTTTATGCAGCCATTTAACACAAAAGGATGACCCTCATGCATTGCAAATTTGCATCAAATTCAAAACAGAGTGATGCACAAAATAACTTAAAAGAAAATAATAATTTAAAACAATGAATAAAGTGTGCTACATACATCCAAGAACAAATTAAAACGTTCGCCAACTGGCTATATTCCAACTTCAAACAACCAATGCCACTTCGGTCCGGTTCATTTGTTCATCATCCACCTGAGGGCTTCATCACTGTTCAGTTCAGTTCAGTTCAGAGTTTTTATTTGCCACATGGAATAATACAATCATAGTTTCTTCATTAAAAAATCATAAATAGCCATTCCATGGACAAAATGACTGTTCTACTCCCCTCGAGTTCTCCCTGCGGGCTGCGGTAATTACATCCAAATGTTTCCAAAAATGCAGCTTTGCAGACGCATTGGGAACTTTCAAAAGCTCTCCCTTTCCCTAATTCCATATCTGTTAACTTATCCATCGCGACTCAGAGAGACACGAGTCTCTGACTCTCTGATCTGTGATGACAGCTGGCGCAAAACTGAAACAGAAACAGAAACTTAAGGTTATCCTATAACCCTAGTTATATGAGTATAGCGAGCGCGTAATAAAATTAAAAAAGAGGGCGCTGCCCGGCCGAGCCCGAATGATTTATTTAAAAACAAAGCCCTACCCAGCCCGAACCCGTCGGGTCGGGTAGGGCCCCGTCGGGCTCGGGCAGGGTTGCAGTGCACTAGTTGCAATGACTCGCTTGAATGAAGTTAACTTTTCACCTGGATAACATCAACCTGCAGCCGACCAGTGGGAGGCATAGTCTAGCAACGTTCGAGACAGGGGAGGGGAGAATTGAAGGAAGGATTGGCGAGGCGAAATTGGGATGGGAGAATAGATTTTATTTTATTTTTAATAGAGTTCCCTGGTCCCACGCCATATTTGGATAGGTGGGTCACGGGATTTCCCCGGCCATAGAATACGTCACTGGGCTCGTTTCTATTGGCAATGAGACTTCCGTGAGTTCTTTCAGGCTCCATACTACGGACCACTGTCATTGTCAAGGTTGGGTGATGCGATGCGTTGGAAACCGTTTGTTTTCTGCTCTGCTCTCTATTTGAATGTGTATTGGGCTTTTGGTCACGTGGCTCAATGTTTATAATATATATCTCTTCAATTGTTACTCACATGGAAGGTCTCTCTGGGGGATTCCCTGCCTTCCCTCTTGTATACAGAGCGGTGTTGACAGGTTTTTTTTCCCTCGGACGAGTCATATGGGACCCATATCTGTGTCTTGTTTGGCCGGCTTCCTGCCGCTCGTCCCAGACGCGTGAATATTAAAGGCAACCAACTTGTGTTCAGCTTTTCTCTGATTGGCCACGACCCCACGCCGCTAGCCCGCCCCCTTTTGCCGCGAGTGCGGCAGGAACCTTCAAGTTCCCTGGTGCAAAATAAATCTGGTAGTTCGTTTATGACGTTAATTAATAATAAACACTGTTAGGACTCTTAATAATAAACACTGTTAGGACTATCTGACTCTTAATAATAAACACTGTTACAGTGTTAGGACTATCTCGATTCACGCGTCACTACTGTAACTAGAAACTCTGGGTGTCACTGTAGATCAGTGTGGAACTGTAAGCTGTAACGTTATGCGTTATTTCGCGTTTTTAACGTCATAAACCAACGCACAACCAGATTCACTCGTCACTGTACATCAGTGGAGGCTGCTTGCTGAAGCGCCAGCGGGGCGATGCGGTGGTTTGTCCCCGGCTTCCGTGCGCCGCCGCCGGCTTGACTCGGTCCAGCTCCAGCAGCAGCGGCCGTGCTCCGTTGTACTAGAAGCCCTTCAATGACAGAGCTCTCATATTTTGCCAATGCATAAACTATATCTTAAATTATGGCTATGTGTCTAATATGGCTGTCGCTTATCAATGACTTCGCGACAGCCATATTAGACACATAGCCATAATTTAAGATATAGTTTATGCATTCGCAAATATGAGAGCTCTGTCATTGAAGTGGGTGGTGGCAGTGTAACAGCGTTCACCCTGATGTAAAGTAGCGATTTTTATTGTTTTGTCATGACAAACCAATTACATAAGCTGGCTCTCATATTTGCGAATACAACAGCGTTCACCCTGATGTAAACAAAACAAGTCATTGGGAAGCGGCGCAACTCTCTGCCGCGCGGTCACGTGGCCGTGTGGCCAATCAGAGAAACGCTGAACGAAAGGCTGAACACAAGTTCGTTGCCTTTAATATTCACGCGTCCCAGACGGCATGGAGGGAACGTTGTCTGGTTTTCTTATTAGAATTACCATTGATGTGTTTTTTGGTTCTCGACGTGTACATAGCGCTGGCCCTGGGTGCTTTCGGTGTGGAACCACGTCATGGGCTGGCGCGCCTTGGTTGCCCATTCATAGAAACTGCGTTTTTTATGCAAGTGACTGGAAAGGAGATTTTATCTCTACCGAGCGCCAGTGTACTAGGTTAGACTCGACGACTCACATTCATCTCCGGGGGGAGATGACGGAGTAGATCAAAGCATTGGCAGAGGGGTCTCACGCCCATGGGGTGGGCCACCAGGTGCAGTGCATTCACGTACTGACCATCTTGGTGGCGCCCTCTGTGATGTTTTGGATCGACACGCGTACCTACCCCCCTCTTAGGACTGGGGATGGCGGCGTGACTAGGACACGTGACCAGGTCAGTTAACCCGTTGTCCGCCGGGGCGCAGATCTGCTGTTCTGGTACCCCGAAGGACTTTGTGCTTTTCCGGGGGGGAAATGCCGGGTCGGCCCGGGCGTCGCAGGGAATGATATCATGGATGTGTGTGTCATATGTGTGCCACTACGAGTTGCCCTTCACAGTGATGTGCTTGGTCCATATTGTGTTGTACCTTGCGCTGTGTTAAGGGGCCTGGTCCTTCTCCATTTGTTTTCACCCCTCCCTCCCCCTGCTGGGAAGGGATGGGAGGGGGCTGTCGAGGAGCTTTTTCTATTGAAACCCCTCTGTCATCCCTGTGTAGGTCCCGGTCCGCCGGGCACAGGTCCAAACTCGTTCTCGTCGACCTGTTGGCCTGGGTTAACCCTTTTAAAAACTGAAACACTTGTACTGCCTGTATAGCCTGTGTATATGCGCAGTTATGTTTCTGAGTTTTTTCTTGGTGGGTTAAAGGAACAACCGCCTCCTGTTAAACTAAACATAGGGGGGTGGTTGGTTCCCCGGTGTGTTGGTAGCAGAGTCGACTCTCGGGTTGAGGCCGGGCTTGACCCCGTCTGCCCGTGAGTGTGCCCCCGCACCTTTCATGACGTCTGCCAATCGTGTCAGCCTCATCTTGAACCGCGACCTCACTGGAGGGGTCGGGTTTGTGGAGTTTGCGACATGGTGCACAGCATACCGAACGCCCCTTCCGCCGGGGTGCTGTTCTCACAGTAGACCCCTTAGGCGCCTGTCTAGTCCGCAGTGCTCCGGGCACAGGTCGAGTTATGCTCTTGGGGCCTGGGGCCTGGATTGAGGGATCAACCTCTTTGCTCTTGGATTGGGCCCTGTCCGATACGCTGGCGATGTGGGGGGTGGTGTCACCAGTGCCCGTCTAGTGGGGTCCCGATGCTACGGCATCGTTGGCCTCACCGGGCCCCCTTTTTCGGGGGGTCCTGGCCCTCAGGCTGTTCCTGGGGCTGGGTCCTCCTCCGCTGCTACGGCCTTGGCACAGGGTTGGGTTCTTGACCTTTGACCCACGTGATGTTGGGGGCTGTGACGGGGGTGTTTTGCTTCCCGTCCGTTCCCTGGTGGCATGTGGGATGCGCGCCTGAGTGGTCGCGGGTCCTTCTGTGTGAAGGTAAGTCCCACGGTCTGCTCACCCTGTGCGTTTTGAGGTGCTAAACCCTCTTCGCACAGTCGGATCCAATTCTCTCCCGTCCTCCTCTAGGGGGGTCCAGGGGGCTCAGGTCCTCCCCGGTTCTGATGGTTGTGGGGGGCCTCAGCGGGTAAATCTGTCAAGCTTCCGCTCTGCCAGGCTCCTGTGTTCCAATAGAGCAGAGCGTAAGCTATACGATAATATAACGTAAGGTTATTCTATAACCCTAGTTATATGAGTATAGCGAGCGCTCTGCTCTGACTCACTGAGGACCCTGTGGTCTTCGCCTTCGGTGGTGAAAGACTTGGGAAGGAGCTGATGTAGAGCAGTGGTTCCCAAAGTCGGGGTCGCGACCCAAAGGTGGGCCGCGAGCAGCCACGGGAGGGCCGTGAGATGATTTCCAAAAATAAATTTAAAAAAATATATATAAAAAAAAAAAAAAATTGTCAGGCCACTGAACTTAGAAGCAGGCCAGGACAGTGTTTCTAGTTGTATTCTAAAATTCTATTCTATTGTATTCTAAAATGTGACTATATGGTTTTATATTAACTTAATAAATAAACAAAAACGAAAAATCTACTTATTTCAACGAAGATTTCAAACTAAATAACAGATTATGCACATAAAATGCTGAAAACAACCGAAGCAACAATAGTATTTTAATGAGGCTATTATTATTATCATTATTATTTTGCAACAAGTTAGCCCTCTCATAAATAGCACATATAAATGAATAACTAACTTGAACTAACTTAATAGGATTGAAGTGATATTTGGCTTAAAAAATTGGTCGCCTGGCAAAAAAAATAATAATAAAAGCCTGACGATGTGCATTGGGCCGTGGCTCTCTGACGCCTTATTTTCTGGGTCCTGGCCTGAAAAGTTTGGGAACCCCTGATGTAGAGGAGCGGATGTGGGTGTGGCCAGGCGGATGGGTGTGTGCATGTGGAGAAAATTATTCATTATTAGATTGGATAGTTCCAATAGAGCAGAGCACTCGCTATACTCATAACTAGGGTTATAGAATAACCTGTTACAAAGGGTCAGATTAAACCGAATATATATATTTATTACTTGAGATATATTGTATAATATTTGTATATAGTCTGATATCCCTTGTATATTCTTTGTACATATACACGGAATATCCCTTTACCTAGGTACAGGCCAGACCATAATATTCGTTCTCCTATTGGACAGCGACCCCTAGGCGCCAACGGCCATACCCCCAATGGCGAGTTCAAAGCCACCGCCAAGGCTTGTCTCAACATGTCCAGGTTTGCGCAGTAATACGAGACAGAACTGAGGTTGGCACTAGATTATTCACCTTACGTATAAATACGGCGCAGGTGGAAACAGCAGCAGTCCGTTCATTACTAGTAAAGCCTTCACCACGAGTCAACGACCAAGTGAAGTGAGCAACCTTGCGTCTAAATAGAGCACTTAGAACCGCGTGCGAATAGGATAGTAAAAGTGTCAGAGCTTAGTGAAATAACGTCAAGTTCGACCTAGTTAATGTGAAGTATAGTGCACAGGAGAATCTACACCGGCGAATGCAGAGCCTTTTCCGGCTGGATTATATTGCTTTTGGTACTGTGGCTGCTGGAGCAGAGAACCGTCTACCCCACTGCTGTGTGGGATCTACCCGTGAGGAGCATCACTCGAGCCCGTCTCTAGGAAGAGGCTGGCTGGCTTTCATCCATGCTGTCGCGCATACTTGGATTATAGCTGCTGCTTTTGTCTGCCGATCGAGGGGAGTATATGTACCGCCTCCCGTAGCTGGAGCTTATTGATTCCTCGTTGATCCAGACTTTTGCATCCGAACATTCCTCTCCCCTGCTGGCTTACAACCGGAGGGAACCCCTTAGTACAGGGGTCGGGAACCTATGGCTCGCGAGCCATATATGGCTCTTCTGGTGACAGCATATGGCTCCCAGAATTTTCTGTGTAAAAAAAAAAAAAAAAAAAAAAGTTTTTTTTTTTTTTTTTTTTTTTTTATACTTGTGATATTTCTTAATAATACTGTGTCATTTTAAAGTAGAGGTGGGCATAGATTAATTTTTTTAATCTAGATTAATCTATCTGCAATCCTGGATTTAATCTAGATTAATCTAGATTAAAATGGCTAAAAAAGAAAGAAAAACCTGCCGAAGGCATTCAAAATATGTGTGTTCTACCCAAATAATGACCAGAAGTAAGTCCTTACTTTTTCTTTCCTCCTTATGTTTCTCAGGCCAGGTGGCCCATTACACCATGAGCCCATCTCCCGTTTCCAAAAATGCATTACAGACTGTTTGAAAAAGCTGTTTTGCTATGATAATTGGTAATGAAATATCAAAATAATGTTCAATAAGATGTACTTGTGTTTAATACGTTGTTTTATTCAGAAGTTAACAGTACAGTATCTAGCACACTCTCAGGAGCAAAACAGAAAGAATCATTTCAAACTTGAACTATGTGACATGGCTTGAATCAACTGCTCCAGTGGAGTTGCTCAGTGGCCAATGGTGTCAACTGTGGTTGTACTGGGCAGCTCCCAGGTGTGAATGGAACTGTGTGAATGTGAAGCAGGGCTTTCCTGAAAAAAGAGCATCTGTGCTCAGCGAACCTACCCTGGGTAAATAAATAAATAAATAATTTTTTTTTTATTAGATTAATGCGTTAATTATATTATCGCGCGATACTAGTATAGCGTTAACGCAGCACGTTAACGCCGTTAACGGCCCAGCTCTATTTTAAAGTAAACAGAAATTAGTTTTGAAGATACAGCTAATAGTATCTGTAGCTGAAGATATAGCGAGCAGAGCTGGCGAGGGAACACAAGTAGAGATGTTCCGATACCATTTTTTCCTTTCCGATCCGATTCCGATACCTAAGCTTTGGGTATCGGCCGATACCGATACTTATCCGATACCAGTGCATACATTAAAAAAATTAAAAAATATTATATAAATTATAAAACGTTTTTTTTTTTAATACAGCTACTGTTTTATATATACTGTTTTTTAGTAATAACTATAAAGTAATGGTATTTATTCAACAACAGGTGATTGTATAGATTAGTATCAGTAATTGAAAACTATCTCAATGAGTTCACCCACGGAAAGGTTGTTGGCACATTAGTTCCACACGGACATTATTCGTTGCTGCACTTGCTTCCACAAGAAGGCTCCGTTTAGTACCAGAGGCTCTGTTGTTGTGATTTTTGCACAATAAATATTCAACATTCTCTTTTGAGACTCCGCCTCAGACTCTTATCATTTGGCACTAAAAGCTAAACATTGTCGCCGATATGGCTGTCCGCAACATGTCATTAATTGTGTACGCGACGTGCAATTGTGCAATGACAACGTTACCGTGAGCTAGGTTAGCTAGCATGAGCTACCGCTATATGGAAAGACTGTAACGTTACTGCCGGTGACATTGTGATTTAACTTGGAATACTCCTTTGCCAACTTGCTGTACTTTGCTTGCAGATCTGCAGTCATTATTGCTGGATTATGATAGCCCCAACTTTAGCCAAGGTAACGTCAAAGCTAGCTTTCGGTTAGCTGTTCAATGCTAATAACACCAGCCACCAAGCGAACTCATCAGAGCTCCCCGTCAACAGCGCTGTCGGGACAATGGCATTTTAAGAAAGTATCTGCTCTGCTGTTAATGGCAATTGACACTTTAATTCACGGTCGATTAAGCACACGTTTGTTTTATAATGCTCACCCAGCGAAGTATGAGTATATAAAGTATCTACAGAGCCCAACGTCCGCAGTGTTGTTGATAAATTATGTCATGGTATCGGAGCGCAACATTAGAGGGTACTCGCCGATACCGATACCAGCATTTTAGGCAGTATCGGCGGCATTTCCGATACTGGTATCGGTATCGGAACAACTCTAAACACAAGTGGACAGAAATAAAAAATCTTCAACCTGAAGACCAGCTGATTCTTAAAACTTGGAACGAGCTTCCTGTGACATACCACACAATGCAGCGTGAGTATTGCCGTATTGACCATGTTTGGCTCTACATATGCATGTGGGCAGTCATTCTCGCATATGAGGAACATTAAGACCAACCTACGCTCACGTTTAACTGATGGAAGCCTCAACGCCTGCATGAAGCTCAATCTCACCACGTATGAACCAGATTACAAGGCCATCAGCAAAACCATGCAGCACCAGAAGTCGCATTAAAAGTAAGACATATTTAATTTATTATATGTTAAAAATACTATATGGCTCTCAATGAAATATATTTAGAAATATTTGGCTTTTATGGCTCTCTCAGTCAAAAAGGTTCCTGACCCCTGCCTTAGTATCTCCAGCTGACTACGAGTGTGCCTTATATAATTCTTATGCTACAGGTGGTATTCAATTATACCCATCGTAATATGCTCATGGACTTACGCTCTTGACCTACTTAAGTGTTCTTCGCCATATAAGCGCATTTCATAATTCTCAATATTGTAACCCATCGTTCTTGCTTAATAATAAATCCCTCAAAATAGAACTTTCTTTGTCATTGAAGTATTCTTGTGTGGGTGTTCACCAGATATACCGTGTACTGTATGGCCAGTAATTAAAGTACATAACTAAGTAGTGGTTTAATAATACCATACTCTCAATACAGTCAGGGAATTGTACCCCTCAGTTACACTTACGTTCTTCTTCTTTTAGCACCAAGGCCCGTGGGGTAGCCATAATAGCAAAGCGAAATTTGAATATTAAACTGTTAGATGTGTGGTCCGATGCAGATGGTCGAATTACTATTTCTAAAATAGAATGTTCTAACCGTAAAATTGCGCTGATTTCTGCATACGCCCCTAACTTGTATAAGATTTGTTTATTAAGGACAATGCAAATTAATGAACATCATTTACATGTGTATGCATAACATCACAGCATGATAAGGACGTAAATATGCCGGGAATAGCACAGGGCTAATTTCCACCCGTAGTCCTAACATAAAACAAACACAAAACGGACCATACAACGTTCATTCATAAAAACTCATAAAAACTGACATCACTGACATGACCACACTAACATGACATTCAGTCAGTACAACATCACTAACATCCCTAATGAGTGCATATTTGGCTGTCTAACAGCCATTTCCTGAGTTGGCCCCTAAAGGTGGACAGGGTGGTACATTCCCTTAAGGGGACCGGAAAGGCTGTTCCATGTTCCACTTCCCTTTATCGATAGAACATTTTTGCTGATGGCGGTCTTTCTAAAATGGACCTCACAATCCCCTCTGGTGTTTGACCTAGTGGCTAATCCAGTGTTCCTTTTCTCGTGGATAAACTCCTTAAGAGGGGGAGGGGCTAATCTGTGCAGACATTTATATACAAAGCAGGAACTTTTATAACGTCTGAGGTTTTCAAAATGTAAAATGTTATGCTTATCCAGGATTTTACAGTGGTGGTATGAGTACTGTTTCCCGTCATATACCTTCAATGCTCTGTTGTAAAGTTGTTCTATGGGTTTCATGGCTGTGGCCCCAGTAAATTACCAGTTTAGAAGGCAATATTAAATGTGGGAGAAGACCATACAGTGTAGGTATGTCTTTGCGGCTTCAAGTGTTAGGGAGGGCCGTATTTGTTTGAAGTTGGAAATGTTGAAGTTGATGATGTTCCTCACTTTCTTTATGCGTTTCTTAAAGGTCAGGTTTGAGTCCAAGATGACCAAGGAATTTGAAGTGGGAAACAAGTTCTAGTTCTTCCTTCCTTCCCTCCTTCTTGGACCGCTTGATGGTTTCTGGACGCTTGCTAAAGAACATGCACAGTCTTTTTCGCATTAAGTAGGAGACAGGTGCTGTTTAGCCAGCATTGTACCTCGTCTAGTGCGCATGTGAGCCTAGATGTAATCAACTCTATGTCCTTGCCCTGTGTGTAGATGACTGCGTCATCGGCATACATCTGTACATTGAGTTCGGGACACACATTTGGCAGGTCATTGATATACAGGGAGAATAGCAGGGGCCCAAGGATTGATCCCTGAGGGACACCTACAGGGTTGTCTAGATATGGGGACTTGGCGCCATTGACCGTGACACATTGTTTTCGGTTTGATAAGTAGGATCTAAACCATTCTATTGTAGCAGCTGAGAAATTGAAGTGAGTTAGTTTGGTTAGGAGGATATTATGGTTGACAGTCGAAAGCCTTGCTAAGGTCTAAGAAGACAGCACCAACATACTTGTTGCCATCTAGTGCACTCTTGACCTTTTCAACAAACAGACAGTTCGCTGACTCTGTTGAGTGACGCTAACTTTTATGCTCTACTCACTGCAGCTATGTTGAAACTACCTGATTACTCATTAATAGTAGGAGCTGATTTCAATGCAGTTTGGGATCCATTGATTGATAGGTCCAATCACGCTGAAGCCTCTGATCAGAAGCAAGCTACCACAGCCCTACAGGCCTGGTCTAAGGACACGGGGGTAATCGATATGTGGCGATCGCTCAACCCATCCGCGAGAGATTACTCCTTCTCGTCGAGACATAAGACCTTTTCCAGGTTTGATTGTTTTTTCTTCCCCACATCTCTTTGATAGCTTTGATGTTGACTTATTGCCCATAGCACTTTCAGACCACAAAGGTATCCTCCTCAAGGGTTCACTCAGTAAAACGTCCTGCGCCCCTAGATGACGCTTTAACTCAACACTACTGAAAAACAGAGTTTAACTTAAATTTAAAGAGAAGCTCACTGAATTCCTGCAATTTAATGCTGGCTCGGTACAGGACGCCTCTATCCCTTCTACAACGGCGCTCAGGTTCCGGGTTCCTCTGATTGGCCACGTGACCCTACGCTAGCCCGCCCCCTTCCTGCCGCGCCGCGCTCGCCAGCTTCCGCAAGCGCCTGCCGCGCCGCGCTATAACGAATCATTAAAAAAATATACCGTTAACTGGAATATGTTGTTTCTTTACACATATGTTGGATTATGTAATTGGTTTGTCATGACAAACCAATAAAAATCGCGAATTAACCGGTGGCCACAACAACACACAGTACTGGTGGTGGTGGAGGACCGGGGAGCTCCGCGTCTCGGGGGAGAGGAGGCAGCCAGGGAGGCGGCCGGGGAGGTTGAGGGGGAAGACGGACGCCTGTCTGCAAGAAAGTGGTCTACGACGACCACGAGAGTGAAGAGGAGGAGGACGACGCGGTCAGCTTGCGATCAGAGGAGGACGAGTACTGTGTGTTGTTGTTTCCAATAAAAAATCGCGAATTAACCGGTGGCCACAACAACACACAGTACTGGTGGTGGTGGAGGACCGGGGGGCTCCGCGTCTCGGGGCGCCAGGGGGAGAGGAGGCAGCCGGGGAGGCGGCCGGGGAGGTCGAGGGGGAAAACGGACGCCTGTCTGCAAGAAAGTGGTCTACGACGACCACAAGAGTGAAGAGGAGGAGGACGACGCGGTCAGCTTGCGATCAGAGGAGGACGAGTACTGTGTGTTGTTGTGGCCACCGGTTAATTCGCGATTTTTTATTGGAAACAACACCACAACAACACACAGTACTCGTGGTCGTCGTAGACCACTTTCTTGCAGACAGGCGTCCGTCTTCCCCCTCGACCTCCCCGGCCGCCTCCCCGGCTGCCTCCTCTCCCCCTGGCGCCCCGAGACGCAGAGCCCCCCAGTCCTCCATCACCACCAGTACTGTGTGTTGTTGTGGCCACCGGTTAATTCGCGATTTTTTATTGGAAACAACAACAAAACAACACAGTACTCGTCCTCTGATCGCAAGCTGACCGCATTGTCCTCCTCTTCACTCTCATGACAAACCAATTACATAATCCAACATATGTGTAAAGAAACAACATATTCCAGTTAACGGTATATTTTTTTAATGATTCGTTATAGTGCGGCGCGGCAGGAGCTTGGCGCTTGCGGAAGCTGGCGAGCGCGGCGCGGCAGGAAGGGGGCGGGCTAGCGTAGGGTCACGTGGGCGTCGTGGCCAATCAGAGGAACCCGGAACCTGAGCGCCGTTGTAGAAGGGATAGAGGCGTACAGGACCCCAGAATTCTATGGGATTCGGTTAAGGGTTTTATCAGAAGTAACACTACTCTCTTTGCATCTAATCTCCGCAAGGGACGTCTCTCTAAGCTGGTGGAATTGGAAAAGCTTCATGCCACGTTGATCTCTTCATTGCAGCACAACTACTCTAGTTGACTGGAGCTTCAAATTAATATAGTGAAAAAAGAGATTAACTCCATTTTAAGACAACAATCTGAATTTCAGATGTACAGAACAAGACAGCACTACTACTTTCACGGCTCCAGGCCTAGTCACCTACTAGCTATGAAGATACGTGCCAGTGAGCAATTTGCGGATATCCCTTCCATCAAGAACCAACAGGGGGAGGTAACCACCAACCCCAAAAAGATTAATGATACATTTCGCTCTTTTTATTCCAACCTGTACAAGTCAAAGGTGGTCTTTGATCATACCAAGCTGGAGGATTTTCTTGATCAAATCAACCTACCACAGATCTCGGAAGATAGTGCTAAGCTGTACCTATCACGCTAGTTGAACTTAGAGAGGCGATTGCGGATATGCAACGGGGTAAGGCTCCCGGATGGGACGGCATTCCACCGGAACTCTATCTTGTATTCTGGGATGTACTCTGCCTCTTATTAGTCTCAATGATTTTACACTCAATCAAAGAGGGCAATTTTTCCAGAGATGTCAATATGGCGCTTATATCTGTTTTAATCAAGAAGGATAAGGACCCCACCGAATGTGGCAGCTACAGGCCCCTAAGTCTCCTCGGAGCCGATCTTAAGCTATATGCCAAGGTTCTAGCCACCCGACTTCAAAAGCATATGACATCTCTAGTTCACCCTGATCAGACCGGCTTCATAAGAGGCCGCCTGGTTACTGACAACATCAGACGGTTACTGCACGTGATTGATGCCAGCAAGGATGTTGCAGTCCCTACAGCGGTCATGTCCTTGGACGCAATGAAGGCATTTGACAGATTGGAGAGGTCTTACTTGTGGGCAGTTCTTAGAAGGATGGGTTTGGGTGAGGGTTTCATTCATATGATCAAAGTTATCTACACAGGGCCTTCGGCCATGATCTTAACAGGGAAGTTCTGCTCACCACTCTTCTCTGTCTCGCGCTCTTCTAGACAGGGTTGTCCTTAGTCCCGGACTTTTCACCTTATCCCTCGAACCTCTAGCTCAATACATAAGACAATCCCAAATTATATCTCCCGTTTCAATTCAGGGCACACATCACCATATCAGCTTATACGCAGATGATGTACTCCTGTTTATGCAGAATCCCTCCATCTCTCTACCTCATCTGCTCAGCATGATAGAAGAATTTGACAGCCTGTCCGGCTTTAAGATCAACTGGCCAAAATCTGCTTTTCTTCCACTTAATGAGCCTGCGAAGGCTACCATCCTACCTGTAAACATACTTATGGTGGAGCACTTTAAATGTCTCGGGATTGAAATATTCCCCACTATTAGCCAGACGGTAAGGTATAATTACTCCAGCTTGGGTGACAGGATTACAAATGACTTCAACAGATGGTCCAAATAAAAAAAATCATTACAGGCCCGTGCGTCAATAATTAAAATGAATATTTTACCCAGGATTAACTTTATCAGCTCCATGCTCCCGTTACCTCCTCGTGTTGGTTACTGGCAGAAATTGCACCCTGCCTCATATAAATTAGTTTGGAACAATAAACGCCCGTGCTTGAAGAGATCCACCGCCCAGAGGAGTAAACTCGATGGGGGCTTAGCATTTCCAGACTTTAAATATTATTTTCAAGCTTTCTCTCTGAGACCTCTGATTACTTGGTTTGACGCTCAAGCAGCCGTGTCTTGGCGACCATTGGAGGAGAAGATGGTGTCCCATCTTCCCATATAGACTTCAGGATATTGTGTACACCAACATATCAATTAAGCAATGCAAATTACGATTTGGCCCTCTTATCACACATGTGATCCAGACTTGGCGTGACACCCAGAAAAAGTGGGTACTAACGGCCATCAATGGCACACGCATTCCCCTCTATTTAATAACAATCTTCTCCTTATTGGACAACAACCTATTAGGTACCCTAGATGGGAAAAGAAAGGCATCCACACGTTGGGGGATATCTTCGATAACTCTGGTCTCTGCTCTTTCCAGGATCTATCCAACGGGTATGATCTTCCCGGAACCTCCCTTTTCTTTTCTTTACAAATAAGAGCAGCTCTGAAAGCGCATGGTGTTCCATGGGACGTTCCACTAGTGCAACAAACTATCATTACACATGGGCAAAACAGAGTCCATTCTCTTCGGTTCAAATAACAAACTCAGCAAGACCGACGGCTTCTCGGTTACAGTGGGTGACAATATTATCACAAGGAAAGATGAAATTACCTACCTGGGTTCCATCCTAGAGGCTAATCTTTCCTGTGACAAAATGGCATCCAATGTAATAAAAAAAGTCAACCAACAAACGCGATTCTTGTACCGGATCTCCTCTCTGGTAAACAAGAATACCCTGAAGACTCTAGCAGGAGCACTCATTCAAGGGTACTACGACTATGCTTGCACCTCATGGTACCAAAGCACCTCAAAGGCACTAAAAAACAAATTACAAACATCTCAAAACAAGCTAGTCAGACTACTACTTGACCTGACTCCTAGAACCCACCTCACCCCTGCCCACTTTGACAACCTAGGATGGCTTAGAGTAGACGACCCAGTACAGCAACTTGCAATGGGCCTGGTCTACAAGATACACTACGCGACCAAGGTACCCATGTACATGTCAAAATACTTCCCAAAGGTCAGTGAATACCACGATCACAACACCAGAGGGAGCTCCACAAATCATGTAAAACCCAGATTCGGCTCAAACAAGGGACTAAACACGTTTCGCAATTATGCCACATCAATGTGGAACGCCCTACCTAAAGCTGTAAAGGAATGTGAATCACTACCCACTTTCAAAAACACTCTCAAAAAACACCTACGTGAGACTGCAATTCGAAACTGGCCCCTACAAATGTCCTAACCTAGTTGTACAGTAAATGACCAAGTAAGGCTTTGTCAATATTCCAATGTACAGTGTAAAATGTGTGTGTGTCCCCTACCCAACCGCCCCCCCCCCCCCCCCCCCACCTCCAATGTACAGCCCTCACCCAACCCACCCAACGCCACTCCACACAGCCAACCTCCTCCAATGTACAGTTTCTACGCCAAATGTATATACACTCCTTTTCTGGACACTTTTGTATCACAAACAGTACTGTATTTGCAAATCTGATATGTCATAAATGTATAGATGTAGCAGTACTGTCTATCTGTATGTCACGTATGTCATATATGTTATGATGAATTGAAAATGGGGGACCCTGATGTAAACAAGACGAAAGTCTTTCTCTGGTCTGCATCCCCTTAACAATTGTATGTATTGAGCTGTACTGTACCCATTCTGCAATCTGTTAATAAACTTTTCAATCAATCAATCAATCATCACCGTTTTCACAAATTATTTTATGACAAAGAGACATCGAGAGGCTTCGTTTCTGACTTTTATCACCATTTACTTATGTCCTCATATAAAGACCTCCCCCTGGATACGATTTGGAGAAAGGATGTCCCGGAGTTGGATGTAGATTTTGATTGGGATGCAGTCTGGGAAAATGTTCGGCTATCCTCACGCAACCCAGATCACTAACAGATTCATCAACATTTTGTTCACAGGACTTATTTGACCCCTAGACGATTTAATCGAATGGGTCTCCGACCTGACTCTCGATGTACCTTGTGTCCAAACGGTGCCACCGGAACATTTATGCATATCGCATATGTACTGAGAATGTCCTCCTGTTGAGCTCTTTTGGGAAAATGTTACCTCTCAGCTCTGAGATATTTTCTATTTGACCATACCTGTCTCTCCTTCTGTATTGTTATTGAATGATGTCTCTCAATTACCGACCTCTACACATGTGAAAAGACTCATTTTAGCCGGCCTCACAGCCACCAAAAAATGTATTGCCTCACGCTGGATTCACCCAGATAAACTCTGTCCGAAGGTATGGATTCTCCCCTATCTTGATGTGATCTATCTGGAGATATCCACTGCACGTGTTATAGGGGTTAATTAATCGAATATCGCGATCTGGTTGGCTGCTGTTGAAAAGCTAAAAGAGCGCATATTACATTTTGATTACTGAATAAGATATGACTGTAACTCACGTTAAGATCCTGGGGTGAGCGGGGGGGGGGGGGGGGGGGGGGGGAGAGCGAGCGAGTGTCCATGTGTAGTCTTAATTTTGTAGTTTGCTTTTTGTTGTCTGTTTATATATATTTTTATTATTTGTTCCTTTCCCTTACATAATTAATTTATACATAACTATTCTATTTTCATTATTCTGATTTAATTGCTTATACTGTCATCATCGTTTTTTTTTATCCACTTTTTCTCCCATTTTCTATATTTTCTCCCATCCCAATTTCGTATCATCCAATTCAACCCTCCCCTGTCACGAACAATGTTTCTTGCCTCCCACAAGCCGGCTGCAATGTGGACTAAGTCATACATAGCACAAGTCCCCTCCGGTACTTGAGGTAACAGCAGTCGCATCTTTTCACCTGCGCAGCTCGATCTCTCAGTGGCGAGGAGTAACGCGTGGGAGGCTCACGCTGCCCCCGACACTTCCTGATTCTACTGCGCAGGCGCACCAACCGACCTGTAGGAGTCGCTGTCCACAACGCCCGATCCCCACCCATCAGTTTCCCACCCCCTAATACGGCCAATGTGTATTAGTATGAACGACCAGCTAAACTGAAAGCAATGTGGAGCGCTGGGCTCGAACAGGCAAGCCCAGCGTCTCCGTCATTCGTGGCGAGCGCCTTGCCCACTACGCCACGTAGCCGCCCTTACTGTCATTATCGTTATTATTATTGATGTTATTGTCCTGTGAGTTCTTGTTTATTATTATTGTTACTGTATTGTGTTGTCTTGTTTCGTGTAAAAGAGAAAACATTTTAAATGATTTGATCAAAACAATAAATATTTTTTATGTTTTTCGCAAACAAAACACGACCAAAACACACAAAACAAGACCAAAATCAAGAAAACAGACCTCCAAACTAAAAGAAAACAGATACACAACCCCCCTCCCCCAGGCACCAAAAACATACAAACAAAACCAAAAAAAGTTAAAAAAAAAAAAAAAAAAAATCCTTGGTTCCGCTACTCCCCAATTCACCATCCTCATCACATCCCTTTCTCTTTCTTTTTCTTATACCCATGCCCCCCAGCAGTGGCGGCTGGTGAATTCTTCTCCAGGGGGGGCTATACCAAACATTTTGCAAACATGTACCAAGGTATCACAATGTCACACACACATTGGCAAAACCACACACTGAGTAGCCTACTGTGCATGTCAGAATATTTAAATATGTAATTCACACACACACACACACACACACACACACACACACACACACACACACACACACACACACACACACACACACACACACACACACACACACACACACACACACACACACACACACACACACACACACACACACACACACACACACACACACACACACACACACACACACACACACACACACACACACACACACACACAGTGGAATCCCAGCTATCGTTACACAAATTAGAAGGAACTGCAAATGATCAGACCTAGTAGTATGTAGTATATACCAAGAATAACGTCAGTATGAGTAAGACTTACATAGACTTACCATCACAAGAGTTGAAGGGGGCGAGATATTCAGCTGTCCACAAGCCATTTTTTTTTTTTTTTTAATCCACTCAAAAAGAAATTCCAGTAACAGTCCATACCATGGGTAGCTGCATCCAGCTAGCCATATAGCTTCTTGTTAGCCAAAGTACCACCAGCTAGAAAACGACAGAGTATATCTACTTCCTCTGTCTGTTGATTTCTGAATTGAGGAGATATCAGGCTGATGAGGTCGAAACTCTTTCACTCCAGTGTTCATCTCTCAAAAAGGTATTGTTTTGAGGGATTTACCTGCATTCGAGGTTGTAATGTCCTGCCTCCACAGGGCTGTACGCTAGGCTTTTTCACTAGGGGCACACTTGCCCCTAAATGAGAAATTTAGGGGCAAAGAATATTTTTTAGGGTCACATTTTTTAATAACAATTTTACCATTATTAAGAAAATATGTTCCTCCTGCCTCATTACTGTGGTCCTTTTATTTAACATTTAAGTGCGTTTGTTTTCAGGTTTGTATCTTTTATAATGAACCAACTGAGAACTGTTTCACAATGAAAAGTGCTTTAGAAATCAAATGAATTATTATTATTGTAAATAACCCCATGAAAGGTTTATTATTTGTATGGGTAATTACCTGCTTCATATTTGTGATGTTACTGGTTTCAGTGTGTGCCTAAAGTGATCAATGTGTTGGGCCGTTTATAGAGATCTATGCCAATTAATGTTTATGTATATCCGGGACTTTTTTGAATTGAGAATTGAGAGGTATTTGTATATGTGACCTTTATTTTGAAAACCGTGTTGCGACGCAACCTTATTTACATTTGCGCTTTTGACAGTGAAATGTTCAGTCCAACTTAGCTCAAAGGAAAGACTAATCAAAAAGTTTTAATTGACCCGTATGAGGCTCTTACGGTAGGACTTTGATTGTTTATAGAAGTGGAATGTAATACTATAACAAATGAGAAATAAACAGTGATTTTACCAGCAGTAAGTTGCAAGCCACTTTCATTTCATATACGGGGAACCGTGACAATTATTAGTATTATCTTATTTGCATATTGTCTCATTATTAGATAGATAGATAGGTTGATACTTTATTGATCCCCGGAGGGAAATGCAAGTAGACAGTATTTCACGTCCTAATAGTGGGCTACTACTCACCTAATGCAGGGCTGAACTGAACGTTAGAAGTGTCCGTGTCACCGTCAATCATCACTGCCAGGTCCGACTTAATTTCACCGGCTATGGTCTCTTATCATCTCTCCACATCGGACGTGGTTGTCATAAGATGGACTGATATCCGCTCCGTTGTTCTTGCAGAGCAAAATTAGCGGCTTAAACTTATTGAAAGGAAGTGCTTCTTTGGCGATGCAATAGCCCATATTATTATTGAAAGGAAGATGCCACATTCAGTTTAATTTAGATTGTTCGCTAGGAATTATGGGATTTGGTGTTGGATGTATAGACTCTACGCAGACAGGGACATGGTCTTTAATCGCACGATAGACTACAACTACCAAGTGGCCCAGATTCACTCCACACGCAAATATTTTTTCCACACAGGCTATCGCAGTAAGTTCATTCATTGCCGACAGATTCTTTCATAGCACCACGACATTGTGTCGCACTGTACAGCCCTGGTTGTAGGCTAATGTTTTACAATTTTTTTATCCAATTTGTATGGATTAATTTAGGAGTGAAATGCGAAGGAAGGGTTGAAATCACTACTCGCAAGGTTGCTCCCAAATATTATTTTCCACTCGCAATTTGCGATCATCTCGTCGCAGTGTACAGCCCTGCTCCATGATCCATGGTAGCTACTAGTAAGCTAGCAAACTCTCCGTTCTGAGGACTGGGGGAGTGACAACACAGCAGGACCCTGCTTGCTTGGAGCGCTAGAAAAACTCGCCCGATTACATCATATTTGAACGCACTGATAGGCGAAATGTATTTGCTTGACCCATTTAATTGGCTGCGATGATAGTGATGCGCACAGTGTGCGCGCTACGTCTATGCGCCCAGCTTTAGAGGTACTCTCTATATCATATCAGACAGTGACGTCATGTGAATCACAAAACAATGATTTATATTTGATATATTAACGTTATTGTGCATTTGAAACACAAACACTTAAAATGAGTAAATATTATTCATTTAAAACATGTTTATTTTGTCTAAAATAAAAATAAAAATAAAACATTTTCTTCTCCTGCTCTCTTTACCAGGGGGGGGCGGCGCCCCAGCGCCACCTATGGGCGGGCCGCCACTGCCCTCCAGCCATCCCACAAGTCCCAGCCACCCCGTCCGATCACAGACATCCTCACAAAGTCCATGAAACGTGTCCACATACTATAAAATCCGTCCTCCTTACCCATGACTATATATGTTACAGCCAATAAAAAGATAATTGGAAATAATAAAATAAAAAGTCTGCATTAGCTTCAGAGTCTTACCTGCAGCTTCTTGAAGAGCTCCCCCTGCGTGTTGTTGTTCCCCTGCTTGCCCTGCTTGGCCTTCCAGAACTGCTTCTGAGCAGAGTACCGGTTCATGGGACACACCTTGAAGAGGCAGTCTGGAGACAAGACAGAGAGACAGCGTGTTACACAGCAGCCATGTCCCCCTCTGTCTCACGCTGGAGACACAGCAGCCATGTCCCCCTCCGTCTCACGCTGGAGACACAGCAGCCATGTCCCCCTCTGTCTCACGCTGGAGACACAGCAGCCATGTCCCCCTCCGTCTCACGCTGGAGACACAGCAGCCATGTCCCCCTCCGTCTCATGCTGGAGACACAGCAGCCATGTCCCCCTCCGTCTCACGCTGGAGACACAGCAGCCATGTCCCCCTCCGTCTCACGCTGGAGACACAGCAGCCATGTCGCCCTCCGTCTCACGCTGGAGACACAGCAGCCATGTCCCCCTCCGTCTCACGCTGGAGACACAGCAGCCATGTCCCCCTCCGTCTCACGCTGGAGACACAGCAGCCATGTCCCCCTCCGTCTCAGGCTGGAGACACAGCAGCCATGTCCCCCTCCGTCTCACGCTGGAGACACAGCAGCCATGTCCCCCTCCGCCTCATGCTGGAGACACAGCAGCCATGTCCCCCTCCGTCTCACGCTGGAGACACAGCAGCCATGTCCCCCTCCGTCTCATGCTGGAGACACAGCAGCCATGTCCCCCTCCGTCTCACGCTGGAGACACAGCAGCCATGTCGCCCTCCGTCTCACGCTGGAGACACAGCAGCCATGTCCCCCTCCGTCTCAGGCTGGAGACACAGCAGCCATGTCCCCCTCCGTCTCACGCTGGAGACACAGCAGCCATGTCCCCCTCCGCCTCAGGCTGGAGACACAGCAGCCATGTCCTCCTCCATCTCAGGCTGAAGACACAGCGTGCTTGAGGTTAATGGTTGCTCAGCCACAAAGTAGAGTCAGTTAAACTCACAGCTAAACACTTCCTAAAACCACAAACAGTTAAAACAACACGTGGTGCTAATGGGCCCCTCTCTGCCTTGGAAGTCTCAGAGTGTGGGTGTTGGTGTGGGTACACTGTATGTGTGTGCGTGTGTATAGCCTTCTCAAACTGTATGAGTACGGCCTCCACAGGGGATCTGCAGGTTTAAATTTAAGACCTTTTTAATACCACTTAGAGCAAAGTTTAATACTAATTTCACAACCATACTAGCAAAAAAGAAAAGAAAAACACATAGCGACATTGAACTGGCGGCTGCTCTTGCCCCCCAAAAAAATGTCATACACGTGCAAATGTAAATGTAAGACTTTTTAATACCCGTTGTGTTAGGAATTGGCACCACTGACTGTTGTTAGCGGGTCAATGTTGAACCGGGGTCTAACTCAGTCCTGACCACTAAAAAGAAAGGAGTATCACTCAATATAGTTAATACTACATCCCTAACTAACATTATATGCATTCATAACCATATAATCCCATTGTAATTTGATTTTATGGCCCCAGAGACACATCATATTTTTAAGATGAAAATGTGGTTGTTCAATCATAATATACTAAATGTGAAACCCATAGATAATAATGTGTTCTCACTATAATAGAACAATATTAGAATATAACTTCTGAAAAAAAGTTTAGTATATTTATTATTATTTTATTTATTTATATTTAGTATTTTTATAGTATAGTTTTAACACCACAGTCGTACCTTTTTTTCTGCAGATACCTTCAGAATTTTCAAAATGGTGAAACATAGTTTTGCTGTGCTTATATATGTGTTGTGGAGGATATCATAAAGCCTTGTTCTAATAAAATCAACTGCATGGTAGTTATTACATATTATAACCTTGAAACGGGTCCCTAACACCACATAAGGGTTACCTTAAATTGAGAATTATGAATGTAAGTCTTTTTAAGACGTTTTAATACCCCACAGATGTACTAAGCGACTGACCTCTGAACTTCTTGGGTGGGTTGGCCAGGTCTCCAGAGTCCGGCTGCACCACACACCGGTCATCCACCAGCCTGCAGGGAAACAACAATAACACCATATTGAATATCATGTAAATAATAGGGACACACCCATATAGCAGAACTCTTTGAGATGCACACATATCGGCAGACAATCAGTATCGGTCAGTGTGGGTTTTAAAATTTATAATCTCTAATTGGGCCGATTACATTTTCTTTTACAGCCTTTGGCCAAGGCTCAGTTCATGATTGATTTATTATTTAAAAAAATGCGTCATGCACACAAAGTGCCCAACCCTCATGGGGTTATAAGACACCAAACATACTGTTGCAGTGTTCCATTATTACATTGCATTATCTAAATACGGAAAACATGAATACAGATTACAGCTTGGTCTTAAACAAAGTATTCTGCCTTCTCTCCCAAGCTTGGCAAAAAATCTGCTACAAAAAAGGTTCCCTTCCTGAAGCACAACTCAAGTTGTTCATATTCATCCAGCTCAAGAAAATCAACATAAATGGAGGACGTTTTTACTAAAAAGTACTTCCCTTAGAAAGTCCTGACATTGTGGAAAACCTCCTGTGTGGTCCCTGTCCCTAAGTGTTCGCGTCCCAGCACGTCCAAGGACTACAGGCCGGTTGCTCTAACCTAACACATAATGAAGACCATGGAGAGGTTAGTCCGATTAAACCCCACCTGGACCCACTCCAGTCCGCCTACCAACCCTGACTGGGGGTAGAGGATGCAGTCATCTACCTGCGGAACCGAGCCTACACTCACCTAGGCTGGACAAGATATGCCTCCTAAAGTGTCTAAATGGAAGTACAGGCTACAAGCGATTTCCGGTTCAGACAAAACAATTATAGAAACGTGTGAAGTGCACAATATTTCCTCGTTTAAGCCACTGCAATGGCTTTGCCTGAAGAATTTACTACATGACCAGGACGTTCTAGCTCGTTTGCCGACAGGATTCGGCAAATTGGTTGGTCCGTTCGGAGGCTGCGTCCAGGGGAAGTACATAAACCGGAAATTATACCCCATAGACACTTTTAGAGGCCCCCCTGGTGTCCTGGGTTATTGACCATCTGACGGGTAGACCACAGTACGTGCGCCTACAAAGCTGTCTGTCAGACAGACTGGTCAGCAACACCGGGGCCCCGCAGGGGACAGTCCTCTCCCCCCTCCTCTTCACCGTCTACACCAACGACTTCCACTATCGGTCAGAGTCCTGCCACCTCCAGAAGTTTTCTGATGACTCTGCGATAGTGGGATGGTGATGAGGAGGAATACCGGGCACTGGTGGTGGACTTTGTCACATGGTGCGATAAAAACCACCTGCAGCTAAATGTGACGAAGACCAGGGAACTGGTTGTGGATCTGGGGAGGAGGAGGAGTGCATCTGTGACCCCGTTTCCATCAGGGGAGTCAATGTGGACACGGAGAGGAGGAGCCTTGCTAAGCTCCATGCCATCAAGGACAACCCCTCCCACCCACTACACACAGACTTGGCTGACAGAAGGAGCACGTTCAGTGCTAGACTAACACTCCCAAGGTGTAGCACTGAACAGCACAGGAAGTCTTTCATTCCGACAGCCATCAGATTTTACAATGCATCACTGTGCCTCACTGCATCACTGAGCACAGGGTGACAGTACTATCTTCCTGGACTTTTAATACCGACATGGTACAAATGTACACTTACTGTATATTTCTGTATATTTTATATGTAACTTAGGAAATGTATATCCTTATTTGTATTCTTAGGCTTATTGTTATTCTTATTTGTGATTTGTGTTTGTCTACCTAAATGTTTACTGCGAGCGAATAGTACCAAATTTCCCTCGGGATGAATAAAGTATTTCTATTCTATTTGATTCTATGTGGAGTAGGGATGCACCGATATGAAAATTTGCCACCGATACCGATTGTTCAACTAACACAATCGGCCGATACCGATACCGATATTTGTGGCAAAATATTTCGTTTAAATATTTTTTAAATATTAACTTTTTTTGTAATATTTCTTTTTTTGTAATTTTTTTTTTCTTTTATGAAACTACTGTATATTTGTCTTACAAATTGTGCTCACCGATATGAACATAGGCCTCTTTACTTACTTAAAAAAAAGGAAACATCAAGAAATAGCACTATCTCTCTCCCAGTATGTTCTGCAGGGCTGCAGCTAGATACTAGTTCTCCCAGCATGGTCTACCTGCTGGGCTGCAGCGAGATACTATTGTCTCAACCAATGACATTTTGATTGACAGTCGATTCTGCCAATTACGTCACACACCGCTTGCACCCGCCTCTGCTGTTACCACCAATCGGCAAGCGTGTTGCATTTTTTACTCCTGCTTTTGTCCGCCATTGATTTTGACGACAGAGGTTTTCTAGAACAACAACACGGCGCGGCGCGCGGCCGACGTTTAGCTTTTAGCTTCGCAGGATGACTTAAATGAGGCATAATGATTTTACTGCAACTAATGTTATAATAAAACAAAGCCTTTCTATACATGTGTCTGATTGAAAACGTTATTAACAGATTGCAGAATGGGTAAAACTCAGGGCTCTGTGAGCAACGGAAGGAACTGAGCTAGTATGAACGCTTGCTACGTTCGGGTAAATAATATGCTGATGTTATGAACGTGTAACACTAACTATATAATGTTAATGCCACAAAATGAATGCCTTGTTAATCATAAGTAGTAACTTTGATGCAGTAGCTTGTGTGTGTGTGGGCCGGGGGCGGCGTTGTGCAGGTAGGTCGCGAGTGAACTTTTTTTTGTCTTGACGCTACACAAATTGATGGATATTTATCGGCTACTGCCATCGGCACATTCGAGCTTATCGGCCGATAGGCCGATTGCAGTCAACAAGGCACTTATCGGCCGATACCGATACCCGACCGATACATCGGTGCACCCCTAATGTGGAGGAATCCCTTCCGTTTGTCCCAACAATTGCTTCAATCTCACACCTTGGTGAGAGTTTAGGGGCTCATTTGCCTCCACCCACCTCTACTCTGCAAGAGTGTACTTCTCTTCCTCAGGCCCTGGTTACACTTACAACATTTCATTTTAGAATTATTTAGTTTGCATGTCCAAGTTAAAAGGCAACGCCGTTTTGGCAGGCATTTTCGTTTTCCTAGCGGCAACACTCAAAGGGGGTTTTCATTTTCTAAAAATGTTCAGTGTCTCCCAGGTGGCCAGGATGGAAACACTCCTCTCAGCCGAAGCTCACTTAAGGCTGCGGTTACATTAGGGCCAGTTTCGTTTTCAGTTTTCAGTTTCAGTTTCGTTTTTCAGAACGCTACATAATGGCAGGCAAGTTAGACATCGTTTTGCCTCCTGAGCAGCAGTAGGTGGCGATGTAGTTCAAACATGAAGGCCATTTTCAACCAATCAGAAAGGTTGAATGTGCCACTACACTTCCTGCTAAAAAACAACAATACACCATCTTTAAATACCTCGCGTGAGCCATTTAGCCAACGTAGCATTTATTTTTCAGCAAAGAAAGTGCAATAAAAGTGCAATAGTAAAAATAGTAACGCTAGTAGAAATGGATGAAAACTTTATTTAACAGATTGCAGAATGGGTACAATACAATACGGCTCAATACAAACAATTCTTAAGGGAATGCAGACTGTTGTAGTTTGGAGTACTGGGTTCCTTATAACAATAACTTGACAACACGTTGGTAGCGGCAGCTACTTGGGACAGCTCTGCTGTAAACACTGGAAATAACCGTGCAGGTCTCTACTGCGCATGGGCATTGGGCAGAACGGCTCCGTATCGCACAAATTACATGGCACCATTGTCGGCGAGTTTCCAAAACAAAAACACCTTTTGAGCGTTGCCACTAGGAAAACGCGTTTTCCTGCCAAAACTGGGTTTCTTTTTAACTTGGACATGCAAACGTAATCATTCGAAAATAGAACGTTGCTGTTTTACCCCAGTGTAACCATGGCCTTAACCTACATGTACTTTGTACTACGTGTGTTTTACCATTAAACCTATATTGATCATGAAGATCAGTCTACGACCATAATCAATGAGTCCGGTTCCACCACACATGTGATACTTATCTAATACCATTATTGAATATATGATGACCCTGATTATAAAACACTCCCCAAATCAAAAACATTTCCAAATATTTTTATAATAAAGATTTAAGCTAGCTGTTGGATGATCCACTGGCTAACCCAGTAGGTTTCAGAGTGTTGAAAGTAAGGCCAAGTTAACCAAGGTTAGGACTAATATAACTCATGGTGATCAGTGAGGCTGCGGACAGTCACGGGTAGCCTTCGGGAGAGGTGTTAGTTGGACAATGCCTAGGCTACCAGTCACTGTCCGCTTCCATTTATTGTGCTAAACTAGGCTAACGTGCAGCCAGATTGCTTTCTACTGAACGCACAGAGAGGAAACTGGTATCCATCTTCTTGTCTCTGTGACGTCCCTCACTTTACCTGCAAATGGAGAGTCTGTTGACTCAAAGAGCATGGTGGAGTGGGTAGGTCGTTAGCCCAATTTGAATCACCTGTGCAGTGCAGGGAGCTGCCTGCACACAGTATTTATGTTTCCCCCGTCTAATCCCCTCTGTCTGCTTTTCCCATCTCCCAGGACAGGTTGTACCAACACCATCACCAACGTTGGATCCTTTGATAATTCTGATACACATATTTTTTGTTATTCTATTATTCTTTGTTTAGATAGGATTAAATCAATTATTTTGTTAAATTGTTATCACGTGTGGACTCCCTATTTGTCATAAATCACCTGTTTGTGACATCTCTCTTTGGAGAAGACGATAAGCTAATTTCCCATACCGGGCTCAGTTTTTAAGCTATGCCAGTGATATCATGTAAATTTTGAGATTGGAAGAAATCCATTGATACCAAAGATGTCATCCTAGCTTACTGGGTGAGTGTGAATATATAGTAAGATAAGATAAGATAAGATATATTCCTTTATTGATCCCCTTGGGGAAATTCAGGCGGCATAGCAGCATGGGGGAGGAGAGGTACAGGTATGGGCAGGGCAATATATGAGACATAAATATAGGCAATAAAGTTAAATCTAAATATAAAAGAGAAATAAACAGTGTAAACAATAATCAACTCTGAATATACACATGACTGTGCAGGTTTTGGAGGTAGTAAATTAGACACGTCTAATATTCAGGATAACAATTACTATCATTAAATGAATACCTGCTCTAAAATACAGCTTTGCGTGGAACATACTGTAGTTTGACTGTGGTCTTCCCATGTAAATGCAAATACGAGCGGAGCCATGGCAGGTGCGGTTAGCATTACACCCAATGAAATCATTTGATTAAACCGCATGATCAAAATACACATTAGCTAATGTTATTTGACCCGACAACGACAATAAGGCCAAGGAAGCAGCCAGCTGAACAGGACAGATGGCCACAAAACAAAGGCACGGGGAAGCATGGGTTCTCCTTGAAGAGCCAAAGAAATGGAAGGGTGCTCTGCGGTTTCCTGATATGATAAAACCCTGGCTTTGATCTCCACTTGCCAGCACAGCAGCAGGGGGTGGACTGCTCAGCCTGGTGGAGTACGTCCACAGAGATGTGGATAAAGTGAGCCGATACCTTCGAGTCATGTCTGCAATTGATGTCGATTTTTCTTGAGCTGGGTGAATATGAACAACATTGAGTTGTGCTTCAGGAAGGGAACTTTTCTTTTTGTAGCAGATTTTATTGGTCGAGCTCAGGAGAGAAGGCGGAATATTTTTTATTTAATTTTTTTTATCCACTTTTTCTCCTGTTTTTCTCCCATCCCAATTTAGTCGTTATGCCAATTCCCCCCTCCCCTTCCTGGTCGTTGCTCGCATGTGCCCCCCACTGGTCGGTCTAGGGAGCCCTGAAGTCTATCAGATGCTTCCTCCGAGACATAGGAGACAGCCAGCAGCATCTTTTCACCTGCCAGCGCGGACTCTCATTGGTGAGGTGTAACGTGTGGGAGGTCACACTACCCTCACCATCTCCCTCCCTCGCTGTGCAGGCGCCCTGACCGACCTGTAGGAGTCGCTGTTTACAACGACCAGAATACCACCCCACCGGCTTCTCTCCCGCTGACTCTGCCAATAGGGAGGTGTAGTCTGACATCACTGGTTGTTCCACCCGACAGGGATTTATCATTGGGGAAATGGATTATCGGCTATTGTAACAATTCTGCCGCATGAACATTGGCAAGCTTTCCATTTTTGCACAAAATGAGTTCCCTTCTACCACTAACATTATTGTTTAAGCTTTTTTAAGGTAGTTATAAGGTTTTTAATGTCGTAAAAAAAAGAACTACATTTACAAGTAGGCAGCCTGTTGTTAAGTAGGCAGCTGTCGCCTACCTCACGTCACGGCAAGCTGATACATAGCTTAGAACAAGAACATTAGGTAAAGCAACATGTCTTTCAAAACGTCCAACAACAACTGCTCCGAGCAGCACAGGAAAGCAAGTTGTTCCTGCGTGTGGTTGATTAGAGGCCACACTGATGCCAGCGTCATCTAAAGTAGCTAATGACGCCTCCTTTTTTGACTACGCTACTGAGCGGGTCAACATGCTGCACACAAAGCACCAGCCACTACAGCATTTGTTTTACAGATACAGGCTTAGTGCTTTACACACAAGTATACACATTAGACCATAGGTGTAGGTTTATGGGGGGGTTGCAGGGGACATGTCCCCCTCAATATTGAGAAGAGGTAAATTTGTCTCCCTCAAAAAAATATAGGTAATAGGAAAGACAACCCCCTCCCCAAAAGAGGTATAAAAGATAAGGGGGTCAAATCATTTATATCCTTCTTACCTCCAACTAGATATTAACCAACCATTTCAGAGCCGTACCTGAATGTTGTCTTTTCCTCCAAGACATTTCCACCATAAATTGATGCAGAAAAGGCACAAATTGGTGCAAAAAGTACACCAGAATGCAGGAAGTGAAGTGTACAACAACCGTCAGACTGTCAATGTTGAAACCAAATCTACACCCTTCCATTAGACAGAAACATACAGGTAAGCTAATTAAAAAGGGTGACATTATAATTAAGAATTAACAATAAGTCAGTGGTAACTTAAGCCTTTGTTTCACTGCAATAGTCATGTTTTAAGATGAACTAACATGTCTGTATTGGTGCATAACAGTCAGCCACTGTTTTCACCCTGGCTGTTAGCAAATGCTCTTATCCAGAGTGAAGGCTCTGTAAGTATATTGGTCTCCGACGGGGAGGCGCAACAAACACTGGTATTTGTACGTTTTTAAGGCCCTTATTGGCAGGGGTGCAGTCGTGGACACACGCGGTTACACGGCGTGTTATTAGTAGTCACTCAGGGCAGAAATGCGCGCAATGATAAGTACCCGGCCGTTGTAGAAAGCTACCCCGCCGGCGGCCGGCACTTGTCACCTAGACTTTGCATAATAATAGGAACCTACGAGAAGGTGGGGGGCTGCTTGATCTCCATTGTTATGCATAATAATCATCTGTTCTGTGCGCAACTGAGGGAACATGTATGCGCGTGCGCGGGAGCGCGGCGTGTAACCAGTTCCCATATTACGACTGCACCACTGCTTATTGGTAAGCTTCCCCTTATACTACATCATTATTGGAATGGAATTTTGGAACCTATGGAACTGTTCTAGTGACTGGCTGGTCCTTAACACATTGGCTGCCACGCTGTTTCCGGGATATGGCTATGCGCTGCCAAATATACAATATACAAAACTAAAGTGCAAAATACAAACAAAATGAAAAATGCAAAAATCTAATAAAATCAAATGTATTTGTAAAGCCCGAAATCACAAGGTAATGCCCCCATGGGCTGTACAAGTGTTCTTGAACAAGTCAAGAAGAAACATCACAATAAATCAAGAACAAAAAAAACACCATGAAATCCAAATATGCGACTTTCCCCAATGAAGATGAGGAACAACTCACTAAAAACCTAGCAATAGGAAAAAAGCACCACAGGCGATGTGGAGGGCAGAAAGCTCAGATGGGCAGTTCAGAGGGGGACCCCCCCACAGGCGATGTGGAAGACAGAAACCTCAGATGGGCTGTTCAAAGTTGATCCCCCAACTGGATGTGATAATATAGTGTTGCTATGTACGTATGTACGTATGATAGATGGGTGGAGAGTAAAACAGGCAAATAGTTGGTATGTGCCACGCATTAAACCAATGGAGTCCGTCACCTTGTTTGCAGGGCTATAACTATATTCTATATTATAGCTATGGATGCAATACTATGGCCCATTTGACAAGAGTATCTATCGTTCAATATGTGAAAAAGAAATAATTTTTCCATCCATACATTCCCGTTTTATACCGTGGTAAATATAAGTATGGTTTTAGAGCGGTTTAAGGTAATTCCTGGGAGGCTAGTAATAGCCCGCAACGTGTATAATATAGGGCTGTCTTAAATACTTCGAAGCTTCGTTCGATGGGCATGGGATTCGAATATGAAAATAAAATTCGATTATTTTCTTTTGCTAAATCAACTCTGCCTCCCTTTGTTAACGACAGGTTATGTATATAACCTAGTTATATAAGTACTGGCTAAGCGTCCCGCTCTTAAGCCATACCGAGATACACCTCATCCCATGCACCCACCGCACTCCAACGAATAAAACCAAAATACACCCCTCACCTGCCAGGCCCCGCCCCTAGTAGTGTTGTCAAAAATATTGAAGTATCGATACATATAGATACTGAATATTTAAAATGGTTTCGATACTCATTTCCCGAAATACCGATACTTTCTGCAGTATTGGTACCAGCTGGCGAGTGTTCTACCGCAAGTTGTTGACACGCTGTTCAGAGCACGCTTGCCCCTCCGGCTCCTCCAGCCCTCCCCCTCACAGAGTCACAGAGCCGTCTTCAGTTTGTAAACAATTTTTTTTGCTGAAGATGGCAAATGCAGAGCCTCCGCAACTTGTGCTTGTGGATAAAGAAAACAGCAGAAGTGCTGTTTGGAGGTACTTCGGGTTTGAAGTAAACAACGAAGGACAAAATGCACCAATGCTATTTGCAAGCAGTGTTACAGAGCAGTGGCCAACGCGGATCTCTCCATAAAGAAATGAAAGAGGTTCGTGACAGCTGCTCTTTCAACATCACTGTGACTGAAGCATTAAACCATTAACTCTAGTTTAATACATGATACGTTGTCTACTGATGGCGCATAATATCAACAGATGAGCTGGACATGCTTCTAAGCTCCTTACCGGAAGATGGTACCCCGCTCCTTCTATTGGGCGACTTCAACCTGCCTGACTCATCTCAGTCGGTCCCAGTGGTCTCCCTCCTACAACAATTTGACCTGACTCCCACTGCCATGCCTCCCACCCACAAAGCAGGCAACTCCTTGGATCTCATATTTTCCCGTAACTCCAGCATCATTAACACCACGGTAACTCCCCTACATGTATCTGACCATTCCTTCATATCCTTCTCACTAACTCTCATGCTTAACCAAAAAGTCTTCACCCCAACTCAAACCGTCTCACTCAGACGCAACCTGCCCTCCCTATCCCCCTCCACCCTCTCCTCTGACATAATATCCGCTCTACCTTTGAGTGACACCTTCTCTGCTCTCCCCACAGAGATGGCAACCTCCACCCTCCTCTCAGCCCTTGCAACCTCCTTCGACAAGCTCTGTCCCCTCGTTGAGAAACCTGCCCGCCGTTCCCCACCCAGTCCATGGCTGACGGATGCAGTGAGAGAACAAAGACAGGTCCTGAGAGCGGCTGAGAGGAAGTATAGAAAGTCACGCCTCACTGCTGACATCGACACATATCACAACCTCTTGTTAACATTCTCCAAAACCATTACTAATGCCAAAGCTTCTTTCTTTCACCATAGGATCGAGGCCTCTGCCAAGAATTCGCAAACTGCATGCTACCATGTCCTCCCTCCTCACTCCCCCCCCACCTCCTCCTCCCTCATCTTTTTCTGCCGAAGATTTTGCGATCTTCTTTGAGGAAAAAGTGGAGAACATCCGCAGCTCCTTCTCCCAACCCCCACCCATTCCAAACGCTGAATCGAGAACCTCATCCTTCACTCTGTCATCTTTCTCTCCCATTACAGAAGCCGAGACCCTGACACTGGTAACGTCGAACCGTCCGACTACATGCCAGCTGGACCAGCTACCCTCCCCACTCCTCCAGACCATAGCACCGGACATCCTCCCATTCCTAACTGCAACCATCAACTCCTCACTCAACTCGGGGGTGGTCCCCACCTCCCTAAAACAAGCCAGAGTCACGCCCCTCATAAAAAAACCAACCCTGAACCCCACCGTCATAGCCAACTATCGTCCTGTCTCTCTTCTCTCCTTCCTTTTTAAAACACTTGAACGTGCTGTATCCAACCAACTTACTGCTTATCTCTTACAGAATGACCTCCTAGACCCCAATCAGTCTGGCTTCCGGACTGGCCACTCCACAGAAACGGCCCTCATTGCGGTCACAGAGGCACTTCACTTAGCAAAAGCGAAAGGCCTCTCCACTGTCCTGATTCTCCTAGATCTATCTGCAGCCTTCGACAGTCAACCATCAGATCCTCCTCGCGGCCCTCGCAGGAATGGGAGTGGCTGGATCTGCGCTGACATGGCTGACATCATACCTCAATGACCGCTCCTACCAAGTGTCATGGAGAGGGACTCTGTCGGCCACCCGCCCCCTCCGGACGGGTGTCCCCCAGGGCTCGGTCCTAGGACCCCTTCTCTTCTCCCTCTACACTAAATAACTGGGTAACATTATCACGTCTCATGGCTTCTCATATCATTGTTATGCCGATGATACTCAACTCTTCCTCTCCTTCCCTCCCTCAGATATCCACGTCTCTGAGCGGATCTCGGCCTGTCTGTCCGACATCTCCGCCTGGATGACGACAAACCACCTCAAACTGAACCTAAGCGAAACAGAATTGCTCCACCTGCCGGCCAAATCCTCCCCCCTGACCGACCTCTCCATCACAGTCGAGAATGCAGCTGTGACCGTGTCCCCGACCGCCAAGAACCTTGGTGTTGTCCTCGACGACCAGTTGAACTTCTCTGCTCACATCGCAGCGACAACCAGAACCTGCAGATTCTTCCTGAGCAACGTCAGAAGGATACGCCCATTCCTGACAAAAGAAGCCACCCAACTCCTCGTCCAATCAACAGTCATCTCCCGCCTCGACTACTGCAACGCACTTCTAGCTGGCCTCCCGGCCACTGCCACCAAGCCTCTTCAACTCATTCAAAACGCAGCGGCCCGCCTGATCTCAAACCTACCGAAGTCGGCCCATGTCACCCCACTTCTTAGGGACCTGCACTGGCTCCCCATTGCTGCACGTATCCGCTTCAAGGCCCTCGACCTAGCATACCGTGCGGCAAAGGGAACCGCTCCCGCCTACCTCCGGTCAATGGTCTCTAACTACACACCCTCAAGACCCCTATGTTCTGCATCTTCTGGCCGCCTCAGATCTACTCCTATCCAAGCTCCCGGAGGGTCATCAAAGAGAAGCCGCCTATTCTCAGTCCTTGCCCCACAATGGTGGAATGAACTACCCATCCCAGTTAGGACAGCCGAATCCCGTCCAATCTTTCGCCGTCGACTAAAGACTCACTTCTTCAACCATTATCTGAAATGATAAAAAAAAATAAAAAATCTAACCCCGACTAACCTTACTGTCATGCACTTGTCCTAATAAACTAACCTACACTGTAACACGCAACACTTTGATGAACATTGTTACTCAGCTGATAGAGTTATACCCTTCTTGCTGTCTTGTCGCACAGAACTTGTAAGTCGCTTTGGATAAAAGCGTCAGCTAAATGACTAAATGTAAATGTAAATGTAACAGCTGATTCGTTGTTAGTTAGTAACCTTACAGCTTTCAGCTAACGTTAGCTACTGCTAGCCTTTAGCTCCGTTAGCTTAGCTGGCCACTTTTATAATTACTGCATGGAAACGGAGTAACGTTAACGTTTAAACGTTATGTCGAGGTCATACAATACTACAGTCGACATAAGGTTAACGTTACCCCGTTTCCATGAAGTGTTTAAATAGCAGCAATCTTGTTGAAAATGTAACGTTACTAAAATGCTTAATGCTCCGAGCATAGCCCCTCTCTCTCTCTCTCTCTCTCTCTCTCTCGTTATCTTTAAATAAAAATCGAAACTGTTACTAACTGTAATACAAACTGTTACAAAGGATCAGATTAAACCGAATATATATATTTATTGATTGATATATATTGCATAGTATTTGTATATCGTTTGATATCCCTTGTATATTCCTTGTACATATACATGGAATATCCCTTTAGCCCAGACCATAATATTTCATTCTCCTATTGGACAGCGGTCCACCGGCGCCAGGGACCAGCCTCCTGAGTCAGGTTCAAAGTCACCGTCAAGACATGTCTGGACATGCCCGGCCTTGCCCAGGGCTACGCGACAGAAATGAGATTGGCACTAGTTTGTTCACCGTGCGTATAAATACGGCGCAGGTGAATACAGAAGCACTTAGTCTTAGTCTTACTTAGTCAGAAGTCAAGAGTTACCCAATAAGTTGAAGCCTCACCCACGATACTCCGTGCGGTGAAGTATGGCCTGTTTGGCCCCAGAATGGAGCATTGAGACCGCGTGCGAATTAATAGCTGAATTGTCAGAGTTTGGCGCTATACCGTCGAGTGAGACATATTTCTATTAAGTCAGTAATAGTCTATTGGTGTATAGTGTATCGTGCGGCTAAAGTTCTACAGTGACCAGCATCCCCAACGCTTCCTCGTATTAGTTAGAGTTCTTATCCAGGCTGGGCTGCTTTCATGGCGCTTTCACCCGAGGAGACCTAGACGAGAACCGTGTGGACATGTACACTGGATTAATCTACCCGACGACTACATAGCCCTTTGCGGCTGGAATATATTTGCTTTGGTCCTGTGATTTATGGAGCGGAGAATCGCCGACGCCTGCACGTGTTGGATTTACCCCGCTAGGAGCCAAGTCGAGTCGGCGCCTCAGAGAGCCTGAGGCCGGCTAGCTTTCTTCACTGTGGAGCTACAGTCTACGGAGAACAGCTGTATTCGTCTGTGGATCAAGAGGCTATTGCACCGTCTCCTGTACCTGGAGTCTCCTTAGTCATCGTTGACCAGACTCTCTACTACCGACAGATCTTCTACCCCTGCTGGCTTACAACCAGGGGGACCCTTCCAGTATCTCCCGCTATATTACTAGTGTACCATAGATATAATTCCCTAAGATTCAGGTTGTATAATTACCTCCTGCGTAACCAGAGAATGGACATTCATTGTTGATTTGCCTACGCACATTCCTTTGCCTTACAAGTGCATTCAAAGTATAATCGAGAAGTATTATGTACCTTTTGCTGCAATAAATACTTAAAGACAACTTTGTGTAGAACCGGTTCATTGTGGGAAGTGTTCATTATATTTAGATATCATGTACTGTATGGCCAGTAATTAAAGTACATAAAGCGGTAGTGGTTTAATGATACCATACTTATCAATACAGTCAGGGAATTGTACCCCTCAGTTACACAAACAGTTCAGTTCGTCAGGTACATGCAACACAGATTACAGTGTTTAAATCTGTCTGCTTGAGAAAATACCATGTTCTGCATCTGCAATTAAAATGATTGAAGTGAGATGAATTTTTTTTTTTAAATGTGTGATCTAAAGATAAACAATGGGTTTTAAGTGTTATATTTATCTTCTTTTATAGTACCAGAGAGAAGCTGAGGAGAATCAACCAGCAACAAAAGCTAAATTAGTTAAAAAAAATATATATATATATATTTTTTTTTCTCTTTTTTTTTTGGTATCGAAATGGTATAGAAGTATCGATACTTTTCAAGGTATCGTATCGAAGTCGAAATTCCAGTATCGTGACAACACTAGCCCCTAGTGGCGTGCTACATAGGACTGGGCATGGCCACCACTCACTCTTCCTCGGAAAAAATTGTTTCCAAAGAAAAGTTTCCCCAAGGGAACTCAGGGCACGCTAAGAGCGGGACGCTTAGCCAGTACTCATATAACTAGGTTATATACATAACCTGTCGTTATATTTCGTATTGGCATCGCGTCCCGCTCTTAAGCCATACCGAGATATGGGGTCGAGCGGACGCGAGGCCCAACAGATGCACCCCCTGAGGACCCGTAAGCCCACATCAAGGGGGAAGGGGAGTCCCGTCACCCCATCCTTCCTAATGAAGAGGGGGCGCAGTCAACTCCACCCGAGTGCGATCAAGAGGGAACTAAAACCCCTTGAACACACAGCACAGGCGGAACCACGTGTGACGCAACACACTGTGGCCCATACCCACACACCCCTGCTACCCCACCAAAGGACGGGAAGCAGGAGAGGCCACAGACCTCAGAACCGCCTGGGAGACAGAACCCCCGGTCATGTCCATGAGGTAAAACCTTACGAAGGGACCCGGGGAGGACCATGAAGCTGCAGCACAGATGTCCTCCACCGAGGCCCCACCCAGCAGAGCGGCAGAGGCTGCCACCCCACGAGTGGAGTGCGCCCTGATGCCCCCAGGGGGAGCCAGCCCGGCCAACGTGTAGCAGAGGGCAATGCCCTCACACAACCAATGGGACAGGCGCTGTTTCGATAGTGCCTTACCAGCACGAGAACCGCCTTACCAGCACGAGAACCACCGTAACAGACAAAACTGATCGGTAGCCCTGAGGCCCTGAGTACGGCCTAGGTAAATCCCTAAAGCCCGGACCGGACATGACAGGTGAAGGCCCGCCTCCAACTCACTAGCGTGAGGAGGTGGATGAAACGCCTGAACCACAATATCCCTGGAGCGGAAGGAACTCCGGATATTTGTAGGCACGAAGGCAGGATTAGGCCGCAGAGTGGCACCGCAATCGGAACGAAAGACAGGCACTCTGGTCGTACCGAGAGAGCACAAAGCTCACCCACGCGTTTAGCGGAGGTGGCGGCCAGCAAGAACGCGGTCTTGAACGACAGCTGTTCCAACGGCGCTTGCTCATGAGGCTCAAACGGGGCCAAGGACAACCGACCGAGGACCAATTGAAGATCCCAACTCGGAGCCAAGAGCGTTTTACCGGCTTAACGCGTCGGGTGCCAAGCAGGAAACGCTTCACAAGAGGGTGGCTGAACAAACCCTCAAATCCCTCATGATAAGAGGATATAGCTGCTGCATATACCCTCACAGTCGAAGCCGACAGTCTATCAAGGAGAGACTGGAGGTAAACAAGGACAGTATCCAGGGGGCAGGACACCGGCCCCTGCCCCCCGCCTTACACCACTCTTGGAACATACGCCATCTGCCCGCGTAAAGCGCGACAGTGGAGGGAGCATGCGCATTCCGGATGGTATCAACCACAGAAGGGTCCATCCTCTCCAGACTTACCCTCTCACCAGCCAAACCATCAGACGTTGGCACAACACCGGGTGCTGAACAGCGACCCGTGTGCTTGAGTGAGGGCCTTCGCCGACCAAGGAATAGGCCATGGCGGAGCTACCAGTAGCTGGATCAGGACCGGGAACCACACAGCTGCGCCCCGGTCCGGCGCAATCAGGATCAAGGACCTGCGCTCCTCAACGTACCCGCCCCAACAACTGACCTAACAGATGTATGGGGAAAGAATCCCAGGCGGCACGGCATCGGTCCCAGACCTGCCTGGCTATGTCCGGACCTAATCCCCACCCGTCAGGATGAGGACCGCCCGCGACATTACTACACCTGTACCCACATTCACCCTGCCGGGGATGTGGGGAGCCCTCAGGCCGCGCAGATTGAGGACGCCCATAGCCAGCCGCCCGGTGCAGACGGGGGGAGCGTACTCCTCCCTGTCTGTCGATATACGACACTATCGTATCAAGCGTGTCGCAACGCGCTCCGAGAGGGATGCCCATAGCACTCCACCCGTTGACTGGGAAGAGGAGTACTCTACTTCCAGTCTACAGCCACCCCAGGCTGGTAGGAACCCTGCCTGGCATGAGACCTGATGATCCACCTTGACCGCCAAGGACCAGAACGTCGGCAGGGCAGAATACACTTCGTAACCCCTGACGACGCAGAGGCCCCAGTGCGGCCTCCATGCACTTGGTGAAGATGCGGGGAGCCAGAGAAAAGCCGAACGGCAGCCCCTGGTACCCATACGCTAACCCTGTAAGGAAGCGCAGGTAAGCCCTAGGACGGAAGATCGGGAATGCGAACACGCATCCTACAGGTCTATAGAGGAGAACCAGACCCCCACCTGACAGTGTTCAACAGGTAGGAGACGATCCAAAAAATACCGAACCTTCCCATGGTCCAACATGGGTCTGACACCCCCCCCCCCCCCCCCCCTCCTGATTTCTTAGGCACCAGAGAACACCGGGAGGAAAACGCCACGACGATGGCTTGCTTCGTCCACAGAGATCAGATCTCGTCGACCAGAGCCGTCACTGCTGGTGACCCTGACAATAGGGTCTGTACCAAACCTGAAAATGGGTGGGGTTGTGTAAATACAAGTCCCCGCCTCAGCGTTCTCTCCATCCACCTTGACATATGGTACTGCCGTAGCCATATGTGATGACACTCCCAACGCACCCGCCGCCATGTGGCGCAGGTCCGCAAGGAACTGTAGATAGGCGGCCCGGTCCCACCCGCTGTGCGTAGCCAACCCTGGACCCGTGCGAGCAGAGCGTTCCGTGGAGTCGGGTCGGAACCTGACACTACCCACGAGGCAATCGCACCCAAAGGGGGACCCCGACAGAAAGGGCCGGTTTGATACGGGGGAAGCTGACATCAATCTAGGTGACAAAAGCCCCCCCACTGAACACCCCTCCAGAACATGCTGAGGAGTTGTTCTGCAGCCGGACATGCAAGGCGT
Organism: Notolepis coatsorum; assembly: GCF_963971535.1. NCBI lineage: Eukaryota > Metazoa > Chordata > Actinopteri > Aulopiformes > Paralepididae > Notolepis > Notolepis coatsorum. Next base: position 80,990,076 of record NC_140182.1, on the reverse strand, counting down.
GAGGACCCCATGGGTTCCTACACACCGTAGCCCTGCAGTGATATTACTACCACCTAAATCACCTCTTCTTTTCAGACCACTGCCGATCTCGCGGGAGTGGGAGGCACCAACATGATACCTGGCCTGGCGAAGGCGAGGCCGGGGAAGCCCGCACTGTGTGCCTCAATAGGTTTCGAGCCCCCCTGCTGACAACACCTATAGTTGACAGACGTAACATCAGGCTCAACCAACACAGCTTATGGTGTGGGAGCCGCTTGACAGCACAACATTCTCACGGACAGACCCAGGCTCAGCCATCAACTGGGTGTCAGCCCCTGTCCCCATGAGAAGCGAAAAGTGGGGCCGCCCGCGCTTCAACGAAGGCACGCGGCCCGCAGCCAAAGGAAACAATCAGAGCCCCCTTTTTCCGCTGGTGTTGGGGGAGGGAGTGATCAGAGAGCGGGCTGCTCGCGGCAGGACGGCGACGGCTTGTATATTCCAAGCCGAGCCCATCTAACATGGCCGATCCCTCGGCCGCCAAGGCTGTCGGCCTTGTGGACACCTGTCGATTCAACGCCCAGGATACCTCTGGCGGGGAAAACATGGCCGCCTGTCGAGGGCCTAGTCATCGCCGCTGACGAGGCCGTGCTCTCTTTTCTTCTGGCTGCGCGGTGTGAGGCGTTGTGGGGCCTAGGACAAATACCGCCTGCGCTCCAGCGGAAGACCAAAATCCTCTGCGGAGAGGGGAGCCCTGAGCGGTTATAGCTTGCGGCTGGGTCAAAGCTAATAACGTCAACAACCTCGCGCGATGTGTCGACGTCGGCTGGCCCTCAAGGCCCCCGCCACCAGACACAATTTTTTGATAGAAAAAAACCAGCAATTCGAACACAGTTCTAAATCGCTGCCAATTCCATACCGTGGCGGTACAGGCTTTAGCAGCCCACCAGCCACTCGCCGGGCCGACCCACCTCATGGCGTCGGCCAGGCGGGGCACTGTTTCAACATGTCAAAAGCAAAGGACTGATGCTAACACGGAGCACCAGTGGTGGTTGTAAACAGCAACCTCCACTCTGGTGTGCACCATGAAGGGGTTAATGAATAAATGAACTAACACCACGAACATACTGTAGAATGGGCAAGCCCATGTACACAACGTTAAGGGGAGGCGGACCAGAGAGAACCAGTCCCGCATTCGTTCATAATATTCACAACACCCATGAAGGTAAACAAAGCCCCCCCCCCGCACTACTCCCCCAGTAGACACCGATTGACCGTCAGCATGAATGGTTGAGAGGAGGGAAGATTGTAGCATAGACAGACATTCCCGTAGCAGAGAGACAGAACAAAAACAGTAGCCCCACTATAGCATAGCGTTCCACGCTAATGTGGACAGAAAACAGTCAGCTGAGCCACAACACTGGCCGCCGCTAAATTCCATCCTGCAGCAGTATAGCTCTACTGCCACCCGCCGGGACTCGCTCTCAAGCATCGGCTTCCGGGTGGGACACCGTCCAGCCCCGCCGAGGCACAGGATCGATGCTACCTGGCTAGGCTACCTAGCCACGGCACACCCGCCCTGCACCCTGTTGTCAACCCATTTACCCGTAAAAGGGAAAATAGGACTCAGCAAAACCCCCCACATTAGCTACCGACTGACCTTCATCAATGAACCGGTTTAAGAGGAGGGAAAAGCGGCAACATCCCACGGCGGGGAACATTAGAACAGTGCCCAGCATTTCAGCAGTAGTGTTAGCATTTAGCATTAGCATTAGCATTTAGCGTTAGCATTAGTGTTTAGCAGCACGCTCCAGGATAGCTTGGAACCCGTCCACTTCAGTGGAACGTTCACCAAACCATCCCGCCCCTGGTGCAGACACACAACATGGTTGTGTAACAAAACAAACCACCATTCGAAGGTCAGCCCTAGTATTATACTAAATCCATTGGCATTTCATCCCTACACACGCTACAATAAAAAATTCAAATGCATATGATCGGTATTATGTTCCATCATGAATGCATGAAAGGTGTCGTTTCTGAATAATTGATTGTCAATAACGGCATTCGTTAGTACAACAACATACGCTGATCAGGGCGATGGCTATGAGAACAAGGCACAATCAAGCTGAAATTTGCGCTAAATGCTCTTACCTGTGGCCGGTGGGATTCCAAAAAGAATATTCCAATTATTTGATTGCCATCTGGTAGATCGTATGTCCATTTGGCCCACGACATAACTCACCACAGCATAATGAATCGGGGGTCCCGAAAACAATTCAATGCGATCGGGTCCTAGGTTCAGGTTACTAGAAAAGTCCGCCCGGACCAATATAATCGATGCACAGCCCAATACAGAGTTTCAAAGGATGTGCAATACCGGCCGCATCCTACCAGGCGGCGGTATTGGACTTTTGCGATCTCAGACTCATTCCCTATGATAACACCAGGCTCCCTGGATGGATAATGAATGGAAATATCGAATAAAAGAAATAATGATCAAATAACGAGTATACTCGTTAATGCCCCCAAATCTTTAGATACCTCTACCGGAGGTAGAACAAAACACAACATTGTTTTTCCTCATCTCTAAGGTCTCCCATATATGAAATGGATTCTTGTATACAAATATTTTACTGCAAAAATTGTTAAATTGATAGATATCGTTATACACCCCAAAAGGAGAAAAAAAAATATATAGCCTGGCCGTATGGGAGTTGAGACATATAAACTCATGTAGATTAATAATACAAGTTGAGCTTTCAAACTTGACATGCTAGCAGTCAGACAGTTGCTTAACCTAATAGAAAAACCTGGATGTGAACATCTTTATGCATTTAAGCATTACATCACGCGCAGGAGTGTGTTATAGGAATTAGATCATGCCTAGGGGTGGTTGTTAGGCCCGACGCGCAGTGGAGGGTCGTTAGATCATGCCTAGGTCTAATTCCTATAACACACGACTACAAGTGATGTAATGTATTTTATACAATGGCCGAATTCACCCAACCTTATTGCTATAGAATAAACAGTAATTGAAGCATAATGGAGATTTATTCACAAAACCATCCGCAGAAAAGGTCCAAAAAAAAGGTTGCCTCCGTGTCTAGAAGCAGAGGGAGGTGCGGTGCTTCAAAGCATGCCATCTAACAACAAACTTCATATAAAGCCTGCAATGTATTATTGTTTTGACAATGGGTCATGACAAACTAATTACATAATCCAACATTGTGTAAACAACTAACATATTCCAGTTAACTATATTTTTTTTAATTATTCGTTACGAATATATCCATACTTCCATTGTGTCAGGGACATCCAGTGAAATCGCTTCATGCGACAGTGTCCTTTTGCAGAGGGAGGTTGCTACAAAGCATGCCATCGAACAACAAACTTCATATATAAAAAATCCTACCTACCAACCTCCTCCAATGTAGTTTCTTCGTCAAATGTATACTCTCTTTTTTAGACTCTTCTTGTATCACAAACAGTACTGTATTTGTAAATCTGGTATGTCATTCATGTATAATGTAGCAGTACTGTCTATCTGTATGTCATGTATGTCATGTATGTCATAATGTTATGATGCGTTGAAAATGGGGGACCCTGATGTAAACAAGACAAAGTCTTTCTCTGGTCTGCATCCCCTTAACAATTGTGTGTATTGAGCTGTACTGTATTATACCCATTCTGCAATCTGTTAATATTCAATCAATCAAATAACAACCGGTAACTTCACTGTGCTTCTTAAACAATGATTGGTGTAAATCGTGTCGGTGCCTGCGGCTTTACATATTCAGGGTAACATCATACATGTACATAGATCAAAATGTACAATGTTCGTTTTCGTCAATGTCGGCATGTCTTTTTTCCTTCTCCGGCTTCTCCTGTTGTATACGTTTCCACACTTATATTATTCAATGAGACTGCCAGCCAGCTTTTGCACGACGGACACCGACACAGCGAGCACTCAGCCTCAGAACCCCACCGCGATTTATATTTAGTTTTACAATGGGTCATGACAAACCAATTAAATAATCCAACATTGTGTAAACAACTTACATATTCCAGGTGAGTGTATCTTTTTTTAATGAGTCGTTATGACGCAGTCAATACATCCATTCATAAAGATTATTGTCCACCATCTTGGTTTCATTCGGAAAAGACGAACGGCGGATTCATTCGAAAGAAAAGTAATTCGGTTGTGGGCGGATTCTGGAATCACGTGGAGTGTGTTATACTAAATAACAACCGGCAACTTCACTGTTTCAGCCAATCAGAATCAAGACATTTGCATGCCATTGTATAGAAATATATACCTATGTGTACACATATACTTAAAATAAGCGGAAATGTAAAGAAACAATATCTATGCAGAATGTTCTCATTTACTTTGTAGTAGCTCTGCCATGGATTGTCATAGAAACCCAGATGAGGGCTTTTTCGGAAAGGTGTGGTTGTGCTGAATCCAGCAATACCACATGTGTAAATATAGCATGTATGGTCAGGGAGTTACATCAGTAAATGTATGAGGTGTCCTAAATGAAAGAAAATGAAACATTGACATAATGAAGTCTTCAGTCCAAAGCCCATTATCATTATCATGTTGGCAAATTCAATGTTACTGCAAAGTAAAGTCACTTGAAGTAATGTTCTGGTCTATAATGTTAATATATTTATGATACATTTAATAAATTATACATTTCATATGATACATTTTATGATACTTCATATGGAAACAAAGATCCAATTGAATCAGGTTGAAATTGAAATGGAACATCTTTATTTCAATATACAGCAACACATCACCGTCACTCATCCACATTATCATCAGTGACTAAATGGATCATATTTGGGCAGTCATGGAAAGAGCAAGAGCAAAACTCAATGCAAGTCAAGCCCACTGAAAGACATTGGCATTTGCTGGCATCATTGCAGTTTCCATCTTTTCCATATGGCCAAAAATGATATCACGATAACGATATGATAATGTTATCGTATCACTCGATATCGATAATTATCGATATTGTTATAAGTATTTTTATTTTTAATTTTTTTTAACAACAGATGTATGTTTATTTTGCAGCAATTATTTGTCGGTGCCGCCATCTTTAGTGTTATTATAGCCCCTCACACTCCTGTTCTCCGGCTGCAGCTGGTTTGAAAGCGAATGTAAACAGCCTCAGATGTGCTGCTGTCCCCCACCTCTTTGTTTTATGAGACATATAAGACAACAAAAGCTGACCATAATAATTATCGCAATATATTTTAATAATCTGTATCGATCGATAATAAAAAAATAAATAAAAAAAAAAAAAGATAATAATCAAATACAAAAATTGTGACCTGCAACAGGGCAGTTTTAAAACCAGAGACAGTTTGAAACAGTCTGTACACAGTAGGCTATGTGTGCTAGCAGAGCGAGTCACGGTGCACATGTGCGGTGGTTTGTCCACCAAAAAAGCACCAAAAAGATAGAAAATAAACTAGCAGAGCCAGAACTATTCAACTCCCCTGGAGCCACAGCCAGCAGAGAAGCCTGTTTACTTTCGCTTTCAAACCAGCCTGAGAACTGGAGTGTGAGGGGCTGTAACACTAAAGATGGCGGCAACGACAAAGAATTGCTGCAAAATAAACATACATCTGTTGTTTAAAAAAAATATTATTATTTTTTTTTTAATTTAAATTTCTATTTTTAATTAATTTTTTTAATACTTATAACAATATCGAGTGATATGATAACATTATCATATCGTTAGAGATGTTCCGATACAATCTTTTCCTTTCCGATTCCGATACCTAAGCTTTGGGTATCGGCCGATACCGATACTTATCCGATACCAGTGCATACATAAAAAAAAAAGAAAAAAAAGATATTATATAAATTATACGTTTTTTTTTTTTTTTTTTTTTACATACTGTTTTATATATACTGTTTTTTTTGTAATAACTAGAAAGTAATGGTATTTATTCAACAACAGGTGATTGTATAGATTTGTATTAGTATCATTAATCAATGAGTATGGGGCTGCAGCACTGCCCTACCCTAATCCAATGATCCACATGGACATTAGACGGTGTTGCACTCGCTACCCAGTCTGTAAGCTATTAGCAGATGGAACGTGCATGATGTGATTTTCGATGCAAAATAAATATTCAACATTCTCTTTTGAGAATGTACTGAGATGGCGCTGCTCCGACCGGCCGCCGTTCTGTTAGCTCCGTCGAGACTGTGCTTACTTTTGTAAATTTTTATAGTTTTAAGAGTTTTATTTGCACCAACTGTTGGTGCATTATATGTGTATGACCGTCAGTCACTCATTGACATTGGATTAAGAAAAACTTACCGACTGGATTGCTCTCTGGATCGGATTGCTGAACAAAACAGTGGCCAGCGGAGATCCTTTGTTGCGGCCGACGCAAGGAAAAGGCGCGACGACGAGGAAGAAGAGCTGGGGTCCGAAACGGATTGAGATCCAGGCGACACAGAACCACATTGCCCAGCATATTGTTGGGAAACAATATAGGAAACAAACTGGACGACATCAGAGCACGGATCCAATTCCAGAGGGACATTCGGGACTGCAACGTCCTTTGTTTCACCGAGACTTGGTTGACTCCGGACGTCCAAAACCATGCAATAGAACCGGCAGATCACTTCTTCGTTCTCCGTAAGGACCGAACGGCAGAAGAATCACTAAAGACGAGAGGAGGCGGCATAGCTTTCATGGTAAACAAGGAGTGGTGCGATATAGGCAACGCAAAGGAATTGTCTAACCACTGCTCCCCAGACCTGGAGTTTATCACCATCAAATGCCGACCCTTCTTTCTCCCGAGGGAGTTAACGTCCATCATCATGATCGGAGTGTACATCCCACCACAAGCAAGCACTGGGGCCGCACTCTCAAAGCTACACGACGAGGTAAACAAACAACAGACAGCTAACGTAGACGCTGCTATTTTGGTTCTGGGCGATTTCAACAGCGCGCGTCTTAAAAAGGTGTTGCCGAATTTCTATCAGCATGTGACCTGTCCCACCAGAGGCGAGAACATATTAGACCATGTATACTCGCAATTTAAGAATGGGTACAAGTCACAGGCTCTTAGTCCATTCGGCAAATCGGACCACACCGCCATATTTCTTTTGCCAAAGTATAAACAGAGTCTTAAGCGCGCGCCGGTAGTATCGCGAGAGGTTAAGCGTTGGACTGTGACGTCAGAGGAGACACTACAGGCTGCGCTGGAATGCACAGACTGGAATGTGTTTCGTGATAACACAGCCAACCTTAACGAATACACTGAAACGGTGCTTGACTTTGTCTGTACTCTGGTAGAAGAAACAATCCCCACTATCACAATTAGAATTTACCCAAATCAAAAGCCTTGGGTAGATAAATCCGTCTGTGAGGCTCTGAAAGTGCGCACCTCAGCATACAACGCCGGGCTTGTGACAGGCAACATGGATGAACACAAGACGGCAAGATACAATGTCAGGAGAGCAGTAATAGAGGCAAAACGGCGTTATAGGGACAAAGTTGAACTTCAGTTTGAACAGGCTGACTCTAGAGGCATGTGGCAGGGCCTCAGAACGATGATGGATTACAAAGGCACCTCCCTCAAGCTGAACAGTGACATCTCCTTAGCAAATGATCTCAATACCTTCTATGCAAGGTTTGAGGCGGTGAATAACAACACCAGCCTACAAACCACTGCAATGGAGGGGGGGGTGCTGCTGATGGAGATTCAGTGTTCAGAATAACAGAACATGAGGTGAGGAGGACCTTTAAGAAAGTGAATATCAGGAAGGCAGCAGGACCGGACGGCATCCCCGGCCACGTCCTAAAAGTCTGTGCCGACCAACTGGCCCCGGTATTCACTGACATATTTAACCTGTCCTTAGAACAGGCTGTCATCCCCACCTGTTTGAAGAAATCCACCATCATCCCTGTACCCAAAAAATCTACGCCCACTTGCCTCAACGACTACCGCCCTGTAGCTCTCACCTCCATAGCCATGAAGTGCTTTGAGAAGCTAGTGAAGGGCTACATCTGTTCCTCCCTCCCCATCAACCTGGACCCCCTGCAATTTGCATACCGCCCCAACAGGTCCACAGAAGACGCCATAGCCCATGTGCTGCACACAGCAGCATCACACCTGGACAAGAGGCAGGGGAACTATGTGAGAATGCTATTCATCGACTACAGCTCAGCATTCAATAGACTCAGAAGAAGCTTCTATCCCCAGGCCATCAGGCTGCTCAACGAACAATAAACACCATCAAATGCACACAGCACACACACGCGCACACTCACTTTAAACAAACAACACACTGCAGCACCCACTCTCCACACTTTAGATCACCTAAACACACTTTATATTTATTGGTAAAGGATTTGCACTACAACTCGTACACCTTACTGTAAATTGTACCTAAATTGTACCTCATCCCATTTCTGCTTTGCACTATATAGTATTGTATATTAGTACATTGCATAGTATATTGTATGGTAACTCAGTTACCGTAATTCCTCTAATAGTAACCCCGGCTTGTATTAGTTTCAACTGTAGCGGATACCAGGCTTGTATTAGGAGGAGGCATGTATAAGAGAGGCCTATATTTCTAATTTTCAAACAGATCATAATGAATAAATCAACATTTTGTGTCAGTTTGAACCCAGTAAAATGTACTGGGTTCATTTATTGAAACCAAGCAAGTACTGTATGAAATACGGTAGTAAACAGTGCAATTACAGGTGGTCAAAAAAAGTTAAATAAAGTAAAAGAGTGCAATCACAATACTGGTATAATAATAATAATAACTTCGTTTTATACAATTCTGAGGTAGGCTTACTCTCTTGGTAAACATTAACACCATACCATTATATGGTATTAACTGCACAGCCAGGCCAGCATATAACAACAATAACTCTAATATCCATGAAACCCGGCTTGTATTAGGAGGCTGGCTTATAATTGCTTAGCTCAACAGCGCACCCGGTCATTAATAGAGACCCGGTTTTTAATTGAATATCGGTTACTATTAGAGGAATTACGGTACTTCTATTCTGCATCGAACATTGTACGTCTATACTGAACACTGTGACTTCTATTTTTACTTCCATTACATGCTATACTATTTTATTTCATACTTATCTTGTCTAGCACAGTCTCTGGAGCGTAACAGTAAGAAGCATTTTGTATAAAAGTAGTATTCTGTACTTCTGTATGACAACTATTAAAGAAACTTGAACTTGAAACTTGACTCCGCCTCAGACTCTTATCATTTGGCACTAAAAGCTAAACATTGTCACCGATATGGCTGTCCGCAACATGTCATTAATTGTGTACGCGAGGTGGTCGAATGACGACGTGAGCTAGGTTAGCTAGCATGAGCTACCGGTATATGGAAAGACTGTAACGTTACTGGTGACATTGTGATTTAACTTGGAATACTCCTTTGCCAACTTGCTGTACTTTGCTTGCAGGTCTGCAGCCATTATTGCTGGATTATGAATAGCCCCAACTTTAGCCAAGGTAACGTTAAAGCTAGCTTTCGGTTAGCTGTTCAATGCTAATAACACCAGCCACCAAGCGAACCCATCAGAGCTCCCCGTCAACAGCGCTCTGTCGGGACGATGGCATTTTAAGAAAGTATCTGCTGTTAAAATGACAAATGGCATTGACACTTGAATTCACGGTCGATTAAGCACACGTTTGTTTTATAATGCTCACTCAACAGACCGCAGTGTTGTTGATAAATTACGTCATATGGTATCGGAGCGCAGCATTAGAGCAGCATCGGCCGATACTGATACCAGCATTTTAGGCAGTATCGGCGGCTTTTCCGATACTGGTATCGGTATCGGAACAACTCTAGTTATCGTGATATCATTTTTGGCCATATGGAAAAGATGGAAACTGCAATAATGCCAGCAAATGCCAATGTCTTTCAGTGGGCTTGACTTGCACTGAGTTTTGCTCTTGCTCTTTCCCTGACTGCCCAAATATGGTCCCTTTTGTCACTGATGATAATGTGGATGGGTGACGGTGATGTGTTGCTGTAGATTGAAATAAAAGGTGTTCTATTTCTATTTCAATTTCAACCTGATTCAATTGGATCTTTGTTTCCATATGAAGTATCATACAATGTATCATATGAAATGTATAATTTATGAAATGTATCATAAATATATTAACATTATTGTAACTGAGGGGTACAATTCCCTGACTGTATTGATAAGTATGGTATCATTAAACCACTACCGCTTTATGTACTTTAATTACTGGCCATACAGTACACGATATATGAATATGATGAACACTTCCCACAATGAAATCGGTTCCAAACAAAGGTATAATCAAGTATTTAATGGAGCAAAAGGTACATAGGATACTTTACATTATTCTTTGAATGCACTTGTAAGGCAAAGGAATGTGCGTAGGCAAATCAACAATGAATGTCCATTCTCTGGTTACGCAGGAGGTAATTATACAACCTGAATCTTAGGGAATTATATCTATGGTACACTAGTAATATAGCGGGAGATACTGGAAGGGGTTCCCCCTGGTTGTAAGCCAGCAGGGGTAGAAGATCTGTCGGTAGTAGAACGTCTGGTCAACGATGACTAAGGAGACTCCAGGTACAGGAGCCGGTGCAATAGCCTCTTGATCCACAGACGAATACAGCTGTTCTCCGTAGACTGTAGCTCCACAGTGAAGAAAGCTAGTCGGCCTCAGGCTCTCTGAGGCGCCGACTCGACTTGACTCCTCGCGGGGTAAATCCAACACGTGCAGGCGTCGGCGATTATCCGCTCCATAAATCACAGGACCAAAGCAAATATATTCCAGCCGCAAAGGGCTATGTAGTCGTCGGGTAGATTAATCCAGTGTACATGTCCATACGGTTCTCGTCTAGGTCTCCTCGGGTGAAAGCGCCATGTGGTCAGCCCAGCCTGGATAAGAACTCTAGCTAATACGAGGAAGCGTTGGAGATGCTGGTCACTGTAGAACTTTAACCGCACGATACACTATACACAAATAGACTATTAATGACGTAATAGAAGTATGTCGCACTCGACGGTATAGCGCCAAACTCTGACAATTCAGTTATTAATTTGCACGCGGTCTCAATGCTCTATTCTGGGGCCAAACAGGCCATACTTCACCGCACGTTGTATCGTGGGTGAGGCTTCAACTTATCGGGTAACATACTAAGGCTAAGAAGGTAAGGGGCTTCTATATTCACCTGCGCCGTATTTATACGCACGGTGAACAAACTAGTACCAATCTCATTTCTGTCGCGTATCCCTGGGCAAGGCCGGGCATGTCCAGACACGTCTTGACGGTGACTTTGAACCTGACTCCGGAGGCCGGTCCCTGGCGCCGGTGGACCGCTGTCCAATAGGAGAATGAACTATTATGGTCTGGGCTAAAGGGATATTCCGTGTATATGTACAAGGAATATACAGGGGATATCAAACGATATACAAATACTATGCAATATATATCAATAAATAAATATATATATTCGGTTTAATCTGATCCTTTGTAACAATTATAGACCAGAACATTACCTCAAGTGACTTTACTTTGCAGTAACATTGAATTTGTCAACATGCTTCTCACCACTGATAATGGTATTTGGACTGAAGACTTCATTATGTCAATGTTTCATTTTCTTTAATTTAGGACACCTCATACATTTTAGCGCTGTACCGAATGCTTTAATCATAATGTTGACATTCGAATTCTAAATCAACATTCGAATAAAAAAAAGAAATAATTGAATCCAATGAAATCACCATTTAAATAAATGTAGTATACGAGATATATACCTAATACTTGCCATCTAATACCCTACATACATATGCTCTCGCTCGCTCACCCCCCCCCCCGGATCCCCACTTGGATAATCCATCCATTATCATTTGTTCCTAACCAGGCACTACAATTCATATGCTAGCTTTTATTCTCTCCACCACTTCTAACCAGATTGCAATTTTGGTTTCACTGACACCTAAAATTCTTGCTGTAGATATTTCTAGATAAATCACATCGAGATATGTAAGAACCCATACCTTCCGACACATTTTTTCCGGTTAAAACCATCGTGATGCCATCAGCTTTTTAGCCGCTGTGAGACCAGATAGAACTAGTCTCTTTAGCTGTATAGCAGGGCTGTACGCTAAGCTTTTTCACTAGGGGCACACTTGCCCCTAAATGAGACATTTAGGGGCAAAAAATATTTTTTAGGGGCACATTTTTAAATAACAATTTTACCATTATTAAAAAAATATGTTCCTCCTGCCTCATTACTGTGGTCCTTTTATTTAACATTTAAGTGCGTTTGTTTTCAGGTTTGTATCTTTTATAATGAACCAACCGAGAAAGTGTGTAAATCACTAATAGAACAAAAACAACAAACTGTGTGTGTGTGTGCGCGCACTTGTGTAGTGCTCCTTGAATGAGATCACCACAACACACACACACCATTGCATTAATCAGGAGGACAAGAAACTCTGCATACATTTGTTTCACAATGAAAAGTGCTTTAGAAATCAAATGAATTATTATTGTAAATAACCCCATGAAAGGTTTATTATTTGTATGGGTAATTACCTGCTTCATATTTGTGATGTTACTGGTTTCAGTGTGTGCCTAAAGTGATCAATGTGTTGGGCCGTTTATAGAGATCTATGCCAATTAATGTTTATGTATATCCGGGACTTTTTTTAGTAAGAATTGAGAGGTATTTGTATATGTGACCTTTATTTTGAAAACCGTGTTGCGACGCAACCTTATTTACATTTGCGCTTTTGACAGTGAAATGTTCAGTCCAACTTAGCTCGAAGGAAAGACTAATCAAAAAGGTTTAATTGACCCGTATGAGGCTCTTACGGTAGGACTTTGATTGTTTATAGAAGTGGAATGTAATATGCTAAACGAGAAATAAACAGTTTGTGACAGCCAGTAAAGTTGCAAGCCACTTTCATTTCATATACGGGGACACCGTGACAATTATTAGTATTATCTTATTTGCATATTATCTCATTATTAGATAGATAGATAGGTTGATATTTTATAAATTTAAGTAGACAGTATTTCACGTCCTAATAGTGGGCTACTACTACTCACCTAATGCATGGCTGAACCTGAAAGTTAGAAGTGTCGTGTCCCCGTCAATCAATCATCACATCATCACGTCAATCATCATCATCTTATCATCTCTCCACATCGGACATGGTTGTCATAAGATGGACTGATATCCACTCCGTTGTTCTTGCAGAGCAAAATTTGTATCTTAAATGTATTGAAATGAGGTGCTTCTTTGGCGATGCAATAGTCCATATTGAAAGGAAGAGAGGCCACATTCAGTTTCGTTTTGCTAGGAATTATGGGATTTGGTGTTGGATGTATAGACTACGCAGATAGGGACATGGTCTTTAATCGCACGATAGACTACAAGTACCAAGTATATAGCGTGACCTAGATTCACTCCACACGCAAATCTTTTTTTTCACTCAGGCTATCGGTGATCGCAGTAAGTTCATTCATTGCCGACAGATTCTTTCATAGCACCACGACATTGTGTCGCACTGACAGCTCGCGTGAGTGGCGTCATCACACGCCTTGGATCATTTAGGAGTGAAATGCGAATGCAAGGCTTGAAAGCACTACTCGCAAGCCCGCCCCCAGATAATATTTACCAATCGCAACGGCCAATTAAAGGGGCAATTCGCGATCATATCATCGCAGTGTACAGGCCTGTATAGGGGCTGCAAACTCAAAAACATCATTCAACAGCAATACAGAGGGGTGTACAGGTATGTTCAGAAATAAGAAATTTGATAATTGCTGGGACACTTCTTTCCAGAATATCTTAACTGGAGGGCAATCCCAATACATATGCATAAATGTACCCTCATCCCCATTTGTACATAATGAACATGTCTGGAGTCTTGTTTAAGTCCCATTCTGTTCAATCTTATAGGAGTCAGGTATGTCCTATGAATATAATTAAGATTAATTTGTTGATGGTCCGGGTTACATGACGCAATTCGAACGTTTGCCCAGACTTCTTGCCAATCAAAATTTATTTCCAAGTCTGGTATATCCCTCCTCCAGACTGAGTCTAGGGGGAGGATTCCATACGAGGACGTTAGTAAGTGATGATAAAAATCAGATACAAAACCTCCAGAAATGTCTCTCTTTCATAGAAGAATTTGTGATATCTGTGGTGCTCAATTGGTATCCTTAAATGGGACTCCATGAGCCTTCAAACAAACCAATAACTGTGCGTAAAAGTAATATGTGGAACTGGTGAGATAACATTTTTTATGTATGTCTTTATAGCTACAAAAACCCTGTTTGTTGAAAACATCTCCTAATGTGTGTATGCCCTGCTTTTCCCATTTAGGGTATCTTATAGGTCGTTTTCCAATCAGGAGTGCATTGTTATTGAATAGGGGAGTATGACTATGCCATTTATGTTGGTTAGAATATTATTTTTGTGTTTCACGCCATATCCGGATCACATGAGTAATAATGGGGCCAAATTTCAATTCGCATTGCTTAATTGATAATATGGTGTATACTATGTCCTGCAGTCTATAACTATCATGTTCAACCACCCCTGATACCAATACCCAAACTAAAGTCCATTTGGGAGCGAGACATGGGTATACCCATATCTGAAACACAATGGGAAGCAGCACTTAGGAATAGTACTAAAATATCAAAATGTGTTAGATATAAAATTATAAAATTAAAGATACTACACAGGGCCTATATAACACCCTGTAAACTGAATGAAATGAATCACACCCTACCCAAATTGTGCTGGCATGGGTGTGGAGTAGAGGGTACGCTCATGCACTTGCTGTGGCACTGCCCGCTTGTTAGGAAATTTTGGTTGGACATTGCTGAGGACCTGTCAGTTACTCTCCAAATTGACATTAATCCTTGCCCTATAACGTGTATATTGGGTGTAAAAATGGACACTGCTCAAGCAAAGATTGTAAATAATATTGTAGCACTGGCTTTTCTAGCATGCAAACGGATTATTTTAATGAACTGGAAAGAACGCAAACCGAACTGCTTCAGTGTGGAGAACTGGCGCAAGGACTTCATGGACTTGTTATCAATGGAACAGGCTGCTCTCTCTCTTCAAGAGAGTGATAGGCCCGATGGCCTTCAAGGTCCCCTGAACTTTATTAGATCACTATCTTGAATATGTTTGTGTACTACTGAACCTTTGTAACACTCTGCAACCCCCCGCCCCCCCCCCCCTCACCCCCTTGTTGTTATTATTATTTTTGTCTTAGTTTGTCTTGTCATGTATGTATTGTCTTGCTTGTGAAAAATAAAAAAAACTTTAAATATGAAAAAATAAAAAATAAAAAAAAATACTGTAACATAGTATCCATCTCAACTCCATGCTCTTGGCCTACATTAATCAAACAATATACAACTAACTGGTTTCACACCATTACCCTGTTCTTATATATGTTACACATGTCATATCCTCACGTCATATTCACGAACCAGTCTGGATTTATGAACTTCTGGAACAGATCGTAATGTATCTCATTATATAGGTTAAGGCCGAGATTAACAAAGGATCTCCATTTATTCCATCCGCTAAGAGAGAAACGCCATGAAATACACAATTACTCCAATTCATACAAAGCTGGCAGCCTCTCTGAAAGTCACTCGAGCCCGTTTCCTATCTGCGTCGGAGCGCTTGTTTCGGCCCCTAACGACTGGCTGTATATTATTTCCTCGTGCCTGTATCAAAGTTCAATCTAAATGAGAAACAATAGGAGCCCAATAGGAAGCACAATCAAGTGTTAAACGGCTAAACAGGAAGCGTCCAGCGCCTGGAAAGGTCCTCTTAGTGCATAAATAAGTAACCTGGTGTTCCCTGAGAGCACATGTCAAAAGGGCTACTTCTGCAATCGGGTTAAACATGAACTAATAGCAAACCCACCGAGCAGGATATGGACAAGCTAATTATAGCTCCATTACTTTATGGGTGAGTACCAGAATCCCCCCCCCCCTAACCATAACAACAAAGCAGAGAAAACGTGCCATGTGTGACCTTTGACCCGACGGAGGTCTAAATAGCAAGATATCTCATTCATATCTGTCTGAATATACCTGCATATAATCCTTCTATATACACCTCCATATAACCCTGTATGATAGCATGTACAATAATGCTGTATATAGCACATATATATATTTATTCTTACCATATATACAATCTATCTGTACCTGCATATAACACTTGTTACATATCTGTAGATACTAACTATATGTATATCCCTTACCTACTCCTACTAGTTACGCTGCTGGCCAGTATGACTTATTACCATAGTGTCTTTATACCTCCATCACTGTACATATTAATACTACAACTCTGTACATACATCTGATTCGCACGATTACTCAGTAGTACTCATTTATATATTTTATACCCAGTTTAAATCACCTGTACACTGTATATTACTATAGCACTTTACCGTTATATATTTGCACTCTGGTTGGATGCCAAACTTCTCTTTGTTGTACTGTACTTGTGCTGTATAACAACAATACATTGTAATCTAATCTGGCATTAGCAATCTAATCTGACAACATTGGAATTAAGGAGTGCTGAGGAGGGAGTGTGCAGGTCAGGAATGGATGTATGGAGAGTTTTACACAACAGCTACCTGTTGGTCGACGGCATGTTCCAACCTGCTGAAGACATATACTGTAACCTACAGTAGTGATGATGACATAATCTCCCCCATTCAGAGTTCATTAGTAACCTGTAGTGTAGAATACATTATACAAGGGTTTAACCTGTATACATAAGCCCTGAGATGGCTGAGACGACCTGAAGGAACACACCAACATTATGGGAAGGGTGCACGACTTCTCCAGAGTCAGACGAGAAGATAAGTAATTTCCTTTCTGTGCATCAGTAGAAGCTACAAGCTAGTCTAGTTTAGCACAAATGGTGGCAACAGATACAGACCACTAGCCTAGCTTAAGGCTGCGGTTAAACTGACTGATGTTTTCGTTTTGTTTTCAGATGAGTTTCGCTTTTCCAGAGCGCAACGTAGCGGTAGGCAAGTCAGACATTCGTTTTGCAACCTGAGAACTTTCATTTTGTCACCTGAGCACAGTGATGTAGTACACTGCCAAAGCAGTAGGTGGCAGTAGGTGGCGAACATGAAGGCAATTTTCAACCAATCAGAACTTGAATGTGCCAATACACTTCCTGCAAAGAAATGTCAACACGCCGCCATCTTTAAATGCCTCGGCTATTTAGCCAATGCAGCACTTATTTTTCAGCAAAGTGTAATAAAAGTGCAATAAACAAAACGGATACATTCACTGTGTGTTCTGCCTCTCATTTGTTGATGAAACAAAACTATCATCAACACAATTGACCACCAAGAGTGGAGTTTAATCACATCGGCGCTGATTGTTAGCTTACATGCTAACGCGATAGGAATATGCCATTATAACAGTATAGCATTGTGGCTAGAAGCTAACGTTAGCCAGCCAGCACCAAACTGATGATATCGGGAGCTATCAGTAGCTAGATAACATTAGAGACAACGCCTTGTGTATTAAACAAAGGTGAATAGATGACTGGGCCATTTTGTTTAATGCTTGTTATGTTGAAAGATGAGCTCTGAGCTAACAGGGTCTGGTAGCTATGGTAGGTAGCTAACGTTAGCCAGCTGCTCATGCAATCGTTAATGCTAGCAGAATGAATGGATGTAAACTTTATTTAACATATCGCAGAATGGGTATTGGGTACAATACAATACGGCTCAATACAAACAATTGTTAAGGGAATGCAGACTGTTGTAGCTTGGACTGGGGTCCTTATAACAATAACTTGACAACACATGGTAGCTGCAGAGTTAGCTCTGTTGTCACCGGACGTTGGTGAGGGCGTGCAGGTGTCGGTATCTACTGCGCATGGGCGTTGAGCAACAACGGCTCCGCGCAGATTACACGACACGTTGTCGGCGAGTTTTGGCGAGGAAAACACCTTTTCAGCGTTCCCGCTAGGGCAACGCGTTTTCCTGCCAAAACGTCATTTCTATCTAATAGGGACAGCAAACGTATTCAAAACGTATTCAAAGGAAAACAAAAACGGTGTGTGTAACAAGGGCCTAATTCCAGGAGGTGTTTTTAGCCAACAGCTAGGCTAGCTGCTTCTAGAGCTGCCGCAGTTACCGCATTACCGCGGTATCGCTGTTACATCACGCCCACCGCAGAGTTAAGCTGAATACCGCATCACCGCTGTTTTTTATAATAATAATAAGAAGAAAGGGTCGGGGGGGGGGGGGTAACACCGGGCGCTACCACCCCTGCCGCGACACAGAGTGAACGGCGCACGACCAGAGGGGAGACTTCGAATCCCCCCCGCCTCTCCCCGTGAGGGAGAGGGGAGTTGGGAACCGCGGCGGCGCGCGAGGGGCTGGAGCCACACCGCGCTCAGGTTTTATGGTTCTCATTAAGTCGGGCTCGCCCGGTCTTCCCCGGCCACGGCTCACCCATCCTTTCGGGGGGGATCCGGACACCGGTCGGGACAGAGCCCTGGGGACTACAGGTATTCACTCTTGGTCGACGGGAAGGGGAGAAAGGCGCGCGCCTCGGCTCCTCAACAGACCCGTCCACCGTCTACCTCGAGTGAGCCTCACGTTGTACCTCACTGCAAGCGTCAATAAACAGTGTTCACTGTTCAGTAGCCTATGTTGTCTGTGTTTCACTTTCAATAACGAATGCGTGCTTGCCGAATCCCAAACAATATTCATGCTGCAAAGTCATCCTCTAAAGATAGACATTTAGACTAGAGGCAGGCTATATGCTATATAAAGAATAGACTACTACAAATATTTTTTTAAATGCATTCAAACTTTTTTTTTTTTTTTTGTGGTTACCGCGGCGGTTTCAATAGCTTCGCTAATTTGTGCGGTAAGGAAAAAATCAATACCGCGGCAGCCCTAGCTGCTTCCATTCAGTTGTGTTAAGCTAGGCTATCTTGAAACTGGATAGCTTTCTACTGAATGCACAGAGAGGAAATTGGTATCTATCGATCCTCTTGTCTCACTCTGGAGAAGACGGTAAGGGCATTTCCCATAATGTTAGCATGTTCCTTTAAAGACAATATACAACAATTGAACCCTTCAGACAAAGAGTCGTAGAAGTCCGCTGAGACATTTTTGAAGTTGTAAAATCAATCCAGATCACTTTGGAGAGTGAATGTGATCCATCACCGGAAGGTTCTCTCTACAGTCCTTTTTAACACCCCTACAGTTCGGTCGGGGCGCCTGCTCAGCGAGGGTTGGAACTGAGGAGAGATAGTGTGGCCTCCCACACGCTACACTCTCCCCGGTGAGAACCTGCGCGGCCAGGTTGGCCTGCCCCAGGCTGCACATGCGTCGGAGGAAAGCATGTGACAGTCTCCGGTCTCCCGGACCAACAGTAGGGGAAAGTACGCAACAACCAGGAAGGGTGGGATGGGAGAAAAATCGGGAAAAAGGAGGGGAAGAAAGATAATATAAAAAAAAAAAAAAAACACATTCCTGGCCAACCACGTATATATATACACGTTATTGGGAGCCAGCAGTTAACAGCCAAAAACATATTTAAATATACGTTTTTGACTCGTTTTTTCTTTTATTCTATTTTAATACCCTATTCAATGTCAGGGAGCTGTATTTTGCCTGGAAAAGGCATATTGGGACTCCGAAGGTGCAGTACCGGCCAGATCCTGCTAGGGATGGGAATCGAAAACCGGTTCCCATTGGGAACCGGTTCCTAATTGGCCGATGCCTGGAACCGTGTGCCTCCCGTGACTTTCGATTCCCTTATCGCTGCCAGGTTTTCAAAACAACGTTAGCGTTAGCATGTAGCCATGGCAGACCTATTTGATTCCTTAAGGGCTCGAAATTGCCTGGATTTTGGTAATATGCTCCCGAAATGCTCCCGCTGTTTGGCTACTTCTATGTGCAGTGAAAACTACTTGAATGCTTTAGAACCTAGTCATTGATTTAGGTCAGGGTGAGCTAAAATTAGCCGCGGAGCTAACGCTATCTAACGTGAGCTAACGCTATTTAATCAAGCTCACAAAGAGAGATAAACAGCTGACAGCGGATAGTACAGGTACAAATACAATAAAACAGCAGGTGGGGGCTGTTGTGTAAACCTTGTACTCTTTAGTTCACATATAATAAGAGCCGCAGTGTTTATTTACAAGTCTACACTGTAAGCCAGGAAGTACCATGGTGGTGCAACATACAAATGTGTCCGTGTAGCAACACAAGCCAATACATTATAGGACAGGGGCCCGGGGAGGGAGCTCTGTCTCTGTCTGTGTGTCTGTGTGTGTGTGAGACAGAAGTCGGAGGAATAACGACCTGTTATTCAATAGATTAAATTAGTTTAAGAATAAAAAAATAAATACATTTTAAGAGAATCTCAAATACATTATTTTATTTAAGTGTAGGCTATAGTTAATGTTTTATTTTTTACAGTTTTTGTATTTTTCTGACATGGGGGCTCAACAATAAATGACAATCAGAAATGTCAAGTTGCATGTTGTTATTCTAACCAGCTTAGACCCCTACGCTCTGCATCTTCTGGCCGCCTCAGACCTACTCCTATCCAAGCTCCGGGAGGGTCATCAAAGAGAAGTCGCCTATTCTCAGTCCTTGCCCCACAATGGTGGAATGAACTACCCACCCCAGTTAGGACAGCCGAATCACGTCCAATCTTTCGCCGTCGACTAAAGACGCACTTCTTCAACCATTATCTGAATAAAAAAAATATATCTAACCCTAACTAACCGTACTGTCATGCACTTGTCCTAATAAACTAACCTACACTGTAGCACTCAACACTTTGATGAACATTGTTGCTCAGCTGATAGAGTTGTGCCCTTCCTGATGGCTTGTCGTACAGAACTTGTAAGTCGCTTTGGATAAAAGTGTCAGCTAAATGACTAAATGTAAATGTAAATGTAGTTCTGTTGCATTTCCAATTTATTTATGTAAATTATAAATTGATCAGGTATCGATAAGGGTATCGATAAAGAATCGAATCGATAAGCAGAATCGATAATGGAATCGTATCGATAAAATCCTATCAATTCCCATCCCTAGATCCTGCTAGTGGCGCTGTATCAAGAATGCAGTAACCCCTGTTCCAGACCGGGTGCCACACTAAAAACGTTCCGGGCACTAACCTGAACCTAGGGCTTCACCCGATCGCATTGAATAGTTTTTCGGGACCCCCAATTCATTATGCTGTGGTGGGTTATGTTGTGGGCCAAATGGACATAATGATCTACCAGATGGCAATCAAACAATTGGAATATTCTTTTTGGAATCCCAGCGGCCACAGGTAAGGACAATTTAACGTCAGTTTCAGCTTGATCGTGCAAGGATTTCATAGCCATCCCCCTGATCAGCGTATGTTGTGGTAATAACGAATGCCGTTATTGGCAATCAATTCATCAGAAACGACCCCCCCCCCCCTTTCATGCATTCATGATGAACCATAATACCCATCATATGCATTTGATTTTTTTAATTGTAGCGTGTGTAGGGACAAAACGCCAATGGATTTGGTATAATACACGTTGCGGCTTATAAATAGCCTCACACAGGAATTAGCCCCGATCATTTCGAAATAACACTCATATTCACCACAGTATAAAACGGGAACGTATGGATGGGGGGAAAAAATCTTTATTGCATCTTGAACGGAAGGTTCTTACTGTCAAATTACCATGATATTGTATCCAGAGCTATAATATAAAATATAGATTTAGCTCTACAAACAACATGACGCACAGTGAAAGTGTGTAATGGAAAGCTGGCCTAGCTGTAGCTATTTGGGGAATTCCAATGGCCGTGAATGTGTTAACTATGAATGGACACAACACTCGCCTTCTACCGTCATTAACTATCACAAATCTCATGTTAGAAAAAAAAAGGCCGACAGGGGAACAAGATGGCTGCCTGAGCTGAGAGCTCCGCATTACCTCGACATTAATTACATTTTTTACCTCCACTCGGTAAATAATTTAACTACTCCTTTATCCCAACTTGGAGTCAAAAGTGCAGACAACAAGATGTCATTAGATCGTGGTGGCCGTGGTGGCACTGGTCGAACGACACGCAAAGGCAAACAATTCGGCGAGGACCAAACACAAGAAACCAAAACGGATGAACCTGAACCTACATTACAGGCAATTATGTCAGAATTAAAACACCAACATATTGTGGTAGTAGAAAGACTGGATGGCATCGACACACGCTTGGGAGATATGACCACCGAAGTATCGGCAATCAAAGTCACGCTAAAAAAAACCAACAAAGCACTGGAGACACAGAAGCTACGCCTGGATGAAGTAGAAACCCGGGTCTCAACAGCTGAAGACACTCTGACAACCAACAAGAAGACAGCAGACAGTGCAAATAAGAAAATACAATCGTTGGAAATAAAAGTGGACATACTAGAAAACAAAGAACGGATGAAGAGCTTGGTTCTATTGGGTCTCCCAGAAAAATCTGAATATGGACAAGAACTTATTGACTATATTGAACAGAAGTGACCACATTGGCTCAAAATCCCCGGCAAACAATTCGACATAAAACAAGTCATGCGCTCCGGCCGAACCCCACCTGAGCCAGGAAAACCACCAAGACCAACACTGATTCGTCTCCTACGGTTCAGAGATGCGAAACTAATACTACAAACTGCAAAGAAGACACAGATGCAAGAAAAGGGAATCAAACTCACCATCCGTCAGGATCTGCCAAGGGAAGTACGGATCAAACGCAGAGAATTCGACGAGGTGATCAAAGTACTCATCCAAAAGAATATCTTCAGAGGATTTGCATATCTAAATCGACTGCGTGTCCTTCACGAGGACAGCATCGTCCTCTTCAACAACCCAACAGCGGTGAAGGAGTTTCTCGAGACAATCGAACTGTCGCAGTAAGTTTCACATTAACTCTGCATTCTGCCACCAAGAGTGGAGGTAAGACGTTGTTAGGTCCCCTCCTCATGAAAATCGTGTAGTAGAAATATCCATATATGAAAAGCGTGTGTGTTGATGGTTTAGTCAAGATCCACGTGAATCTGTTTTGTATACACCGTCCTGCAGTCACGTTTGCGCTCATACTTCCTGCAACAAAGAGTGACGTCACGCGGACTGTACCATTTGAAAGGGGTTTACCCCACGATAAGACGTCAACACTTGTAAGCTATAATACTATTGCAATGACTGCTTCTTTCAATTCTACACAATTAAGCATGGATGAAATTGAAGAACTATTTTTATGATGGAAGTGGGGGGGGGGGGGGGGGGGGGTTAAAATAAATGAGGGTAGGAGCTCCGGGCACCACACCATTTATGAAAACGTTAGTATTCTTTAGTTTTTATTTCTCTACTGTTTTCTTTCTCTGGCCTACTAAAAGTGAAGCCAACACAATGTTGTGGGTCTGGGAACCACAACAAGGGTGTATAATTGTATGTTATTGTCTTTTTCTTTATTGTTTGTTATTTTCTTTTCTAAATATCTCAATGCATACAGTGACAATATATGCTTTAGAACAACTTGACATACTCATAAGCAATACTAATAAGATTTTGCAACCATTATGTCGGATTTGATAATAAACTCATGGAATGTCAAAGGCTTGGGTAATCCCATTATAAGGGCAAACAAATTATCTGTTCTAAAAGATAAGATGGTACATATAGCCTTCCTGCAAGAAACATTCTTATCAGAAATTGAACATTTAAAGCTACAAAAGGATTGGGTGGGACAAGTGTATTTTTCTTCATACAAAAGTCACAGTAGGGGAACTGCTATTCTATTCAATAGAAACACGCCATTTAAATTAGAGAAAAAAATCACTGACCCAAATGGGCGATATGTTTTGATTTCAGGTTCTATTAATGGAATATCTACCACTTTCCTTAATATCTACGCTCCTAACACAGATGACCCTGCATTTATGTCAGATATGGTATTGCTTTTTAACGAAAACTGCAAAGGATTTGGGGTCATAGGCGGAGACTTTAACTGTGCACTGAATCAGAAGATGGACAAGACCACACAGTCTAAAAGTAACAAACCAAAGTCCATAAAAGTACTCAAAGGTTTATGCAAAGAAAGTGGCCTAGTTGATGTGTGGCGGGAACTAAATCCAAAGGTTAAAGACTACACTTACTATTCAAATGCCAATGTCTCATATTCTAGGATTGATTACTTTTTGATCTACTCAAGACATCTTCACATGGTAAAAAACTGTTGTATCCAGACCATGCGAGAATTGACTTGACCGTTCGTCTGGATGGAGAAAAGTTCACTCGTAGGCAATGGAGATTCAATACCTCATTGCTGAGGGATGAAACATTTAGATAAAAAATGAAGGTATGATTAAAAATTACATAGATGAAAACAATGATCCTAGCATGGACCCAAACATAATCTGGGAAGCTGCAAAAGCCACTTTAAGAGGACATATTATCTCATACACATCATTTAGTAAAATGGAAGAAATCGCACACACAAAAGAACTAGAAAAAGAAATTGAAAGATGCGAAGCCCTCCATAAAGTTGCAGCAACAGAAGACAACTGGAAACATTTAGTAACTGCCAGAGCCAAATTAAATATCAAGACTACAAATATAATCATGCAACAAATGAATCAGGTTAGACAAAAACACTATGAATTTGGCAACAAACCCAGTAAACTATTAGCCCATCAACTAAAAAAAGAACAAGCCGAAAGGACTATAAAAGCAATTCGGTTCAAGGGCAACATCACACATCATCCAAAAGAAATCAATCAGGCATTCCAGGAGTATTACAATATACTATACAAATCTCAAATAATTACACACAGGAGGAACTGGATAGATTCTTAGAAGGTATCAAAATGCCAAAGCTCTCAGAATCAGATCAAGAGAGTCTTAATGCACCCTTTACCGAACAAGAAATACTAGCAACAATTAATTCAATGCCTATAGACAAAAGTCCAGGACCAGATGGCTTCCCGGCACAGCTATATAAGGAGTATTGGAATGACTTGAAACCCATTTTTATGGGAATGATTAACAACTTTGGACACAACAAGGCACTTCCTCAAACAATGAGCTTGGCAAACATCACAGTACTGCATAAAAGTGGTAAGGATCCACTAGACTGTTCATCATACAGACCTATAAGTCTTTTAGATCATGATTATAAGACTATCACCAAAGCATTAGCGAAAAGACTTGAAACCATCACGCCGAAATTGGTAAACCCAGATCAGGCTGGATTTGTTAAGGGAAGATATGCTACCGATAACATCAGACGGTTATTAAATATAACCAATCATTTGAATCTAAAACAGAGGCCCTCTCTACTCCTATCTCTGGATGCAGAGAAGGCTTTTGACAGAGTCGAGTGGAACTTTCTTTTTAACGTGCTGCAAAAACTTAATATCGGGTCAAATTTTATCCAGTGGATTAAAGCAATTTATCAAACTCCAAAAGCAGCAGTTATTACTAATGGCAATACATCTGATCCGTTTCTCTTAATGAGAGGAACAAGACAGGGGTGCCCAATGTCAAGCTCATTATTCGCAATAATAATAGAAATTTTGGCTGCATCTGTACGAGACAACATTAACATAAAAGGAGTGTATATCGATAAGGTTGAACACAAAATATCTTTATATGCTGACGACATTGTTCTATACATTGAGCAACCAGAAAACTCCTTATTACATCTGTATAACACAATCGAACAATTTGGAAAGTACTCAGGATACAAGATAAATTATAATAAATCTAATGCATGTCTCCTACATATGAAACCAACAAAAGAAATGCAGAAATCCTACCCATTTCGATGGTCACCAGGAGGCTTCAAATACTTGGGAGTACACTTTACACCGCAATTAAATGATTTATTTGAAAAAAATTACACTCCTCTTACAATTGAAATTAACACAGATCTAGGTAGATGGGACAAACTACCCCTATCCCTTCTAGGAAGGATAAACGTCATCAGGATGAATATCCTTCCGAGATTGAACTTTCTCTTTCAAAATGTACCCTGCTACCTATCTATAACATATTTTAACATACTGAATAAACGTATCTCAACATTTATTTGGTCCAATAAAAAACCAAGGATTAAATTACTGACTCTTATGAAACCTGAGTCCATGGGTGGTCTAGGTCTTCCCAATCTCCAACACTACTACTGGTCAGCCCAACTTCGAACTATAGTATCATGGTCATTGGGAGGACCAGACTCACACTGGATACAGATAGAAGCGGGACAGGTTGATCCTTTACCTCTAAACTCTCTTTTTTTTATAAAGAATTTTGACAAAATAGAAAATATAAAGCAATATTTCACGGTTGTGAATACCCTATCTGCATGGAAAGATTGCTCGAAAAAGTTTGGCATAACTAAATGCATCTCTGTTTATTCACCTATTCATCAAAACCCTGACCTAAAAAAATATTTTCATTCAACTGATAAACAAGTGGAGACACTTGGGGGTAACTCAACTTAAAGACCTTTTTCATAAAAACTGGAAATTAAAAGCATTTCAGGAGCTAAGAGAAGAATACAACATTCCTAACTCAGACTTCTTAAAATATATGCAAATTCAAAGCACTTTAAGTTCACTTACTAAAGAAAACAAGTTAAGCTTTGAAATGACAGAATTGGAAGAAAAACTAACTACCTCATCCACAATTAAAGGTAAAATCAGTGAACTATATGAAATTCTAACTAATGAATGCCAAACAGTCTTCCCAGCTCTATTAAGATGCTGGGAGACGGACCTGGCAACGAAATTTGAAGAAAACAATTGGCAAGATATCTGTGATCGAACTTTCTTTCCCTTTACAAGCAATAAGATCAAAGAAAGTAATTTCAAATGTATTCATAAATTCTACCTTACTCCTGTAAAAATGCACAAAATCTCGAAAGAAAACTCACCAAATTGCCCAAGATGTAAAATTAAAGAAGGAACATTTCTACATATGTTCTGGCAATGTAGCAAATTGAAGCATTTCTGGAACAAGATCCACTTATTTACTAAATCTGTCATGGAGTTGGAATTTGAGTTATCACCATGTGTCTATCTATTAAATAATATAACAAACTGCTACTTAGACCAAAAGAAATGCAGACTGTTGGTATACATAACATATTTTGCAAAGAAATGTATACTTCTTCTATGGAAAAATGAAATCGCACCAACATTCAATATGTTCATAGAACAAATATCTCAGTTTCTTCCCTTAGAAAAGATAACGCTTGAAAAGCACAACCAGGGTCACTTATTTCAAGAACTCTGGAATCCACTCTATACTCAACTGGAAACTCATAATGTAGTCCTATAAATGTGTCATATCTAAATAACAGACGTGGAGTTTTAGCAGATTAGATTAGCTGATCTGTTGAGGCTCTTTGTCTGCGTATAAGTGCCTGGTTGCCTGCGCATGGCTGTCAAACCCTGCCCCCACGGGGTCGGGTCTGGGAAAGGGAGCTGAACACGCAGCGGCCCGGACCCTTCTCTGTCGGAGTAGCTATCGATAAGCGGGTGTGAGCAACTGGGTGCTATAAAATGTCACTGTTTACAATACCGACATTTGCACTTTTATTCCTTATTCCTTATTTACTTATGATTTACCTACTGTCCCTTTATTTGATTTTATTTTACTTTATTTTTATTATTATTATTTTCTTTTTTTTTGTTGTCCAATTGTTTATTTGTGTGTATGTGGGCAAGTGTATGTGTGTATGTGTGTGTGTGTGTATGCCTGTATGCGCGCGTGTGTGCGCGTGTACGTGTGTGTATGTCCCAGTGTGTGAGTGTGAGTGAGAGATGGGAGAATGGATTGAGTGGGGAGCACAAGGAAAATTGTTAAAAATTGTTCATGAGAGTGACACTGAACATTCTGTAGATCTGTCGATTGAATGTGAAACCTCATGAAAAATAAAAAGATTTAAAACAAATCTCATGTTAAACCCAGATTCGGCTCAAACAAGGGACTAAACACGTTTCGCAATTATGCCACATCAATGTGGAACGCCCTACCCAAAGCTGTAAAGGAATGTGAATCACTACCCACTTTCAAAACCACTCTCAAGGAACACCTACGGGAGACTGCAATTCGAAAGTGGCCCCTGTAAATGTCCTAACCCAACCCCCTCCAATGTACAGTAATTTACATTTAGTAAATTTAGTATGGTTTCGTCAATATTCCAATGTACAGTTTTGCTTGTTTGTACAGTGCCCCCCCCCCCCCCCCCCATCCAATGTAAATTACCTAGTATGGTTGTCAATATCCCAATGTACAGTTTTGCTTGTACAGTTGTACAGTGTTTCCCCCCCAAACCCCTCCCTACCAGGGGCGTAACTAAGGGGGGGGTCCGCGGTAAATGTCCCCGGCATGTTTTCAGAATGCAGTTAGTGTCCCCGGCATGTTTTCAGAATGCAGTTAGTGTCTGCTGCACGATAATAAACGGTGACGCGACGTGATAGGAAAACGGCTGCTTGGCCATCTCTGAGCCATTGTCATGCAAAGTCAGGTGAGCACCCGGCACTAAGTACCACAGCTGTCTTTGCATATCAACAACAGCCCAGTATTCAGGTGTGCTCAAATAGGCTACATACTGTAACACCCCTCAAGTAGGAGACCAGTGCTTCACAGGATGACTAAATGAGGCATAATGATTTTACTACAACGAATGTTATAATAAAAGCCTTTCCATACATCTGTCTGATTGAAAACTTTATTAACAGAACGCGGAAGTGTGTGTTGTGTTCTCATTCACCACTTTTGGGGTGCGAAACGCGGCTGAATCGTTTCACCCCCCGCTGAACGGGACCAGCTGGCAGAGGTGGTCTCGGGGTCGGTCCCGGGAGAACGGGGGGTGTGGCTTTGCGAGCTTGTACCTTTTCACGGGCGTGGCGCCTGGTGCTGACATAACGTCATAAATTTTGTTTGCCATTGCTATGTCTACATTGTTCGAATGCATTTATTTCTATTAGACCAGTGGTGCCCAACCAGTCGGCCGTGGTCGACCAGTAGATCGCTCAAAACGCTCAAAAGCAGACTCTACAACACCACCCATTCGTGATAAAATGGGGTGGGTTATATTGACACGGCTTGACAACAGAGGTTCAAATATAACTTCATATTTATTGGCAATTTGTTCATTTTATATCAACACCCAGAGTCCGCAGTCGTGTTAAGACATTCCCGTTTACATTTTCGGTCGACCAGTAGATCAATGACATTCAATATAATCGATGCGAGCTAGTATGTTGCAGGTAGTAACGTTAGCGTTAGCCGTTAGCTTAGCGTTATTGTTAACCCTGCAAAACGATCAAAAGCGGACTCTACAACAGAGTTCCATTCGTGAGAAAAGGGGGGTGGGTTGTATTGACAAGGCTTGACAACAGAGGTTCAAATATAACTTCATATTTATTAGTTATTTGTTTCTTTATATCAACATTCATTCTCCAGTCTCCGTGTTAAGACTTCCTGTGTTTACATTTCGAGCGTGACATCATCGACTACGGCAAGCTTACAAGCTCAAAACGCAAACCGTAAACAAAACCCAGAGCGCACCCAGACTGAAGTGTGTACACAAACTAGAGGGGGGAGAGGGGGGGGGGGGGGAGTTCGAATCAGATCTCGGTACGGGCAGAACGGAACGAAATAGAAACGAATAGCGTGAGTGAGAAAGGGCCCTTAGTCCACATTGCAGCCGGCTTGTGGGAGGCAAGAAACAGCATTCGTGACAGAGGAGGGTTGAATTGGATGATACGAAATTGGGATGCGAGAAAATATAGAAAATGGGAGAAAAAGTGGATAAAAAAAACAAAAAAAAACATACTTATACTTTAGACCGTATTTTAGTATGAATATGTGAATGAAAAAGTATAACGTTGCTACACCCTGAACAATAGATATAGGACGTTGAATGTTAATGTCAATTTAGCAATACAATTTTAAAAGTTATAGCCCTGCAAAGAAGGGGAACTTCTCCATATTAAATAGGGCTGTCGGAGGATGATAAATTATGAATTTAAGCCTGGCGATCAAAGTGTTAATAAAGTTTTCAATCAATCAATGGATACAACACTCACTCTACCGTCTTTAACTATGAGTGAACACAACACTAGCCCTCACCATCTTCACCTCATAAGATTTGATTAAACTTCCCCTGCAAACTTCAAATTGACTTTCTATACAGGTTGCACCTCATCTGAAGGATCAACAATGTCACGGCTCACGAACAGGAAGGAACGGCAGAGACCTATTTTGGTGAGGACTAGCCGAGGCAGAGCATGAAGCAAGAGGTTGCAGCGACAAAGCGACACTGGAAGAGGTCCAATGACCTCGGGGGAACCGGGCGTGTTTGCAGTGCAATGTGTATGAGAGGAACTGGCCACTTTTAATGTGGTCCTCCTGAGTCAACATGGATATAGAATCAGCCCTGTGGAACTGAGGTTGTATTGTGCACTACGGCGGCTGTGGTTAAGGGACCGGTCAGGCCACTGCCGGGGCTCTTTGCTCTAGATACCAAAACGCTCTCTCTCTCTCTCCGGACCAGAGAGAAGGGCCAGGCATGCCGTAACGCTGCCGAGATAAAGCAGTCAGGAATCCTGTCAAACTGCATCGGTTTAATCAATCACTGATAAGGACTGAATCACGCCTTAATTCCACAACGGGGCTCTCGGCTCCCTCTCTTACTGCACCCTCTGCATTCGTCTCACTGATGGCCCCTGTCAGTTGACCAGATTAATTAGCATGGACAGGATTTTTATGGGAACTTTTCAGAAAGACAGAGTAGGCTAGGTAAACTGTCTATCCAGTCCGCTCACCTCTCAGTGACCTTTGCCATGTGCTTATACACTACAGCAAAGTTACGAGCCAATAAAACACAATTTAACCCAAAGTCACCTAGATATGATGCATCATGCTACAGTATAAGACATGTTTTGAGCATTGTTTTCTCATCAAAGAGAGTAAAAGAGTGGACTGCACACCTCAGTGCCTCAGAATCATGCAGAATGAAGAGATCATGAATAAAGGCTTAACAACAGCAAAGGTTAAAAGGGTGGAGGGGGGGCTTGGGGATAGAGGGAGAGTGCAGGTGGGAGGGGCAGGCTGTCATTCCACATTGCAAGTCTGCCTATTCATGCCTGTTGTTGTGGAGGCCGGGGCAGAGTACCCGGAACCACGAGAAATTCCACCTTGCACTGAGGCCACAGAACGGCTCCTTGAGGGAACAGTACCCCCCCCCCCCCCCCCCCCCCCCTCACACCAACCCCAAGAACTTGTTGTTTCAGACTGTCAGGTTCCTCAAGCATTATTTCTCAACTTAGCCAGTCAACTGGTGATGATATAGTTACTTCATCAATACTTTTAAACTCAGCCGATTCAAAATAATGACTTAGTTTGCACCACGTCTCGTTCCAGTCATTCATTGATTGATTGATTGATTGATTGATTGATTGAAAACTTTATTAACAGATTGCAGAATGGGTACAATACAGTACAGCTCAATACACACAATTGTTAAGGGGATGCAGACCAGAGAAAGACTTTCGTCTTGTTTACATCAGGGTCCCCCATTTTCAATTCATCAGGATTAGCAGGATTTCACACACAGGGTTAGCAAGATACCTGAAGTTGGATGTTTGGAATAGCCTCGTTTCATACGAGCCAGTGTGAGAAAAAAGTTATGGCCTCGATAACGTGCATAATCAGCAACTACACGTTTTGGCATAGGTGCGTGCATCCTGTAATAGAAAAGTGACTGACACTGCAAAATAAGACATGCATCGACTAAATGCTACCCACACCCACACGGACCACACGGTACACCGCAGAGGATTGTCCCGGCGGTGTGTGTGTGTGTGTAAATGTGTCAACCAATCAGGTTTGCATTCCTGTTATATTTGCGTAAATGTGAGAGGTTTACTGAGCGGCGTTTCCTCAAGGTAACAGCTTGTACCCGGGGAAGAAGTTTACTAATAAGGTGTGCTTCTCATACTCATACATCCAAGTGGGTTTGC
Source organism: Notolepis coatsorum (assembly GCF_963971535.1). Lineage (NCBI taxonomy): Eukaryota > Metazoa > Chordata > Actinopteri > Aulopiformes > Paralepididae > Notolepis > Notolepis coatsorum. Next base: position 80,957,964 of record NC_140182.1, on the reverse strand, counting down.
GGTCGTTTACTGTGCTCGTTTTAAGTGGAATCGATCAAAAGCGTAGGAAACATTTCAACCCAAGTCAACTTCCCAGTTCAAACTACTACTAAACTACACCCTACCTAATCTTTGCATTCTAAAAAAGCTTGCATTTGTAACTTTGTTTGCATTTTGTACTTCACTTTGTACTTTAGTTTGTATATTTTGTAGTGTTTGGCCTATTATTAGCACAATCTCAGGGGGCTCATACAGAACCAAGCATTTCACTGTAATGTACATTTACTTTATATGAGATATAAAACAAAAACTTGGAACTTAAACTACTTGCAGAGACAGAAGGAACGCAGCCTACCCCAAAGTGCTGATGAAGCCATTGACAGAGCCTTCCGCGTAAAGAGAGACGATGTCTCCAATGTGAAGAAAACTAGACCTGTGTTCTGACATTTTTGCGTTAAAAAAGTTCACTTATGAGTTCCCATTTAAACGCCCGGTGCGTCTCCGGGGCGAAGTAATCCACACGCGTTACAATGTGTCCAATAGTGTGTCCAATAATAATAATAATAATAATAATAATCCTCAAACGCGTGTTCATCCTTCCAACTGTGAGGACAGCGTAGACGCCCCGACGAGAGACATCTCCAGAATTTCAGAACACCGTTGTAAGAAAAAGCGAAACTGCAAGACTTGTGGCGTTAGAAACAGAGGTCTGTGTATTACACTTATTGAAGTTCTTCCTGTATGTCAAATTGCTCCTCTTTCGCGTCCACTGGGGTGGGAGGAGACTGTTGCTGTCAGGGTTACGAGCCGTTCAGTGACATGCAAGTGCTGGCCTGCTGCTGGCCCTATCGCCATGAAACTAGCATATATCTGATTTAGAGAACTTTTCACAAGTATTCAGTTTATTATTCTGTTGCTTTGGTCCCTGTTTATCTCCCGTCAGCTACCGCATTAATAAACATTGCAACAGGAAATATTATACAAAAGGGGCCCATTTTTAGAATGTTTATCTTGTATCAAGTATAGGAAAGGTTTTTTGGAAAGGTTCGCCTATATCTCTGTGTGCGTGTGTGTGTGCGTGTGTGTGTTTGTGTAAACACATAGCACGTGCATTATTCTTCAGAATACTGGTGCAAAATAAACTAGAATGTTCTCAGCAGAGTGGATCATACATCTACCTGGCAGGTAATGAAATGAAGACACATTCATCCAAATACAACAAAATACATTTTATGAAAAAAAATTAAATGAAACTCCCAACAAATCTCTGTCTGTCTGTCTGTCTGCCAGGGGCGGACCTTCCTACAGGCGATATAGGCGGTCGCCTAGAGCGCCACCCAGAGGGGGGCGCCAAAAAAAGAAAAAAAAAAATTATTTATTTTTTTATTTTTTTTATTAAATTTTTTTTTTCTCTGTGTAGTTTTGGCGCCCCCTCTATATCTGCAACCATTATTTTTACATAAAAAAAATTCTAACATAAGGGGAAATGAGCCTAAAACAGTCGGTCGGTCTGAGCCTCAGCTTTAGGTGTTCACAGTCAGAACATGCTAGAGCGCTGTGCATTGATGGGTATCGGTCAAGTGTTTATAGAATTGAGCATGGGAGGAAAGAAAGACTAATGTTAGAGAACTACGAAGAGGCAAAAGCCATAAAAAAAATTACAAAAAAAAAAAAAAAAAAAATCTCTGAATCTCGCCTAGGGCGCCAAATGTGCTAGGTCCGCCCCTGTGTCTGTCTGTCTGTCTGTCTGCTCTCTCTCTCTCTCTCTCTCTCTCTCTCTCTCTCTCACACACATATATTTTCTCTTGCCAATAAGAGCAGCCTATATGATATATATATCTACCTACCTATCATCCTAAAATAACTACAGCAGTATATAGAAGGTACAGAACAGTATACAGTATACACACCTCCTTCAGAAGTATACTCCACATTATCAGCTCAGTGTGCATGGATGGATTAACAATTATGAACAGCTCATTAACACATTCAAGGATATACATTTATAATGTAAAAGTAAGAAAAGTAGAAAGTAACTATTTCTCACAGTTTGTAGCCTACTTAAAGAAATAGATGTTGACCTCCTTGTGTAGCTTAACTGTTGCATGCTTTGTAGTAGAAGGTTAACCCCGTGTAGTGTGGTAGTGAAAGGGTTAACCTTATGTAGTGTGGTAGTGAAAGGATAACCTTCTGTAGTGTGGTAGTGAAAGGTTAACCTTCTGTAGTGTGGTAGGGAAAGGTTAACCTTCTGTAGTGTGTTAGTGAAAGGGTTGACCTTCTGTAGTGTGGTAGTGAAAGGATAACCTTCTGTAGTGTGGTAGTGAAAGGATAACCTTCTGTAGTGTGGTAGTGAAAGGTTAACCTTCTGTAGTGTGGTAGTGAAAGGTTAACCTTCTGTAGTGTGGTAGTGAAAGGGTTGACCTTCTGTAGTGTGGTAGTGAAAGGTTAACCTTCTAGTGTGGTAGTGAAAGTGTTAACCATTTGTAGTGTGGTAGTGAAAGGGTTAAAGTCAGATTCAGATTTAGATTCAGCTTTATTGTTGCATCTTTGTCATATTCTCATACAAAAAAGAGCAAGATTCTTGGGTCTTGCCCCCTCGACCTACAGCATGGTAAAAAATACACAATGGAACAATACAATACACAAAAACACAATAAAACCAGCATAATAGTGATGTATGAAAAAAAAAAAAAAAAAAGTGACAGTGCTGAGAGAATATATACAATAAAATCTGAATGACTAAGTAGTGTTCTAAGTAATGTAAAAAGCACAGTGCAGGGACTAATAGGCAACATATTATAATTACATTTTAGCATGTAAGGAACAATAAATTGAATAATTTGACCAGATTATTCACAGGACAACAGTCCACAGTGAGCTATATATCCACATTAAACTGGAACAAGCTACCAGTATCCACAAGGCAAGTAAAGAATAAATATAGTTGAACAAATATATTAAAACGTGAAATGATGTAAATGAGACTGATGTAGTAAGATGTGATTAACTATTTTATGCTTTTTATATGATAAAAAAAAATTGGCAGGATGTGAATGAATACAACCATTCATTGCATCTTCAATGTTGAATATACATTTTTGATTTCCTTTCTGCTTTTTCTTTTCTTCTTATTATTTTATTTGTATTACTAATTACATTCTGTATTTGTATTGTTATTATCTTCTTGTGAGGATCCCAGGGAGACTAGCGGCCATTAATTTGACAGCGAATGGGGATCCTAATGAAACATAAACACAAACAGAGTCTTTGATTAAGGAGAGAGTCTACTGACCAAATGACATGTTGCAACATGGAGAGCCCAAGGCCATGGCAATAGGCCACACAGATCTCTGTAGAACGGCGAGCTAACAAAGTATTGACACAGGAGAGTACACCTAGAGAGTAATGCTAAGTGGAGTTATAGATATGATGTACAGAGAGATATGGATAATATGGATAATGCACGGCGAAGACCTGGAGACACTGACATTTACATTTTACATTTAGTCATTTTATCCAAAGCGACTTACACATTTTGTACAACAAGACAGCAGGAAGGGTACAACTCTATCAGCTGAGTAACAATGTTCATCAAAGTGTTGAGTGCTTGAGGTATATTTTTGGTTAGTCTACTAGACAATAACAGCACAAATTATTATAGCATAATCTAATTACTAAAGTTAAGAAGCAGAACAGCCCTAGACAAACATGTAGATTGCAAGATCACCAGACTTCACAACGACCAAGGAATTTCACACCAGTCAATACTGGCTGACCAAGCGGACCTGATTTCATCAAGTAGCCCCATCAGCCATGGACCACCACAGAGCCTATCTACAATTGGGGCTTTGGTGTAAACAGAGAGACACAGACAGACAGGCATTTGAGAGCACACACACACAAGTTCAAGTTTCTTTAATAGTTGTCATACAGAAGTACAGAATACTTTTATACAAAATGCTTCTTTCTGTTACGCTCCAGAGACTGTGCTAGACAAGAGATAAGTATGAAATAAAATAGTATAGCATGTAAGAAGTAAAAATAGAAGTCACGTACGTAGACACAGTGTTCAGTATATACATATGTACAATGTTCGATGCAGAATAGAAGTAACTGAGTTACCATACAATATACTATGCAATACTAATATACAATACTATATAGTGCAAAGCAGAAATGGGATGAGGTACAATTTAGGTACAATTTACAGTAAGGTGTACTGAGGTATGGGTTGTAGTGCAAATCCTTTATCAATAAATATAAAGTGTGTTTAGGTGTTCTAAAGTGTGGAGAGTGGGTGCTGCAGTGTGTTGTTTGTTTAAAGTGAGTGTGTGCGTGTGGATGTGTGTGTTGTGAGTGCATTTGATGGTTGTTGCATAGTGTTATTGTTCGTTGAGCAACCTGATGGCCTGGGGATAGAAGCTTCTTCTGAGTCTTTCTGTGCTTGCCATGAGACTCCGGTATCGCTTGCCTGACCGCAGCAGTTCAACACACACACACACACACACACACACACACACACACACACACACACACACACACACACACACACACACACACACACACACACACACACACCCACACACACACACACACACACACACACACTAAACTGGAACAAGCAACCAGTATCCACAAGTCAAGTAAAGAATATATATAGTTGAAAAAATATATTAAAAAGTGAAATGATGTAAATGAGACTGATGTAGTAAGATGTGATTAACTATTTTATGTTTTTTATATGATCAAATATTTTGGCGGGATGTGAATGAATACAACCATTCATTGCATCTTCAATTTTGAATATACATTTTTTATTTACTTTCTGCTTTTTCTTTTCTTCTTCTTATTTTATTTGTATTACTAATTACATTCTGTATTTGTATTGTTATTATCTTCTTGTGAGGATCCCAGGGAGACTAGCGGCCATTAATTTGACAGCGAATGGGGATCCTAATGAAACATAAACACAAACAGAGTCTTTGATTAAGGAGAGAGTCTACTGACCAAATGACATGTTGCAACATGGAGAGCCCAAGGCCATGGCAATAGGCCACACAGATCTCTGTAGAGCGGCGAGCTAACAAAGTATTGACACAGGAGAGTACACCTAGAGAGTAATGCTAAGTGGAGTTATAGATATGATGTACAGAGAGATATGGATAATATGGATAATGCACGGCGAAGACCTGGAGACACTGACATTTACATTTTACATTTAGTCATTTTATCCAAAGCGACTTACACGTTTTGTACAACAAGACAGCAGGAAGGGTACAACTCTATCAGCTGAGTAACAATGTTCATCAAAGTGTTGAGTGCTTGAGGTATATTTTTGGTTAGTCTACTAGACAATAACAGCACAAATTATTATAGCATAATCTAATTACTAAAGTTAAGAAGCAGAACAGCCCTAGACAAACATGTAGATTGCAAGATCACCAGACTTCACAACGACCAAGGAATTTCACACCAGTCAATACTGGCTGATCAAGCGGACCTGATTTCATCAAGTAGCCCCATCAGCCATGGACCACCACAGAGCCTATCTACAATTGGGGCTTTGGTGTAAACAGAGAGACACAGACAGACAGGCATTTGAGAGCACACACACACAAGTTCAAGTTTCTTTAATAGTTGTCATACAGAAGTACAGAATACTTTTATACAAAATGCTTCTTTCTGTTACGCTCCAGAGACTGTGCTAGACAAGAGATAAGTATGAAATAAAATAGTATAGCATGTAAGAAGTAAAAATAGAAGTCACGTACGTAGACACAGTGTTCAGTATATACATATGTACAATGTTCGATGCAGAATAGAAGTAACTGAGTTACCATACAATATACAATATACTATGCAATACTAATATACAATACTATATAGTGCAAAGCAGAAATGGGATGAGGTACAATTTAGGTACAATTTACAGTAAGGTGTACTGAGGTATGGGTTGTAGTGCAAATCCTTTATCAATAAATATAAAGTGTGTTTAGGTGTTCTAAAGTGTGGAGAGTGGGTGCTGCAGTGTGTTGTTTGTTTAAAGTGAGTGTGTGCGTGTGGATGTGTGTGTTGTGAGTGCATTTGATGGTTGTTGCATAGTGTTATTGTTCGTTGAGCAACCTGATGGCCTGGGGATAGAAGCTTCTTCTGAGTCTTTCTGTGCTTGCCATGAGACTCCGGTATCGCTTGCCTGACCGCAGCAGTTCAACACACACACACACACACACACACACACACACACACACACACACACACACACACACACACACACACACACACACACACACACACACACACACACACACACACACACACACACACACACACACACACACACACACACCACACACACACACACACACACACACACACTAAACTGGAACAAGCAACCAGTATCCACAAGTCAAGTAAAGAATATATATAGTTGAAAAAATATATTAAAAAGTGAAATGATGTAAATGAGACTGATGTAGTAAGATGTGATTAACTATTTTATGTTTTTTATATGATCAAATATTTTGGCGGGATGTGAATGAATACAACCATTCATTGCATCTTCAATTTTGAATATACATTTTTTATTTCCTTTCTGCTTTTTCTTTTCTTCTTCTTATTTTATTTGTATTACTAATTACATTCTGTATTTGTATTGTTATTATCTTCTTGTGAGGATCCCAGGGAGACTAGCGGCCATTAATTTGACAGCGAATGGGGATCCTAATGAAACATAAACACAAACAGAGTCTTTGATTAAGGAGAGAGTCTACTGACCAAATGACATGTTGCAACATGGAGAGCCCAAGGCCATGGCAATAGGCCACACAGATCTCTGTAGAGCGGCGAGCTAACAAAGTATTGACACAGGAGAGTACACCTAGAGAGTAATGCTAAGTGGAGTTATAGATATGATGTACAGAGAGATATGGATAATATGGATAATGCACGGCGAAGACCTGGAGACACTGACATTTACATTTTACATTTAGTCATTTTATCCAAAGCGACTTACACGTTTTGTACAACAAGACAGCAGGAAGGGTACAACTCTATCAGCTGAGTAACAATGTTCATCAAAGTGTTGAGTGCTTGAGGTATATTTTTGGTTAGTCTACTAGACAATAACAGCACAAATTATTATAGCATAATCTAATTACTAAAGTTAAGAAGCAGAACAGCCCTAGACAAACATGTAGATTGCAAGATCACCAGACTTCACAACGACCAAGGAATTTCACACCAGTCAATACTGGCTGATCAAGCGGACCTGATTTCATCAAGTAGCCCCATCAGCCATGGACCACCACAGAGCCTATCTACAATTGGGGCTTTGGTGTAAACAGAGAGACACAGACAGACAGGCATTTGAGAGCACACACACACAAGTTCAAGTTTCTTTAATAGTTGTCATACAGAAGTACAGAATACTTTTATACAAAATGCTTCTTTCTGTTACGCTCCAGAGACTGTGCTAGACAAGAGATAAGTATGAAATAAAATAGTATAGCATGTAAGAAGTAAAAATAGAAGTCACGTACGTAGACACAGTGTTCAGTATATACATATGTACAATGTTCGATGCAGAATAGAAGTAACTGAGTTACCATACAATATACAATATACTATGCAATACTAATATACAATACTATATAGTGCAAAGCAGAAATGGGATGAGGTACAATTTAGGTACAATTTACAGTAAGGTGTACTGAGGTATGGGTTGTAGTGCAAATCCTTTATCAATAAATATAAAGTGTGTTTAGGTGTTCTAAAGTGTGGAGAGTGGGTGCTGCAGTGTGTTGTTTGTTTAAAGTGAGTGTGTGCGTGTGGATGTGTGTGTTGTGAGTGCATTTGATGGTTGTTGCATAGTGTTATTGTTCGTTGAGCAACCTGATGGCCTGGGGATAGAAGCTTCTTCTGAGTCTTTCTGTGCTTGCCATGAGACTCCGGTATCGCTTGCCTGACCGCAGCAGTTCAACACACACACACACACACACACACACACACACACACACACACACACACACACACACACACACACACACACACACACACACACACACACACACACACACACACACACACACACACACACACACACACACACACACACACACACACACACACTAAACTGGAACAAGCAACCAGTATCCACAAGTCAAGTAAAGAATATATATAGTTGAAAAAATATATTAAAAAGTGAAATGATGTAAATGAGACTGATGTAGTAAGATGTGATTAACTATTTTATGTTTTTTATATGATCAAATATTTTGGCGGGATGTGAATGAATACAACCATTCATTGCATCTTCAATTTTGAATATACATTTTTTATTTCCTTTCTGCTTTTTCTTTTCTTCTTCTTATTTTATTTGTATTACTAATTACATTCTGTATTTGTATTGTTATTATCTTCTTGTGAGGATCCCAGGGAGACTAGCGGCCATTAATTTGACAGCGAATGGGGATCCTAATGAAACATAAACACAAACAGAGTCTTTGATTAAGGAGAGAGTCTACTGACCAAATGACATGTTGCAACATGGAGAGCCCAAGGCCATGGCAATAGGCCACACAGATCTCTGTAGAGCGGCGAGCTAACAAAGTATTGACACAGGAGAGTACACCTAGAGAGTAATGCTAAGTGGAGTTATAGATATGATGTACAGAGAGATATGGATAATATGGATAATGCACGGCGAAGACCTGGAGACACTGACATTTACATTTTACATTTAGTCATTTTATCCAAAGCGACTTACACGTTTTGTACAACAAGACAGCAGGAAGGGTACAACTCTATCAGCTGAGTAACAATGTTCATCAAAGTGTTGAGTGCTTGAGGTATATTTTTGGTTAGTCTACTAGACAATAACAGCACAAATTATTATAGCATAATCTAATTACTAAAGTTAAGAAGCAGAACAGCCCTAGACAAACATGTAGATTGCAAGATCACCAGACTTCACAACGACCAAGGAATTTCACACCAGTCAATACTGGCTGATCAAGCGGACCTGATTTCATCAAGTAGCCCCATCAGCCATGGACCACCACAGAGCCTATCTACAATTGGGGCTTTGGTGTAAACAGAGAGACACAGACAGACAGGCATTTGAGAGCACACACACACAAGTTCAAGTTTCTTTAATAGTTGTCATACAGAAGTACAGAATACTTTTATACAAAATGCTTCTTTCTGTTACGCTCCAGAGACTGTGCTAGACAAGAGATAAGTATGAAATAAAATAGTATAGCATGTAAGAAGTAAAAATAGAAGTCACGTACGTAGACACAGTGTTCAGTATATACATATGTACAATGTTCGATGCAGAATAGAAGTAACTGAGTTACCATACAATATACAATATACTATGCAATACTAATATACAATACTATATAGTGCAAAGCAGAAATGGGATGAGGTACAATTTAGGTACAATTTACAGTAAGGTGTACTGAGGTATGGGTTGTAGTGCAAATCCTTTATCAATAAATATAAAGTGTGTTTAGGTGTTCTAAAGTGTGGAGAGTGGGTGCTGCAGTGTGTTGTTTGTTTAAAGTGAGTGTGTGCGTGTGGATGTGTGTGTTGTGAGTGCATTTGATGGTTGTTGCATAGTGTTATTGTTCGTTGAGCAACCTGATGGCCTGGGGATAGAAGCTTCTTCTGAGTCTTTCTGTGCTTGCCATGAGACTCCGGTATCGCTTGCCTGACCGCAGCAGTTCAACACACACACACACACACACACACACACACACACACACACACACACACACACACACACACACACACACACACACACACACACACACACACACACACACACACACACACACACACACACACACACACACACACACACACACACACACACACACACACACACACACACACACACACACACACACACACACACACACACACACACACACACACACACACACACACACACACACACACACACACACACACACACACACACACACACTAAACTGGAACAAGCAACCAGTATCCACAAGTCAAGTAAAGAATATATATAGTTGAAAAAATATATTAAAAAGTGAAATGATGTAAATGAGACTGATGTAGTAAGATGTGATTAACTATTTTATGCTTTTTATATGATCAAATATTTTGGCGGGATGTGAATGAATACAACCATTCATTGCATCTTCAATTTTGAATATACATTTTTTATTTCCTTTCTGCTTTTTCTTTTCTTCTTCTTATTTTATTTGTATTACTAATTACATTCTGTATTTGTATTGTTATTATCTTCTTGTGAGGATCCCAGGGAGACTAGCGGCCATTAATTTGACAGCGAATGGGGATCCTAATGAAACATAAACACAAACAGAGTCTTTGATTAAGGAGAGAGTCTACTGACCAAATGACATGTTGCAACATGGAGAGCCCAAGGCCATGGCAATAGGCCACACAGATCTCTGTAGAACGGCGAGCTAACAAAGTATTGACACAGGAGAGTACACCTAGAGAGTAATGCTAAGTGGAGTTATAGATATGATGTACAGAGAGATATGGATAATATGGATAATGCACGGCGAAGACCTGGAGACACTGACATTTACATTTTACATTTAGTCATTTTATCCAAAGCGACTTACACGTTTTGTACAACAAGACAGCAGGAAGGGTACAACTCTATCAGCTGAGTAACAATGTTCATCAAAGTGTTGAGTGCTTGAGGTATATTTTTGGTTAGTCTACTAGACAATAACAGCACAAATTATTATAGCATAATCTAATTACTAAAGTTAAGAAGCAGAACAGCCCTAGACAAACATGTAGATTGCAAGATCACCAGACTTCACAACGTGTGCGTGTGGATGTGTGTGTTGTGAGTGCATTTGATGGTTGTTGCATAGTGTTATTGTTCGTTGAGCAACCTGATGGCCTGGGGATAGAAGCTTCTTCTGAGTCTTTCTGTGCTTGCCATGAGACTCCGGTATCGCTTGCCTGACCGCAGCAGTTCACACACACACACACACACACACACACACACACACACACACACACACACACACACACACACACACACACACACACACACACACACACACACACACACACACACACACACACACACACACACTAAACTGGAACAAGCAACCAGTATCCACAAGTCAAGTAAAGAATAAATATAGTTGAAAAAATATGTTAAAAAGTGAAATGATGTAAATGAGACTGATGTAGTAAGATGTGATTAACTATTTTATGTTTTTTACACCTAGAGAGTAATGCTAAGTGAAGTTATAGATATGATGTACAGAGAGATATGGATAATGACGTATACCAAGAGAAGGATGTGTGTGTGTGTGCGTACAAGTTGAGAGAGCGAGAGGGGGGGGGGGGGGGGGTACTGTGTAGATATGTCTGGAAGTGAAAGCTATGTGTATGCGATTGTTATGTATTACTTTCACATGGTGGAGGGATACTTACTGTCTGTGGTGCATATTCACATTGTGGTTGAAGTGTGTTGTCACTAATTGGTGGTTGTGATTGACACACTGTTTCTTTCTGTTTCTTTTTTTTTATCTACTTTTTCTCCCATTTTCTATTTTTCTCCTATCCCAATTTCGTATTGTCCAATTCTACCCTCCCCTGTCTCGAACGCTGTTAGGCCATGCCTCCCACTGGCCGGCTGCAATGTGGACGAAGCCTTGCATCACGTGTCCCCTCCGGTACACGAGGAGGCAGCCGTCGCATCTTTTCACCTGCACAGCGCGATCTCTCAGCGGCGAGGGTCTGCGTGGGAGGGACACGCCGCCCCCGTTGCTTCCTGATTCTGCTGTGCAGGCGCACCAACCGACCTGTAGGAGTCGCTGTCCACAACGTCCGATCCCCACCCACCAGCTTCCCACCCCTAACACTGCCAATTGTGTTAGTATGAACAACCAGCCAAGCTGGTAGCAATGCCGACTGCCGAGAGCTGGGCTCGAACCCAGCATCTCCTGCATTAGTGGCAAGCGCCTTGCCCACTGCGCCACTTAGCTGCCCCTTCTTTCTGTTTCTTGTAATTAAAATGGCTGCTTCTTGTAATTGACACAGGTGTGGTGATTGAGGCACCAAGCCCTGATAAGCAGAGCAGAGTGCAGGCTGCACCAGTTCTCTGGCAGCTGTCTCTCGTCTCTCATCACAGTTCTCCAGAGCCTGACCAGAAGAGCTCACTTGTGCTCACACTGCCTTTTCACAATTTTTTCTGTTTGTCCATTTTTGCTTTGTTCTATTTTTGACCATGTGCTTTACTTTATTTATATCCTGAACTATGGAGTCTGGAGCACCCATCTCCCCATTCTTTTGTGCTTTAGCTAGTAGTTGCCAATAAATATAGTTACTTTTGGTAAGAACTTGTCCGTTTGCCTGTGTCCACCTGCTTACATTCAAGGCCTACCGGGGAAACTAGCCATATTTTCCTGACTGCTCAGGCCTTAGGTCAAGTCAATTTAGGATTGAATGTAACAGCGATTGTGCATGTATGTTCTTCAAGTGTTCTTCATCTGGGTCGACAGTGGCTCAGGAGGTAGAGCAGTTGTCTGGTAATCCGGAGGTTCCCGGGTTCGATTCCCACTCCTCCCTGGCAGCGTGTCGAAGTGTAAAATTAATTAAATTAAAATGAAAAGCTAAGAATGAATCAGAGCAATGACATGTGGGATGAAAGACATCTTCAATATGTTTTTGGGCGGCTAGGGGAACTCTATAGCGCCTTCCAGATGGAAGCTTGTCAAACTCACCATGAAGGGGATGCAGAGGACCAGGGGGGGTAGTGTGTGTAGATAGATACTGTATGTCTGGAAGTGAAAGCTATGTGTATGTGATTGTGCATGTGTGTGTGTGTGTGTGTGTGTGTGTGTGTGTGTGTGTGTGTGTGTGTGTGTGTGTGTGTGTGTGTGTAAGAAAGACAGACAGAGAGACAAAGAGAGAAGAGTGGTACATTTCCATGTCATCAATATTTACAATATTTACATTGTAAAGTAACACTGTGTGTACATTACCAGTGGCGAATCCTTATGGAAGCCAACGGAAGCCATGCCCCCCTATAAATTCATATCAAATATGAAATATGAAAAAAAAAAAAAAAAAAAAAATTAATATAGTTTACATTCTTTTTCATCTGTGCATCTGTGTTTTTTTTTTTTTTTTTTTATGTCTCCCTCTTCTCCTTCTCACTCCCTCTAACACACTGTCAGACTCACTGTGCTCACTGCAGCTAGTATAGGAGAGAGGCAGTGGGTAGGTCTCTTTCTCCAGGCTTCCAGCATTATAGAGTCCAAATCCGATCCTAGCCAATCAGATTCGAGCTGACTGCCACACCCTAAAAGTTTAAAACGGAGCTGGGAGGAAAACACTCAGCATATTTTCCCCCCTGTCACGTTTCCACCTGACTACCTAACGTGACATCCCATTAGTAGTATAAAACTGTCTGGCGTCACTCAGTCTAGTAGTCTACTACAAACATGTCTGAACATCATCCCCTCGCGGAATTGATTGAAAATGTTATTAACAGAGCGGGCACGTTCGAATCCTCTATTAGTGTATCTAACATTTAGCACTTTAATAGCAACTTATTTTCGCCGGCGGGACATTTACTGAGGACCAGCAGAGCACACCACTGTGGATATTATGATTTAACAAATCTATCTGGCAAGAGGAGGACCACATTATTGACCAGGTAAGCACTGAGCAGCCTGACTGACTAACTAACGTTATCAGGCAAGCTTGTATACCCTTTCATGACTGCAATGCAAGCCAGGGGCTGGAATACGCAGTCACTTATTCCTCCGTAGTAGCCAGGTTAATGTGCACCATCAAGCACTGCTTAAAAGCTAGCGGTGGGTCCAAAATATATCGGATATAAATGTCAAAGGTACCCAGCGTTCCATTAGGGTTTCACACACAGATGCGGCGGGGTTTGAAAGCTTGGCGTTGCTAATAAACATTTTAAATCATTTTTATAAACGAGTAAAACTGAGGCTGAAATGGCTGCTTCCGCATTTTACAGTAGGAGCGCTCTGATGGCTGGGCGCGGCGCGCAACAGACAAGTGAATGAATGAATGAATGAATGAATGAAAACTTTATTTAACAGATTGCAGAATGGGTACAATACAGTACGGCTCAATACACACAATTGTTAAGGGGATGCAGACCAGAGAAATACGTTTGTCTTGTCACGTTTGTCTAATAGACAGTCATATTCTCTCCCGGCCGTATGTATATTTCTCTCCCACCCACCCACCCCCTCCTAATATACAGTCCCCTCCCCATCATATGTATATACTCTGTCAGGATCTATGGGTAACAGTACTGTATATTTGATGTCATGATGTCTTGTATGTCATAAATGTCACTATGAATTGAAAATGGGGGACCCTGATGTAAACAAGACAAACGTCTTTCTCTGGTCTGCATCCCCTTATACAATTGTGTGTATTGAGCCGTACTGTATTGTACCCATTCTGCAATCTGTTAAGAAAGTTTGACTGGCCGCCGAGCCATACTGTAGTGTACATGGTGACTGCTTGACTTAAAAAAAAAAAAAAAAAAAAAAAATTATACAAATATTTAATAATTTTTTTTTAATAATTTTTTTTGGCTTCCCCTGTTATTTTACCCACGCGACGCCACTGTACATTACGCCATAACCTTGCAGCAATATAATAATAAGTCATTCAAATGACAGATACTAGAGTGTTATGATAATACAAAAGGAAGTAAAGTGTGGCAGAACCCCAGGACAGACAGACACAGGAGACAGACGGAATACAATAATGATATTTAATAAATGAAGAAAAGAAAACAATAATCGAACGTACAAAAATGAACGGGCCTACGTGGGGGGTGTCATGGTTCCAGCCTGCCAGTGCTCCTCCCTCCCTCTCTATCTTCCCCCTTCTCCCGCTCTCATTATGGTCAAGTAGGTACAGCTATGGTGTCAACGAGGCAGCTGATCTGAGGTCTGTGGGCAGAGTACGTCATGTATAACCCCGCCCCAGACGTGGAGAAGCTGTCAGATAACCTCTCGTTACCAGTGTGACGACCCCCACTATCACCAGTATATATGTTTCCCCTGTCTAACCCCTCTGTCTGCTTTCCCCATCTACCAGGACAGGTTGTATCAGCCACCAACCGAACCAACTTTGGATCCTTTGACAATTCTGATACCTACATTTATTGTTTATTCAGTAATTGTTTCTTTAGATAGGTTTAAATAAATTATTTTGTTAACTTGGTATCACGTGTGGACTCCCTATTTGTGACAAACCTCTGGTTTGTCATATATAGGGGCTCGTCCGGTATCTGAACCCGGGACCTCTCGCACCCAAAGCGAGAATCATACCCTTGGCTCGTTAACTGTATGAGACTCACCTGTGCAGTGCAGAGCTGCCTGCACCTGAATATATGTGTCTCTTTCTAATTCCTTCTCTGTCTGCTTTCTCCACTCCTAGGCTCAGGTTGTAGCTACACTCAACTGGAAATCCGTTGACATATTGATACTAACACTTACACCACACACACTACAGCACACTATCTCACTCATCCACACACTGCATTCACTACTGATTCTGATACATATCTATTTGTTTATGTCATTATTGTTTGTTAGTTAGGATTAAATAAATTCTTTTTTGTTAAATTGTTATCACGTGTGGACTCCCTATTTGTCATAAATTACCTGTTTGTGACAAATTGGGGGCTCGGTCCATTTGTAGGGCCTTTTTGTAGGAGTTAGTGACTTTGTTTGTAGTTTGGCCTAGTGTGGTTAAATTTTTGGTTGGATTCTGGCTAGCGTTTTGTGCTTGGTAGTTTAGCTGGTATTTGTAATTTGGCTGGCATTTGTATTTGGGTTCCTGTTAGGGACAATTTGTTTGGGCTCTGTCTGTTAGCACGTCTCTGGCTCAGAGGAGTGGCTGTATAACAGGTACTTCTTCTGCCCAGAGAGTTCCAGTGCATAGGTACCCCCTGCATGTAGTAGCACGAAGATTGAGGTAGTTAGTTAGTTAGTTAGGTTCTGTAGTTAGTCAGGGTGGGGAGGTTCATTGGATCAGACTGTCTTATTCTTGGTGTTCGCGCTTCATGGTCCCGACATAAGTTGGTTTGTTTGTAACCACTGGTACACTATGGCCTCTGTTGTAGAGGACTTTGAAGAGTCACCGTCAGTGGAACTGATTGATCAGTGTACTAAGGAGCAGTTGTTAGCAATTGCTGAGAAGTATGATATTGAGATACCTGTTAGACTGTCAAAGGTGGCAGTCAAGACCACTGCAGAGTTGGTGGATAAAGGTGTTCTCAAGCCAGCTGGGGGACCACCTCTCAGTTTTGAGCAGCAGAAGGAACTTCTGCTACTGCAGCAGGGTCAAGATTTGGCTTTAGAAGAGGCAAAGCACAGACAAGAGTTAGCTTTGGAGGAGATTAAGCAAAGGGCTGAGCTTGCCAAATTAGATCTGCAGCATAGGGAGCTGGACTTTTTTTTGTCTCCTGTTGTCTGTGTTCCCTGTTCCTGTATGTAACGTTTCTCTCATTTCAGGTTTGGGACGTGGTGATGTGCAGAGAGGTGTGCGCGCTGGGTTGCCTGTTGATGGTGTGGACATCAAACTGGGTAACAGTCTTGCCGGGGTGCGGGTGTGGGCCGAGGGGCCTCTCCCAAGTGTAGTCACCCAAGACTCTCCTAGTCCAGACTCACAAGACTCTCCTAGTCCTATGTTTGACAACATATCAGATGTTGTCATTGAGCATCCAGCCTGTGCAGTGACACATGACGGCAACGTGTGATGCGCAGGGGGCTACCCAGTGCGCGGATGTTGAGACTGCTCATGTTAGTTTGGTTCTGCCTGGCCCATTACAGTCCATGTCGCAGACTGATTCGGGTAAAGAGCAGGACAGTGATCCGGCTTTAAAAGGGCTGTTAGAGACAGCTGTGCCACTTGAAAAAATTATTGAGACAAATGTTGTTGGCAAGAAAGCAATGACATGTGAACATGGGAACCTCCTAACGCCCACCAACTTTTTCCCATCTAAAGGGGGGGGGGGGGGGTAATAGGGAATACAATAATGTTTCTCTCTGTTCCACTTCTCCAGTAGCCGTTCCTGAGGAGGGACTGCCTTGGCTCCTATTGGCTTCCAGAGAGGTAGTCCAGGAGGGCACAGGGTTTAGCCCTAATGACCTGGTGGTTAGTCAAAAAGTTTGTGGTCCCATGACTGTTCAGAATGAGACTGTTCAGAATGAGATTAAGAAAGCAGGAAAAGGAAGGAGAAGGAGAAGGAAAAAGAAAATAGGAAAAGGAAGGAGAAGAAAAAAGAAAATGAAGTATTTTGGTGATCGTTGTGCTGTGCTTAAGCAGTTTAAGGCTGGCGGTCAAGTTTTGCTTTTGCAGCCGGTAGTAGCTTCTCCCTGTGAGGCAAAGTTCCCAGGCCCTTACAGTATTGTGCGGCAGGTGACTGAACTAAATGATGTTGTTGTGCCCGCAACTTTTCAGCGCCTAATGACATGGGTCTGGGCATGGTTGACCATTTAAATTATAGGTTTGACTTCATTGGTTTTGAAGTACATCATCTTTTAACATTCTCTGTTCTTCTCGTCTCGTTTGTTCCCCAATCTCTTCTGTCCCTTGCTCTCTTAATTTGCTTCTTAGGATCCAGAGAGCGGAGGCAGGAGGGTGAGGGGAAAGGGTGACCGGTCAGCAGGGGTGTTGGAGATGATTTGTGTCTGAAATTGTGTTGCTTTGTTTGATTTGGTGGTGTATTATCCCTTTACATGTTGGCCTTAATTCTTTGACTGTTGTATTATAAGCCTAGGGCTCATTTTGATAATGCACAAAGAGGCCTAAACCCTTAACCTATGTGGGGTATGCTTGATAATTTGGTTGGAAATGCCATTTAGCTCTGTAGGAAAATATCCCTTTTTGGCAAATGTTTTGGATTATAGACATTTGTATTTGTATGTGCTCATCTAATATGCACCTTGTTTTGCCTGTCTGGTCTGTTCCCCAATCCCTACTGTCTCCTTCTCTCTTAAATTGCTGCCTAGGGCCCTATGTTGCAGAGAGAGGAGGCAGGATGGTGAGGGGAATGGATGAAAGGGTTAAACAATTTGTGATTTGAAGTTAGAACAACTCTGGATTAAAAATATTATGCTTACTTGTTGTTGTGGATGGAATTAGCTTGTTTGTAAAATAAAATGTGATTTGTTAATAGGGTAGAACCCTTTTCTTTAGGGGGAGGGTGTGACGACCCCCACTTCACCTGCAAATGGGGAGTCTTCTGACTCAGAGAGCATGGTAGAGTGGGTAGGTCGTTACCCCAATTTGAAGCACCTGTGCAGTGCAGAGAGCTGCCTGCAGCACCAGTATATATGTTTCCCCTGTCTAACCCCTCTGTCTGCTTTCCCCATCTACCAGGACAGGTTGTATCAGCCACCAAGCGAACCAACTTTGGATCCTTTGACAATTCTGATACCTACATTTGTTGTTTATTCAGTAATTGTTTCTTTAGATAAATTATTTTGTTAACTTGGTATCACGTGTGGACTCCCTATTTGTGACAAACTGGTTTGTCATACCAGTTAGTCATGTTATATTGCTTGTGTTCATTATTCTGTTACTTCTAGTTGTTCGCCTGGATCTCTTGTTTTTTGACCTTGTCTAACGATAGGTTATGTATATAACCTAGTTATATGAGTACTGGCTGAGCGTCCCGCTCTATAAGCCTATCGAGATACCCCTTATCTCCTGTACCTATTGTACTCCATCACGAAAACAACTTGTACACCCACACCTGACCGGGTCCCGCCTCTATGGAGGCGTAGCCTATAAGACCATGACCATGGTCACCAACACACCCTTCCTCGCCAAAATCCCGTTCCAGTAAAAGATCCCTCAAAAGGGAACTCAGGGCCGCTTAAGAGCGGGACGCTCAGCCAGTACTCATATAACTAGGTTATATACATAACCTATCGTTATATATTCGTACTTGGCTTATCGCGTCCCGCTCTATAAGCCTATCGAGATATGGGTTAGAGCGGACGCCAGGCCCGACAGATGTACCCCCTGAGGACCCGTAAGCCCACATCAAGGGGTTCGGGGAGCCCTGTCACCCCATCCTTCCTAATGAAGGGGGGGCGCAGTCAACTCCACCTGAGTGCGAGCAAGAGGGAACTAGAACCCCTTGAACACACAGCACAGGCGGAACCACGTGTGACCTAACACACTGTGGCCCATACCCACACACTCCTGCTACCCTACCAAAGGACGGGAAGCAGGAAAGGCCACAGACCCCAGAACCGCCTGGGAGACAGAACCCCCGGTCATGTCCATGAGGTAAAACCTTACACAGGGGCCCGGGGAGGACCATGAAGCTGCAGCACAGATGGCCTCCACCGAGGCCCCACCCAGGAGAGCGGCAGAGGCACCACCCCACGAGTGGAGTGCGCCCTGACGCCCCCAGGGGGATCCTGCCCAGCCAACGTGTAGCAGAGGGCAATGCCCTCGCACAACCAATGGTACAGGCGCTGTTTCGACAGTGCCTTACAGGAACGAGAACCACCGTGACAGACAAAAGCTGAACGGTGACCCTGAGGTCCTGAGTACGGCTGAGGTAAATTCCCAAGCACGGACCGGACATGACAGGTGAAGGCCCGCATCTAACTCACTAGCGTGAGGAGGAGGACCAAAACGCCTGAACCACAATATCCCGGGAGCGGAAGGAACTCCGGATATTCTTAGGCATGAAAGCAGGATTAGGTCGCAGAGTGGCACCGCAATCGGACGAAAGACAGGCACTCTGGACGTACCGAGAGAGCACAAAGCACACCCACGCGTTCAGCGGAGGTGACGGCCAGCAAGAACGCGGTCTTGAACGACAGCTGTTCCAACGGCGCCTGCTCGAGCGGCTCAAACGGGGCCAAGGACAACCGACCGAGGACCAATTGAAGATCCCAAGTCGGAGCCAAGGAGCGTTGCACCGGCTTAACTCGTCGAGCGCCAAGCAGGAAACGCTTCACAAGAGGGTGGCTGAACAAGACATCCCCTCAAATCCCTCATGATAGGAGGATATAGCTGCTGCATATACCCTCACCGTCGAAACCAACAGTCTATCAAGGAGAGACTGGAGGTAACTAAGGACAGCATCCAGGGGGCAGGAGACTGGGTCCCGGCCCCCCGCCTTACACCACACTTGGAACATACGTCATCTGCCCGCGTAAAGCGCGACAGTGGAGGGAGCATGCGCATCCCGGATGGTATCACCATCAGGATCAAGAACCTGTGCCCCTCAACGTACCCGTCCCAACAACTGACCTAACAGATGTATGGGGAAGAATCCCAGGCGGCACGGCATTGGTCCCAGACCTGCCTGGCTATGTCCGGACGTAATCCCCACCCGTCAGGATGAGGACCGCCCTGCGACAGTACACCTGTACCCACAGTCACCCTGCCGGGGATGTGGGGAGCCCTCAGGCCGCGCAGATGGAGGACGCCCATAGCCAGCCGCCCGCCGCCTGGTGCAGACAGGGGGAGCGTACTCCTCCCTGTCTGTCGATATACGACACTTATGTCGTAATGTCCGTCCTGATCAACACCGTGTGAGTTCAAGTTCAAGTTCAAGTTTCAAGTTTCTTTAATAGTTGTCATACAGAAGTACAGAATACTTTTATACAAAATGCTTCTTACTGTTACGCTCCAGAGACTGTGCAAGACAAGATAAGTATGAACAAAAGAAAGCACAGTCTCGACGGAGCGATCAGAGAGGCAGCCGTTCGTTGCGGCGCCATGACCAGAAGGACCGCTTTCAATACCAACACATTGAACGTAGCGCAGACCGGGCAGCATGGTTTGCCAGCTGCCCCCTACTGCGTTGGCCCGACGCGTCACCAGCGAGGGAGGCGTCGGTGAAAAACGTGACGTGAGACAGTCGTAACCATCCTAGGACGGAACCTCCCGAGCGTGTTGACAACACGCTCTGAGAGGGATGCCCATAGCCCTCCAACCGTTGCCTGGGAAGAGGAGTACTCTACTTCCAGTCTACAGCAAACCCCAGGCTGGTAGGGACCTGCCTGGTACGAGACCTGACGATCCACCTTGACCGCGAAGGACCAGAACGTCTTCAGGGCAGAATACACTCCGTAACCCCTGACGACGCAGAGGCCCCAGTGCGGCCTCCACGCACTTGGTGAAGATGCGGGGAGCCAGAGAAAAACCGAACGGCAGCCTCTGGTACTCATACGCTAACCCTGCAAAGGAAGCGTAGGTAAGCCCTAGGATGGAAGATCGGAGATGCGCATACGCATCCAACAGGTCTATGGAGGAGAACCAGACCCCCACCTGACAGTGTTCAACAGGTAGGAGACGATCCAAAAAATGCTGAACCTTCCCATGGGACAGGTCCAGCCTGGGTCTGACACCCCACCTCCCGATTTCTCAGGCACCAGAGAACACCGGGAGGAGAACGCCACGACGATGGCTTGCTTCGTCCACAGAGATTGGATCTCGTTGACCAGAGCTGTCACTGCTGGAGACCCTGACAATAGGGTCTTTACCAAACCCGAAAACGGGTGGGGTTGTGTAAACACAAGTCCCCGCCTCAGCGTTCTCTCCATCCACCTCGACATATGGTACTGCCGTAGACATATGTGATGACACTCCCAACGCACCCGCCGCCATGTGGCGCAGGTCCGCCAGGAATTGTAGATAGTTGGCCCGGTCCCACCCGCTGTGCGTAGCCAACCCTGGACCCGCACGAGCAGAGCGTTCCGTGTCGGGACATCTGACCCTGACACTACCCACGAGGCAATCGCACCCAAGGGGGGACCCCGACAGAAAGGGCCGGTTTGATACGGGGGGCTTTCTAGGTGAAAAAAGCCCCCCCACTGAACACCTCTCCAGAACATGCTGAGGAGTTGTTCTGCAGCCGGACATGCAAGGTGTGAGGACCCCATGGGTTCCTACACACCGTAGCCCTGCAGTGATATTACTACCACCCAAATCACGCGTGCCTGCGAGACCACTGCCAATCTTTCAGGAGTGGGAGGCACCAACATGATACCTGGCCTGGCGAAGGTGAGGCCGGGGAAGCCCGCACTGTGTGCCTCAAAAGGTTTCGAGCCCCCCTGCTGACAATACTTATAGTTGACAGACGTAACACCAGGCTCAACCAACACAGCTTATGGTGTGGGAGCCGCTTGACAGCACAACATTCTCACGGACAGACCCAGGCTCAGCCATCAACTGGGTGTCAGCCCCTGTCCCCATGAGAAGCTAAAAGTGGGGCCGCCCGCGCTTCAACGAAGGCACGCGGCCCGCAGCCAAAGGAAACAATCAGAGCCCACTTTTTCCGCTGGTGTTGGGGGAGGGAGTGATCGGAGAGCGGGCTGCTCGCGGCAGGACGGTGACGGCTTGTTGTTCAAGCCGAACCCATCCAACATGGCCGATCCCTCGGCCGCCAAGGCTGTCGGCCTTGTGGACACCTGTCGATTCAACGCCCAGGATACCTCTGGTGGGGGAAAAACATGGCCGCCTGTCGAGGGCCTCGTCATCGCCGCTGACGAGGCCATGCTCTCTCTTCTTCTGGCTGCGCGGTGTGAGGCGGTGTGGGGCCTAGGACAATACCTCCAGCAGAAGACCAAAATCCCCTGCGGAGAGGGGAACCCTGAGTGGTTATAGCTTGCGGCTAGGTCAAAGCTAATAACGCCAACAACCTCGCGCGATGTGTCGACGTCGGCTGGCCCTCAAGGCCCCGCCACCAGACACAATTTTTTTATAGAAAAAACAGCAATTCGAACACAGTTCTAATCGCTGGCAATTCCATACCGTGGCAGTACAGGCTGTAGCAGCCCACCAGCCACTCGCCAGGCCGACCCACCCATGGCGTCGGCCGGGCGGGGTACTGTTTCAATATGTCAAAAGCAAAGGACTGATGTTAACACGGAGCACCATTGGTGGTTGCAAACATACTCCCCCAATAGACACCGATTGACCGTCAGCATGAAATGGTTAAGAGGAGAGAAAGCTGTAGCATAGACAGACCTTCTCATAGCAGAGTGACAGAACAAAACAGTAGCCCACTACACTACTATAGCCTAGCGTGAGGCGATGTGGGACCCAGATCAACAACGCCTGCGCACAAACACGCACCATGTTTACAATGTCGGCTGGACCCATAGCCCCACTACCCGACGTCAATGTGGATAGGAACTAGCCAGCTGAGCCATAACCCGCCGTTAAGTCCCATCCTGCAGTAGTATAGCTCTACTGCTACACCGCCGAGCACACGCATCGGCTCCCAGATGGGGACACCGTTCAACAGACCCCGCCGGAACACAAAGGCAACGTACCTGGCTAGGCTACCTAGCCACGGCCTACCCTGTTGTCAACCCATTTACCCGTAAAAAGGTAAATAGGACTCAGCAAAACGCCCACAACAGCTACCGACTGACCTTCATTGATGAACCGGGCAAGAGGAGGGAGAAGTGACAACATCTCACGGCGGAGACATTAGAACAGCGTAGCAGTAGTGTTTAGCATGTAGCATTAGTATTAGTGTTACAAAGGGTCAGATTAAACCGAATATATATATTTATTACTTGAGATATATTGTTCAAGTTCAAGTTTCTTTAATATTTGTCATACAGAAGTACAGAATACTTTTATACAAAATGCGTCTTACTGTTACGCTCCAGAGACTGTGCAAGACAAGATAAGTATGAAATAAAGTAACATAGGCACACCCATACCCGGCCGCTCCAATAGCCCTCACGACCGATGCCTCGGACTATGCTGTGGGGGCGGTGTGTGATCAGTGGGTGGCCGGCGCCTGGCAGCCTCTGGCCTTTTTCAGCAGGACACTGCGGGACAACAAGAGGAAATACAGCACGTTTGACAGGGAGCTGCTGGCCCTTTTCCTCGCCACGCGTCATTTTAGGTTCCTGTGGGGGCCGGGAGTTCACCGCTTTCGTGGACCACAAGCCTCTGACCTTTGCCATGGCTAAGACCACGGAACCATGGTCGGCACGGCAGCAGCGCCAACTGTCCGCCATTTCGGAATTCACCACGGACCTGCAGCATGTGGCGGGCAAGGACAACCTGGTGGCTGACTGCCTTTCCAGAGTGCGGGTCAACACTGTGCACCTGGGTGTGGACTACACAGCCATGGCAGTTGACCAGTGCACGGACATGAACATCCAGGCATTCAGGACGGCCACGACAAGACTGAGACTGGAGGATGTGGTGTTCCAGGACAGTAAGGCCACGCTCCTCTGCGATGTCTCCACAGGCCGACCTCGCCCGATGGTCCCAGCGTGCTGGCGCCGCCGCATTTACGATGCTATACATGCTTTGTCGCACCCGGGGGTGAAGGCATCAGTTAAGCTGGTGGGGGCTAGGTTCATCTGGCCGGGCCTCAGGAAGGACATCAAGGGGTGGGCTGCCTCTTGTGTAGCGTGCCAGCGCGCCAAGGTGCATCGGCACACTAAGGCCCCGCTGGGGCCATTTCTCATCCCGGAGAGACGTTTTGATCACGTTAACGTGGACCTGGTGGGCTCGATGCCCCCCTCCCAGGGGTTCACTCACCTGCTGACCATGGTGGACAGGACCACCAGGTGGCCAGAGGCTGTGCCCCTGTCATCCACTACATCAGCGGACGTGGCTCTGGCGTTCATCTCCACCTGGGTGGCCCGTTTCGGTGCCCCTGCGGATCTAACTTCGGACAGAGGGCCCCAGTTCACGTCAGAGTTGTGGAGCGCCGTGGCGGAGAGTTGGGGGGTGAAACTCCACCGCACCGTGGCATACAACCCGCAGGCAAATGGTCTCTGTGAGCGTTTCCACCGCACTATGAAAGCTGCTCTCCGGGCGGCTCTTACGGACAGTAATTGGGTTGACCGTTTGCCGTGGGTCATGCTAGGCCTGCGCTCGGCCCCAAAGGAGGATCTGCAGTCATCTTCGGCTGAGCTCGTGTTGGGTCAGCCGCTGAGAGTCCCTGGGGAGTTCCTCCCAGGTGCCACAGCCCCCTGGTCAGCTGCGACTCAGCGCTTGGCCATCCGAGACGCCGCCAGCACTTTCGCTCCCGTGCCCGCACATCACTGTTTTCCCCTGTCCTACATCCCCAAGGACTTGATGTCAGCCCCGTACGTGTTCATCCGCCGCGATGCCCACCGATCTCCACTCCAGGCTCCGTACGATGGGCCCATCCGGGTCCTGGAAGCGGGACCCAAGAGCTTTATGGTTGACAGAGGGGGGCTTCAGGAGCGGATATCGGTGGACCGTTTGAAGCCTGCACGCGTGGCCCCGGACGGGCCGGTGGAGCTGGCTCAGCCCCGACGGCGTGGCCGTCCACCCAACTCCACTCCTGCCGCAAGTTTGCGGCCCGTGTCTGCCTCTACCCCGGCAGCAGCCCCGGACTCTCCCCCAGTCCAGCCTCGCCGCCGGCGCGGACGGCCGCCGGCTCGTGCCCTTCCCCCTTCCCCCCTGACTGTTAAGCGCAGTCGTTATGGTCGGGTAGTCAGGGTACTTTGGTTTTTTTTTTTATGGGTTGGGGTTGCAGGGTATGTCTACTCTGGGTGTTCGGGGGGGGCCTGTGTGGTGTCACATTAAGGGAGTCTCTCACGCCAGAGTTGAAGCGTCACAGGGGAGGAGATATAGGGGAGTGGTAGGTGTGTGTACGGTGGTGATTCTGTGAATGAATAAAGTAGGAAGTCACTGAAGGACCTGTCACGCGCATTATTGTATCGCCTCTTCCTTCAACTTCCCACATTATTATCTTTATTTCATTCTTATTTTTCTTTATTTCTATAAATTGTACTTAAATATTTTATTATAATTTGTATCATTGTTTTATGTAGTTTTTATCATTTTATTTGTTCTTTTTTAATGTCAACATATTATTTAAATTATTCAAATGGAACTCAAACATGTTCCGTTGTGATGTCACCAATGTTGGGCAAGTTACTTTTAAAAAGTAACTAGTTTCAAGTTTCAAGTTCAAGTTTCAAGTTTCTTTAATAGTTGTCATACAGAAGTACAGAATACTTTTATACAAAATGCTTCTTACTGTTGCGCTCCAGAGACTGTGCAAGACAAGATAAGTATGAAATAAAATAACATAGTAAAATAAAAAATTAAAAAAATGAGGTCACAGTGTTCAGTTTAGACATATGTACAATGTTCGATGCAGAATAGACGTAGTTACGATACAATATACAATACTGTGCAGTGTACTAATATACAATACTATATAGTGCAAGGCAGAAATGGGACGAGGTGCAATTTAGGTACAATTCACAGTAGGTGTACGAGTTGTAGTGCAAATCCTTTATCAATAAATATAAAGTGTAAAGTGTGTTTGTGTGATCTAAAGTGTGGAGAGTGGGTGCTGCAGTGTGTTGTTTGTTTGAGTGAGTGTGTGCGTGTGGGTGTGTGTGCTGTGTGCATTTGATGGTTGTTGCATAGTGTTTATTGTTCGTTTAGCAGCCTGATGGCCTGGGGATAGAAGCTTCTTCTGAGTCTTTCTGTGCTCGCCTTAAGACTCCGGTATCGCTTGCCTGACCGCAGCAGTTCAAAGAGGCAGTTGTTCGGGTGGCTCGAGTCCTTAATAATTCTCTTAGCCTTCCCCTTGCACCGCTTGTTGTAAATGTTCTGGAGGGTGGGAAGCCCCCCTCCAATTGTGCGTTCGGCTGAACGTGTCACTCTTTGTAGTCTGCTACGGTCTTGTGCAGTGCTATTCCCAAACCAGGAGGTGATGTTGCCGGTCAGGATGCTCTCTATTGTACATGAGTAGAAGTTCCTAAGGATCTTCTGACTGACTTGGAACTTCCTTAGGCGCCTGAGGAAGTAGAGGCGTTGTCGTGCCTTCTTCACAACACTGTCAATGTGTGTGGTCCATGTCAAGTCCTCGGATATGTGGGCTCCGAGGTACTTGAAACTGTTCACTCTCTCAACCGGTGCCCCGTCGATGCTGAGGGGGCTGTAGTCCTTGACCCCCGACCTCCTCAAGTCCACAATCATCTCTTTTGTTTTGCTGACGTTCAGGGAGAGGCAGTTCTCCTGACACCACTGTGACAGGTTCTCTACCTCTTCCAGGTAGGCCCTTTCGTCGTTGGCAGAGATCAGGCCCACCACTACTGTGTCATCAGCAAATTTGATGATGGTGTTGTTGTTCCGCTGTGCTACGCAGTCATGTGTGTACAGGGAGTAGAGGAGGGGGCTCAGAACACAGCCCTGGGGGGCCCCTATGTTGAGCGTGATGGATGAGGAGGTGCAGTTGCCGGCTCTTACCACCTGGGGTCTGCCCGTCAGGAAGTCCAAGACCCACTGGCAGAGGTCATAGTTCAAGCCCAGGTCCCTGAGCTTGGCTATGAGTTTGGAGGGGACTATGGTATTGAATGCTGAGCTGTAGTCGA
This sequence comes from Notolepis coatsorum, assembly GCF_963971535.1. Classification (NCBI taxonomy): domain Eukaryota; kingdom Metazoa; phylum Chordata; class Actinopteri; order Aulopiformes; family Paralepididae; genus Notolepis; species Notolepis coatsorum. The sequence goes on along the minus strand of NC_140182.1, from coordinate 80,930,581 downwards.
TGAACAGCATTCTCACATAGTTCCCCTGCCTCTTGTCCAGGTGTGATGCTGCTGTGTGCAGCACATGGGCTATGGCGTCCTCTGTGGACCTGTTGCGGCAATATGCAAATTGCAGAGGGTCCAGGTTGATGGGGAGGGAGGAACAGATGTAGCCCTTCACTAGCTTCTCAAAGCACTTCATGGCTATGGAGGTGAGGGCTACAGGGCGGTAGTCGTTGAGGCAAGCGGGCGTAGATTTTTTGGGTACAGGGATGATGGTGGACTTCTTCAGACAGGTGGGGATGACAGCCTGTTCCAAGGACAGGTTGAAGATGTCAGTGAATACCGGGGCCAGTTGGTCGGCACAGACTTTTAGGACGCGGCCGGGGATGCCGTCCGGTCCTGCTGCCTTCCTGATATTCACTTTTTTAAAGATCCGTCTCACCTCATGCTCTGTTACCCTGAACACTGAGTCTCCATCAGCAGACCCCCCCCCCCCCCATTGCCGTGGTTTGTAGGCTGGTGTTGTTATTCACAGCCTCAAACCTCGCATAGAAGGAATTGAGATCATTTGCTAAGGAGATGTCACTGTTCAGTTTGAGGGGGGTGCCTTTGTAGTCTGTCATTGTTCTGAGGCCCTGCCACATGCCTCTAGAGTCAGCCTGTTCAAACTGAAGTTCAACTTTATCCCTGTAACGCCGTTTTGCCTCTATTACTGCTCTCCTGACGTTGTATCTTGCCATCTTGTGTTCTTCCATGTTGCCTGTCACCAGCCCGGTGTTGTATGCTGATGTGCGCACTTTCAGAGCCTCACGGACGGATTTGTCTACCCAGGGCTTTTGATTTGGGTAGATTTTAATTTTGGTGGAGGGGATTGTTTCTTCTACCAGAGTACAGACATAGTCAATTACCGTTTCGGTGTATTCGTTAATATTGGCTGTGTTATCACGGAATACACTCCAGTCTGTGCATTCAAGTGCAGCTTGGAGTGACTCCTCTGACGTCACGGCCCAACGCTTAACCTCTCGCGAGACCACCGGCGTTCGCTTGAGACTTTGTTTGTACTTTGGCAAAAGAAAGATGGCGGCGTGATCGCTTTTACCGAATGGACTAAGAGCCTGTGACTTGTACCCATTCTTAAATTGCGAGTATACATGGTCTAATATGTTCTCGCCTCTGGTGGGACAGGTCACATGCTGATAGAAATTCGGCAACACCTTTTTAAGACGCGCGCTGTTGAAATCACCCAGAACCAAAATGGCAGCGTCAACATTAGCTGTCTGGAGTTTGTTTACCTCGTCGTGAAGTTTTGAAAGTGCAACCCCAGTGTTCGCGTGTGGTGGAATGTACACTCCGATGAGGATGATGGACGTTAACTCTCTTGGGAGGAAGAAGGGTCGACATTTTATCGTGATAAACTCCAGGTCTGGGGAGCAGTGGTTAGACAGTTCCTTTGTGTTGCCTACATCGCACCACTCCTTGTTTATCATGAAGGCAATGCCGCCTCCTTTCTTCTTTAGTGACTCTTCTGCCGTCCGGTCCTTGCGGAGGACGAAGAAGTGGTCTGCCGGTTCTATTGCGTGATTCGGGACATCTGGACTCAGCCAAGTTTCTGTGAAACAGAGGACGTTACAATCCCGAATGTCCCTCTGGAATTGGATCCGTGCTCTGATGTCGTCCAGTTTATTCCCTATCGATTGCACATTGGCCAACAATATGCTGGGCAATGTGGTTCTGTGTCGTTTGGACCTCAGTCTGTTCCGGACTCCGGCTCTCTTCCCTCTTCGTCGTGGCGTCTCCTGGCTTTGGCCATGGCCACAACAAAGGATCTCCGCTGGCCATTGTTGTTGTTCGGCAATCCGATCCAGAGAGCAATCCAATCGGTAAGTTTTCTTTAATCCAATGTCAATGATTGACTGACGGTCATACACGTATAATGCACCAACAGTAGGTGCAAATAAAACTCTTAATACTATAAAAATTAACAAAAGAAAGCACAGTCTCGACGGAGCGATCAGAGAGGCAGCCGTTCATTGCAGCGCCATGATCCGACATGATGATGTATAATATTTGTATATCGTCTGATATCCCTTGTATATTCTTTGTACATATACACGGAATATCCCTTTACCTAGGTACAGGCCAGACCATAATATTCGTTCTCCTATTGGACAGCGACCCCCTAGGCGCCAACGGCCATACCCCCAATGTCTAGTTCAAAGTCACCGCTAAGACATGTCTCAACATGCCCAGGTTTGCGCAGTAATACGAGACAGAAATGAGGTTGGCACTAGATTATTCATCTTACGTATAAATACGGCGCAGGTGGATACAGCAGCATCCTAAAACGAGTTACCCCAACAAGTTGAAGCCTTCACCACGATACAACGTGCCGTGAAGTGGGCCCGTTTTGCCCCTGAATAGAGCCTTGAGACCGCGTGCGAATTGATAGCTAAAGTGTCAGAGTTTAACGCTGTATCGTCGAGTTCGACTTATTCTATTATAAAGTAATAGTCTATTATGTATAGTGTATCGTGCGGCTACCGTTCTACAGTGACCAGCATTACCACCGTTTCATCGTACCGAGCTAGTGTGCTTATCCAGGCTGGGCGGCCTAACCTTGTGCCGCCATCCGAGGAGCCCTAGACGAGAACCGTGTGGATATGTACACTGGATAACCTACACCGACGAATGCAGAGCCCTTTTCGGCTGGATTATATTGCTTTGGTACTGTGGCTGCTGGAGCAGAGAACCGTCTACCCCCACTACCGTGTGGGATCTACCCTGTGAGGAGCCCCGTCGAGCCCGCCTCTAGGACCAGAGGCTGGCTAGCTTTCATCCATGCTGCAACGCATACCGGAGTATAGCTGTTGCTTTGTCTAAGGACCAAGGGATTATTGCACCGTCTCCTGTACCTGGAGTCTCTTTATTCCTCGTTGATCCAGACTTTTGCTCCCGACCATTCCTCTCCCCTGCTGGCTTACAACCGGAGGGAACCCCCTTAGTATCTCCAGCTGACCTACGAGTGTGCCTTATATAATTCTTATGCTACAGGTGGTATTAATTATCCCCATCGTAGTATGCTCATGGACTTACGCTCTTGACCTATTCATGCACATTCTTCGCCATACAAGCGCGACCCTAATTCTCAATACTGTAATCTACTATTGCTGCTCTTCTAATAAATATTCCAAACAGGACTTTCTTTGTTAAGCCGTGTTATTGTGTGGGTGTTCATCATATATACCGTGTACTGTATGGCCAGTAATTAAAGTACATAACTCAGTAGTGGTTTAATGATACCATACTCTCAATACAGTCAGGGAATTGTACCCCTCAGTTACAATTAGCATGTAGCTAGCATTAGTTGTTTAACAGCACGCTTGCAGGACCATTTAGAACCCGTTCACCGCAGTGAACGTTCACCAAACCATCCCCCCCTGGCGCCGATACACAACATGGTTGTTTAACAAACAACCCAGCATTACTAACACTAATACCGTGCCTGATGACACAAGGCTCACCGTTGTACACGCTGGCCCGATAGCCAAACCATGTATGCTGCCCCTCGATCTGCTGTCGTCAGATGAGGAAACATCAACATAGGCCCGTCGTGTCGCTGAAACCTGCTTCGAAGATGCCAGGGGCAAGCAAACCTCCGGTAAGCTTTCAACATTACGCAATTCCTCCAATCTTTTTCATACTACTAGTTACATAAGGTGCACTGCATCAAATATGATGGAACGAAAATAGAGGAAGGGTGTGTTGGTGACCATGGTCATGGTCTTATAGGCTACGCCTCCATAGAGGCGGGACCCGGTCAGGTGTGGGTGTACAAGTTGTTTTCGTGATGGAGTACAATAGGTACAGGAGATAATATTATTCAATAATAAAGTTTTTTTTGTTTTTGGCGCCCCCCTCTGGGTGGCGCTCTAGGCGACCGCCTATATCGCCTGTAGCAAGGTCCGCCCCTGTTCACACCAATCAATACTGGCTGACCAAGCGGACCTGATTTCATCAAGTAGCCCCATCAGCCATGGACCACCTGGGGCTTTGGTGTAAACAGAGAGACACAGACAGACAGGCATTTGAGAGCACACACACACACACACACACACTCACTCACTCACTCACTCACTCACTCACTCACTCACTCACTCACTCACTCACTCACTCACTCACTCACTCACTCACTCACTCACTCACTCACTCACTCACTCATGTCACGCTCAAAAATGTAAACACAGGAAGAGTGTTAACACTTTGATCGCCGGGGTTAAATTCATAATTTACCATCCCTCGCCAGCCCTATTTAACATGGAGAAGTTCACCTTCTTTGCAGGGCTATAACTTTTTAAATTTTATTTCTAAATTGACATTACTATGGCCCATTCAACGTCCTATATCTATTGTTCAGGGTGTAGCAACGTTATACTTTTTCATTCACATATTCATACTAAAATACGGTCTAAAGTATAAGTATGTTTTTATCGTTTTCTGCAGCTTTCTCCAGAACTTGATTTATAGCCCTAAATGCATTATATTGATGATTGTATACAGTTTGGTAGGAATCTGTGCGAGATAAAAAATGTCAAATGGACGTACTTCTAGAAGTTACTACGTATGATCTGATGATGACCGGATGGGGGGGGGGGGTCGTTTATAATTCCGTGGGCAACGTTATATCATTCATCTAGTGTGGGTGATATGATCATTAGAGCAGTTAGTATCGAAGACATTAAAAAATAACGCTGAAACTCACCGTAGCTTCCTCTCGCCGTTGGGAGATGAGCGTGAAACAGAATTTTTTCTATTATGGGATGTCGAAATATCCGATCCATTTCCAGGTTGTATAATAGTATATACGTCCAAATCATGTTGTTTATCGAGTTATTGGTAACGGATCACTATCCGTTGTGATCAGCTCGAGTCCTGGGACTATTAGCGAGTGATCGGACCGAATTGAAATGAGCACCAGCTTCCACTTCCTGTTTATGCCCTGGGCGATCCGCCGATCGGTCACCAGATGGCGCTCTTGAACCGTTGTAGAGTTGAGAGGGGCTCAACAGTACATCTCATGTCTCCGGGGGAGAAATATGATTTCGATCACAGATTTTTGAAATATTGATATCAAAGACGCTGTCCAGCGTCTTCGGCAGAATGAGCATGGCGGGGAAAGACGTGTTTCAGCGTCTCCGGCGATTAAAGTGTTAACACGGTGGTGGAGACTGGATGCTGATATAAAATAAACAAATAACCAATAAATATGAAGTTATATTTGAACCTCTGTTGTCAAGCCTTGTCAATATAACCCACCCCCTTTTCTCACGAATGGAACTGGTGTTGTGGAGTTCGCTTTTGAGCGTTTTGCAGGGTTAATGCTAACGCTAAGCTAACGGCTAACGCTAGTTAGCTTAGCCTATTACTAGTAACATTGCTTGCATCAATTATATTGAATGTCATTGATCTACCGGTCGATCACGGCCGACTGGTTGGGCACCACTGGTCTATAGAAATAAATGCATTCGAACAAGAAAGTATAGTAGACATAGCAATGGCAAACGCTAACGCTAAGCTAACGGCTAACGCTAGTTAGCTTAGCCTGTTCAGCAGCTAACATTATCCCATCGCTCGTGGCAATTATATTGCATGTCTCACCCGAATGGTGAGTGAGAAAGCACCCTCACTCACATCCACAAACACTAGGTTAAGGCATTAATAATTAAACACAATTATTAATAACCCACACACACACTAGGTTAAGGCATTAATAATTAAACACAATTATTAATGACAACCACACACACACACACAAGATTCGTAGCTTGGTGTCAGAAGAGACCGTATCCTGTATACTGCTGAAAACTGCCTTGCTGCTGTTTGCCAATAAAACCGACTATCACTTTTGGACCATTGATCCGCAACCACTTGTTTCCAGCCTCTTCTTCTCCTTTGAACGTATCCTGAACCAAGCGTGCCAAAGAAAGTCATGACATGCTATAGTGCATGTTAGTATATTAGGACAAGTGCATGACAGTAAGGTTAGTTAGGGTTAGAGTTTATTATTATTATTATCTTTTTTATCATTTCATTTCATTACAGATAATGATTGAAGAAGTGCGTCTTTAGTCGACGGTGAAAGATTGGACGGTTTTCAGCTGTCCTGACTGTGGTGGGAAGTTCGTTCCACCATTGTGGGGCAAGGACCGAGAATAGGCGACTTCTCTTTAATGACCCTCCCGGAGCTCGGATAAGAGTAGGTCTTACTGTACACGCTCACACACTAGCAGCCACTTTAACATGAGCAAGCACACACTCATGCTGCACACGCCCACACTTATGGCCACTAAGGAAAGGTCACTTTAAAAATAGTATAGTATAACCTGAGACTGTATAAAATAGCAATGTAAGACACAGTGCCTCATCCGTAGCTAACAGTGTATGCACTACCACAGGACCTAGCATGTCCTCCATGCTCTGTAAATAACTTATGTACAAATACCGATATGCCCTACTATGTTACTGTTTATTGCACAATGTTGTTTTATTGGATTCTATTATATGTTGTTACTACTGTATTGCACATCGTTGCGGGCAAGACCACCCGCATTTCATTGTATACTTGTATGCCGTGACAAATAAAACTCTTGACTTGAGGCGGCCAGAAGATGCAGAGCGTAGGGGTCTTGAGGTTGTGTAGTTAGAGACCATTGACCGGAGGTAGGCGGGAGCCGTTCCCTTCGCCGCACGATATGGCAGGTCGAGGGCCTTAAAGCGGATTTGTGCGGCCATGGGGAGCCAGTGCAGGTCTCTGAGAAGTGGGGTGACATGGGCTGACTTCGGTAGGTTTGAGATCAGGCGGGCCGCTGCATTCTGAATGAGTTGAAGAGGCTTGGTGGCTCTGGTCGGAAGGCCAGCAAGCAGTGCGTTGCAGTAGTCGAGGCGGGAGATGACTGTTGATTGGACAAGGAGTTGGGTGGCTTCTTTTGTCAGGAAGGGGCGGATCCTTCTGACGTTGCTCAGCAGGAATCTGCAGGTTCTGGTTGTGACTGCGATGTGAGCAGAGAAGTTCAACTGGTCGTCAAGGACAACACCAAGGTTCTTGGCGGTCAGGGATGCGGTCAGTCGGTCACAGTTGAATTCTCGACTGTGATGGAAAGGTCGGTCAGGGGGGAGGATTTGGCCGGCAGGTGAAGCAATTCTGTTTTGCTTATGTAGCGGGGGTAAGTATGCCCGCCCTTGTAGGGGTTAATATGGTGTGTTCTTACCTTGGAAGATTGAGATGACGAAAGGAGCTAATAGGCCGTATGGTGAAGGCTGTATCGTTTCATCCCGTTCCCACCTCTGCGAATTACACAATTTTCACTCTGGGTGAAAGTTCGATTGGTGTAGATTTAGGAACAAAAAGTTCTCCATTGACAAAATAGCACATTTTGCGCAATCATTTTCATAAAGTCGGGATTAGATCTTTCCTCGCGGACGGATATTTGGTCACTGCAGAGTTTTATCTGACGCAATTGGTGCGAGTTCGGTCGCGTATCTTGCGGGGTCTCAAACTCGCGGCCCGCGGGCCAATTGCGGCCCGCGGGATGATATTTTGCGGCCCCCTACTGGACATCAAAGTGTAGTGTTAATGCGGCCCGTGCACTACTGTTTGCCGAGTCATTGCGCGAGAGTTGGACGTTTTATTTATTTGATCACTTGTAGGCTACCATAGCGCAGGCTCATGACAGCAACGTTATGTTAGTGACTTAGTTGAAACGTGATTCCGGAGTGATATGATATCAAGTAAAGTGGAAGCAAATGCATCCTCGCTATCTCTCTCCTCTGCGAGCAGTGCTGCGCGCTGTCCGCCTGCACTGCCACCGTCTGTCTGTGTACGAGTCTGGTCCAATCACATACGTTCCCCCTCACCCACAGTCTGCGAATCAGAGGCAGAGTAGGGCGGGTCTTCACGGACTGCATGTCGTCTCTCTCTTTCAGTTCAAGTCGGAGCAGAGTTGACAGCGCATCTACAGTAAACTCACTCCCAGTTTTATCTCTGTGAGATAAATGTAGCTATTAGCCTATTTTCGCCAGCAGAAAAATATGGCATTTTCAAAGATGGTCAGTAAAAGAAAAGTCGACTGCAATTCAAAGGTGAATGGACGGAAAAAGTCCCAGCCAGGGGCGTAGCTGGAGATTCTGGGACCCATGAAAGAATCAATTTGTGGGCCCCCGATCTATTAAAAAATGTGGGGCCCCCAATCTATAAAAAAATTTGGGGCATTTATTTATTGATGAAAACGCATAATATGGTTTTTACCTATTTTTTTTTATAAACAGCTTTGTGATAGAATAAAAAAAATGCACAGTGCATTTCCATAGCTGTGGATGAGTCCACTGACACCACTGAGAAGCCTGAAGAACCGTTCATGTTCTGAAGAACTGTTCATGTTCTGAAATGTTATTGCTAAAGATTGAGAAGATTGGATCAGTTGTACTTTTTTTTTGAATACTTGAAACCCTTTTTTTGTGGAATATTTGATGCGGCCCAGCCTCACCCAGACTCTACCTCCAGCGGCCCCCAGGTAAATTGAGTTTGAGACCCCTGCGCTAGACCAATAGCAGCTCTCCTTGTTGCCAAGTTACAGACAACAAGAGATTGTGTAAACAGTAGCGTGATGTTATCGTGTCATTCACGGAGTACATCTCGACGCAAATGGACAACAAACACATTCTAACGCACGCAAAATAGGTTTCAAAACAATGTTATATGCATATACGCTACTTGATATAGGCAATCGATTGAATACAGCTGTGAAACGGGCGATAACGTTCGTGTTATTAACCATACTGTACATTTAAATCATATCGCCTTCTATCTACAGCCAGGGGTGTCAAACTCATTTTCACAGAGGGCCACATCAGCATTATTGTTGCCCTCAAAGGGCCAAAGACCGTATAAATGTTAATGTAATGTAAAATAAATGTAGCTACTCATTTACATATTGTTAAACATGTTGTTTCTGTATTTATTACTTATTCAAGTTATACATATTGCATATGCATTTGCATAGATGTAAAAATATATGTTAGCTTATGTTATTTTAACAAATACTTTTAGTTTATCAGAACCCCATATTACTCCATCAATCAATGATCAAACCATTCAAGTAAATAACAAAGAAGAATATCATCAAATACAAGCTATGACATTAAGTTTGTTCAAAACCTTTTTGTCACAGTCAAGAGGGGCAGAACTAACAAAGAACTGCAAAGAACATGTGGGACAGATGTAGCAGATGTTACAAAAACAAATGGCTGCACACAACCTTGCAGAGGCCATACATCCAACTAATGGAAGATAGTTTAATTAACTTTATTTAACAGATTGCAGAATGGGTACAGTACAGTACAGCTCAATACACACAATTGTTAATGGGATGCAGACCAGAGAAAGACTTTCGACTTGTTTACATCAGGGTCCCCCATTTTCAATTCGTAATGAAATTGCTATTATGTGTCTGCATGAACACACAACTGTAACTGTACTCAAAAATAACAAAATAAGGGTTGTCTCAGTTCACAACTATATTGGTCAAGTTTTGGGTGGGACTTGTTTGCGTCCCTACAGCTTCTTATTCAATTGAGCGAGATGCTCGGTTATGTCACACAGCCAGTTTGCATCTGACAGTTCAGACAATATTTCTTCAACCCTTTGTTACCTATTCCGCCTGGATCTTTTTTGTATTTTGGGCTGTAAAATTGTCAAAGAATGTCTGAGGAGTAAGTGCTTTTGGCTTTTTTCCTTTGTTACTTCATCAATACCTCAGATGTTCAACATACATGTATGTGTAAGAATGTGTAATAACTGAGGCTGTCAAAGTTAAAGCTTTATTAACGCATTAACCCACAATTCTTTTAACGCCGCTATTTTTTAACCCAAGATTAATGTTTAAAAAAAATAATAATAATAATTTTTTACCAGAGCTCTTGGGGGCCACATCAAATGACGTGGCGGGCCACATTTGGCCCACGGGCCATGAGTTTGACACCTATTCTACACCAACAACACAGCATTTCACACCGATGCATGACGTCCTGTCAGGGCAATTATTCAATAAACCTCCATAAACACACAATCCGTGATGCATGCAGCACATTTGTATCAAAAACACTTTACTTTGTGATTCCCAACCTGCAATATTAAAGATGCTGGTACAATTTTCTAAAGATTGAGGTCGTACACAAAACTGTTCAGTGGATAGTAATGACAAATGTATTAATAATTAATTTGGAATAATGGAATAATGTCAAACAATTTACAAATCAATAAGTTACTCATTAACCTTTTTATTTTCCATTTAAAGACAAAATAGAATGCAGGTACAAAAATAGATTCAAGAGGTTTATTCGTCACATACATACACAAGTTTCATTTTTTTTATCACAATAAAATATAGTAAAATAGGTAGTTTACGATGAAATGCTTGGTTCTGTATGAGCCCCTGAGAGTGTGCTTCATACAGTAAAAAAAGTAAGTAAGTCAAAAGTAAAGTAAAGAGGAATATTCAATATACACAATATACACTACGGAGTAAAATGAGTAAAGAGTGAGGTGTGTGGAAGGATCAGTGTCAAACTGATCTCAACAAATAAACAAATCACACTACTACTGTATAACCCTAATCCCCTCACCCTATACATCCACTATCATCTGAGTCATCCTCTAATGTATAGCCCTATCCTCCGTTTCCTTAGAAACATTTGCACAGTTTTGGCATTGACAAAGATCTGTACATGGTAGTTTTGCAGACACACATGAACATCTTCCTGTTATGGTTTGTAACCGACCCCAATCGCACAACACAAGACAGGTATGAGAGTAAGCCAAGAACTGGGCATTTATTGAATAACAAAGAAAAACGGCACTGTCCCTTTAAGGGAGAACACAAATTACTGGACAACAAGAAGGGAAAGGTACAGTGCCTTTAAGAGGCGAGCTGGCTAAGGGGAAGGCTAAGGGAAGGCTAACGGAACAGGGCCGGGGCAAGGGACAAGGCAGGAACAGGGAGGACTAGGAGGACAGGACAGGGAGGACTAGGAGGACTAGAGAGGGGAGACAGGGACAGAGGCCCGCGGAGGCGGGCTGGGGACAGGGAGGACTAGGAGGACTTGAGTGGGGAAAACAGGGACAGAGGCCCGCGGAGGCGGGCTGGGGAGAGGGAGGACTAGGAGGACTTGAGTGGGGAAACAGGGACAGAGGCCCGCGGAGGCGGGCTGGGGAGAGGGAGGACTAGGAGGACTTGAGTGGGGAAACAGGGACAGAGGCCCGCGGAGGCGGGCTGGGGAGAGGGAGGACTGGAAGGACTAGAGAAAAACAGGGTAAGGCCTTGGAACAGGGCGAGGGCTGGAGCTGCATACTGGGACAAAGAAAACAGACAACGCCTGGGATAACAGCATTAATGAATGTTGCTGCTCTGCAGCTTCTCCCGGGATGGTTAGTCTGGGGAAGCAGGTGGGTACATCAGAGCCGCTCTGCAGACTTCTCTCGGCAGATCTCCGAGGTGGGTAAACGGGACCGAGAGGGAGAGAGGGAGTGGGTTAGCTCAGAGTACAATGGGGAACAGAGCAGGTGACAGGAGAGGTGACTTGTCCCAAAAACAGAGTAATCAAAGTGACAGAATCTTCGGTGTATATACACACTGTGAGTAAACGTCCCAAACACAATCCACGAGATAGAATCTTCGGTGCAAATAAACACTGTGAGCGAAGTCGCAAATACAAATCCAAGTGATAATATCTTCGGTGTGTATACACACAGTGAGCGATGTTAAGGCCAAATATTATCCCAATGAACAGTCCAAAAAGCTGACGCTGGGTGAGTGACAGTCTGACAAAAAGCTGGATCTCTTCAGTGTCTTTAAACACACGAAAAACGAATAGGATAAAAGACAGTCATAAAAACTCACCCAGGCGCTGTGCGTAAAGAGAGTTGGATCAAAACGGGGCGAGCGCGTCGCCACGGGGAAACGGGTTGTCCAAGCGGAGGTCTGAGTGGTGCGCGACTGCTTGGAGTACGCGCCGGTACGAAGGGCGCATCTGGCGCGGGGGTCTGAGTGGTGCGCGACTGCTTGGAGTAAGCGCCGGTACGGAGGGCGCATCTGGCGCGGAGGTCTGAGTGGTGCGCAACTGCTTGGAGTACGCGCCGGTACGGAGGACGCATCTGGAGTGCGTCTGAATGCGCGTCTGGAGTGAAGAGCGCGCCGGCTCGGAGAGACGCATCCTCCCGTAGAGTATTAGGAAGCGATGCGCGTCTGGAGTGAAGAGCGCGTCTGCTGCGCGGAGGTCTGGATGCGCGCCTGGAGTGAAGAGCGCGTCTGCGCGGAAGAGCGCGCCAGGCTCGGAGAGACGCATCCTCCCGTAGAGTATTAGGAAGCGATGCGCGTCTGGAGTGAAGAGCGCGTCTGCTGCGCGGAGGTCTGGATGCGCGTCTGGGCGTCTGCTGCGCGGAGGTCTGGATGCGCGTCTGGGCGTCTGCTGCGCGGAGGTCTGAAGTGGAACACTGGAACACCTCCCGTGGAAGTCTAGAGGGCGCAGTCCAGTGTCTCCTTCAGGCAAACGGCGACAGGAGGCGAAGGCTAGAGCGCGTCTCACGCCGGAGATGAAAACAGCATAACAGACAGAGAACCTCCCGAAGGAGTCTTGGTGATAGAGATATGATACGGAATGATACGGGACGACCCGACAAGGGACAGAGGGGAAGAGCCAGGTACTTAAAGCCCACAGGGGTGCTAATTAGAATACACATCAGGTGCGGGAGGTAATTGATAATCGAACTAGAAGAGTGTGTTCGGCACCAGACCAATCAAACACATAATGACAGGTAGTCCAAGGGTGTGGTTGCTGAAGAGCAAACGAACGTGAGGGTGGGGGCTAGTGAGGTGAGGAGAATGCAATTGATTAACAGAAAAATAAAGGAACAGAGCGAGTAGGCTTAAAGGAACAGAGCGAGTAGGCTTAAAGGAACAGAGCGAGTAGGTGAGCAATGGACAAAACCTCACAGTACCCCTCCCTCCACGGGAGCCACCCGGCGACCCAAAAATACAGACAGAGTGGCAGGGGACAAAACAAGGCAAAAAACAAAAAGTACTGGGCCAAGCCAGCAGGGGAAGCCACAACAAAAGTGGGGCTAGCAAAAGAACAGGGTAGCCGAGGGGTAACTAGGGTAGCTGAGGGGTAACCATGGTAGCTGAGGGGCAACTGGAGGAGCTGAGGGGTAACCAGAGGAGCTGAGGGGCAACCAGAGGAGCTGAGGGGTAACTAGAGGAGCAGAGGGGTAACCATGGTAGCTGAGGGGTAACCAGAGGAGCAGAGGGGTAACCATGGTAGCTGAGGGGTAACCAGAGGAGCAGAGGGGTAACTAGAGGAGCTGAGGGGTAACAGCCAAGGGCACTGAAAGCTACAGGGCCTATGCTAGCTGTACTGCTACATCAACATAGAGGCTGCGCTAGCTGCCGGAGCTAGGCTAGCAGACAGGGCTGGAACAGGGGCACTGGAGAGGGGAACAGGGAAGGGGCTAGCAGAGGGAAAGGGTAGCTGCCAGGGCACTGATAGCTACAGGGCCTATGCTAGCTGTACTGCTACATTAACAAAGAGGCTGCGCTAGCTGCCGGAGCTAGGCTGGCAGACAGGGCTGGACCAGCATGAGAGAACAAGCTAGCTGGAAGTACAGTCCTAGCTGTGGGGAACTGACCTTGCTAGCTGAAGGGGCAGTCCTAGCAGTGGGGAAAAACTGACCTAGCTAGCTGAAGGGGCAGTCCTAGCAGTGGGAGCAAACTGACCTTGCTAGCTGAAGGGGCAGTCCTAGCAGTGGGAGAAAAACTGACAATGCTAGCTGAAGGGGCAGTCCTAGCAGTGGGAGAAAAACTGACATTGCTAGCTGAAGGGGCAGTCCTAGCAGTGGGAGAAAACTGACCTTGCTAGCTGAAAGGGCAGTCCTAGCAGTGGCAGAAAAACTGACCTTGCTAGCTGAAAGGGCAATCCTAGCAGTGGGAAGAAACTGACATTGCTAGCTGAAAGGGCAGTCCTAGCAGTGGGAGAAAACTGACCTTGCTAGCTGAAGGGGCAGTCCTAGCAGTGGGGCAAACTGACCTTGCCAGCTGAAGCGGCAGTCCTAGCAGAGGGAGAAAACTGACCTTGCTAGCTGAAAGGGCAGTCCTAGCAGTGGGAAAACTGACCTTGCTAGCTGAAAGGGCAGTCCTAGCAGTGGGAAAAACTAACCTTGCTAGCTGAAAGGGCAGTCCTAGCAGTGGGAAAAAACTGACCTTGCTAGCTGAAAGGGCAGTCCTAGCAGTGGGAAAAAACTGACCTTGCTAGCTGAAAGGGCAGTCCTAGCAGTGGGAAAAACTACACAAAAAGTGGAGGCCATGCAGAGGGACCGGGTTAGCTGCCTGGGCATGGCTAGCTACAGGGCCTATGCCAGCTGCAAGGGCTGCATTAACATAGAGGCTGTGCTAACAGCCGGGGCTAAGCTAGCAGACTGGGGCCATGCAGAGGGACTGGGTTAGCTGCCAGGGCATGGCTAGCTACAGGGCCCATGCCAGCAGCAAGGGCTGCATAAACATAGAGGCTGTGCTAGCAGCCGGGGCTAAGCTAGCAGACAGGGGCCATGCTGAGGGACTGGGTTAGCTGCCTGGGCATGGCTAGCTACAGGGCCTATGCCAGCAGCAAGGGCTGCATTAACATAGAGGCTGTGCCAGCAGCCGGGGCTAAGCTAGCAGACAGGGGCCATGCTGAGGGACTGGGTTAGCTGCCTGGGCATGGCTAGCTACAGGGCCTATGCCAGCAGCAAGGGCTGCATTAACATAGAGGCTGTGCCAGCAGCCGGGGCTAAGCTAGCAGACAGGGGCCATGCTGGTAGTAGAGGCCTAACAAGCTGCAGGGGAGCTAACGAGGCTAACAGGGAAGCAAACAGGGGAGACTAACAAGCTAACAGGGGAGCTAACAGGGCTAACAGGGGAGCCAAACAAGCTAACAGGGGAGCTAACAGGGGAGACTAACAAGCTAACAAGGAACAAAAAAAAAAGTCAAACTCAACATACACCGTCTGTGCTGGCTGGGGTCGTCGATTGGTCGGGTCGTACTGTTATGGTTTGTAACCGACCCCAATCGCACAACACAAGACAGGTATGAGAGTAAGCCAAGAACTGGGCATTTATTGAATAACAAAGAAAAACGGCACTGTCCCTTTAAGGGAGAACACAAATTACTGGACAACAAGAAGGGAAAGGTACAGTGCCTTTAAGAGGCGAGCTGGCTAAGGGGAAGGCTAAGGGAAGGCTAACGGAACAGGGCCGGGGCAAGGGACAAGGCAGGAACAGGGAGGACTAGGAGGACAGGACAGGGAGGACTAGGAGGACTAGAGAGGGGAGACAGGGACAGAGGCCCGCGGAGGCGGGCTGGGGACAGGGAGGACTAGGAGGACTTGAGTGGGGAAAACAGGGACAGAGGCCCGCGGAGGCGGGCTGGGGAGAGGGAGGACTAGGAGGACTTGAGTGGGGAAACAGGGACAGAGGCCCACGGAGGCGGGCTGGGGAGAGGGAGGACTAGGAGGACTTGAGTGGGGAAACAGGGACAGAGGCCCGCGGAGGCGGGCTGGGGAGAGGGCGGACTGGAAGGACTAGAGAAAAACAGGGTAAGGCCTTGGAACAGGGCGAGGGCTGGGGCTGCATACTGGGACAAAGAAAACAGACAACGCCTGGGATAACAGCATTAATGAATGTTGCTGCTCTGCAGCTTCTCCCGGGATGGTTAGTCTGGGGAAGCAGGTGGGTACATCAGAGCCGCTCTGCAGACTTCTCTCGGCAGATCTCCGAGGTGGGTAAACGGGACCGAGAGGGAGAGAGGGAGTGGGTTAGCTCAGAGTACAATGGGGAACAGAGCAGGTGACAGGAGAGGTGACTTGTCCCAAAAACAGAGTAATCAAAGTGACAGAATCTTCTGTGTATATACACACTGTGAGTAAAACGTCCCAAACACAATCCACGAGATAGAATCTTCGGTGCAAATAAACACTGTGAGCGAAGTCCCAAATACAAATCCAAGTGATAATATCTTCGGTGTGTATACACACAGTGAGCGATGTTAAGGCCAAATATTATCCCAATGAACAGTCCAAAAAGCTGACGCTG
Organism: Notolepis coatsorum; assembly: GCF_963971535.1. Taxonomy (NCBI): domain Eukaryota; kingdom Metazoa; phylum Chordata; class Actinopteri; order Aulopiformes; family Paralepididae; genus Notolepis; species Notolepis coatsorum. The sequence goes on along the minus strand of NC_140182.1, from coordinate 80,914,427 downwards.
GGTGAGTGACAGTCTGACAAAAAGCTGGATCTCTTCAGTGTCTTTAAACACACGAAAAACGAATAGGATAAAAGACAGTCATAAAAACTCACCCAGGCGCTGTGCGTAAAGAGAGTTGGATCAAAACGGGGCGAGCGCGTCGCCACGGGGAAACGGGTTGTCCAAGCGGAGGTCTGAGTGGTGCGCGACTGCTTGGAGTACGCGCCGGTACGAAGGGCGCATCTGGCGCGGGGGTCTGAGTGGTGCGTGACTGCTTGGAGTAAGCGCCGGTACGGAGGGCGCATCTGGCGCGGAGGTCTGAGTGGTGCGCAACTGCTTGGAGTACGCGCCGGTACGGAGGACGCATCTGGAGTGCGTCTGAATGCGCGTCTGGAGTGAAGAGCGCGTCTGCGCAGAAGAGCGCGTCTGCGCGGAAGAGCGCGCCGGCTCGGAGAGACGCATCCTCCCGTAGAGTATTAGGAAGCGATGCGCGTCTGGAGTGAAGAGCGCGTCTGCTGCGCGGAGGTCTGGATGCGCGCCTGGAGTGAAGAGCGCGTCTGCGCGGAAGAGTGCGCCAGGCTCGGAGAGACGCATCCTCCCGTAGAGTATTAGGAAGCGATGCGCGTCTGGAGTGAAGAGCGCGTCTGTTGCGCGGAGGTCTGGATGCGCGTCTGGGCGTCTGCTGCGCGGAGGTCTGGATGCGCGTCTGGGCGTCTGCTGTGCGGAGGTCTGAAGTGGAACACTGGAACACCTCCCGTGGAAGTCTAGAGGGCGCAGTCCAGTGTCTCCTTCAGGCAAACGGCGACAGGAGGCGAAGGCTAGAGCGCGTCTCACGCCGGAGATGAAAACAGCATAACAGACAGAGAACCTCCCGAAGGAGTCTTGGTGATAGAGATATGATACGGAATGATACGGGACGACCCGACAAGGGACAGAGGGGAAGAGCCAGGTACTTAAAGCCCACAGGGGTGCTAATTAGAATACACATCAGGTGCGGGAGGTAATTGATAATCGAACTAGAAGAGTGTGTTCGGCACCAGACCAATCAAACACATAATGACAGGTAGTCCAAGGGTGTGGTTGCTGAAGAGCAAACGAACGCGAGGGTGGGGGCTAGTGAGGTGAGGAGAATGCAATTGATTAACAGAAAAATAAAGGAACAGAGCGAGTAAGCTTAAAGGAACAGAGCGAGTAGGCTTAAAGGAACAGAGCGAGTAGGTGAGCAATGGACAAAACCTCACACTTCCTGTCTCACATTTTCCTTGTTTGCAACCGCAATGGACTACTTGCACTATCAGGGGCCGGATTTGTAGTCATCCAGGTCACTGTTAACTCCCCATCCTCGACGTGGCACCCATTGGTTCATTTTCAGCACTTCTTGGTTGACAATTATCCTTTGTCGGATATGGCTCGTTTGGCTCGTTTCTGATACACACAAACACACACACACACTTAATGAATGCATGTGCCAAGGGTTGGGCAGTCATGATTGCTACAGACAAACAGAATAGGTGGTCAAGGTTTACTTTTAAAATGTGCATTATGCAGGAATTAAGAATAGCTCATGGTATAATAACTCACTCTGCTTCCGTTTCTTCCAAAGTCCCAGTAGCTGTTGCAGTTGATTGAGGTCTCAAGGATCTATACTCTGATCTGGTGTACTCCCTGTAACAGGTTGTGTGATATCGCACCTCAATTGCCACACAGTCTTTGTCTTGGATATGCAAAAGCAGGCTGGTGTTTTGCTTCACCTGGGCAGCTCTCAGCAACAGGCCTTTAAATAAAATTGGAAAATGACATGAGTGTGTGTTGGGAGTCGGACTGAGAATTTCTTTGATTGTATTTTGATAATGTGAGGAAAATGTTATCTATGTCAATCTGTGTTAAATCTCTGTGGAGACTGTGGCTTCACCCCCCCCCCCCCACACACACACACACAAGGACACAGGACACAGGCATGCACCCCTCCCCCAAATTATATGTGTGTGTGTGTGGGGGGGGGGGGGGGGGGGAGGTTAACAGAAGCTAACATACTTTAAACATCACCATGATTTAGTAGTAAAACTACATACAGTATCTGAAGAAAACTAGAATGCTAGTTATGTCAACTATAAAAACACAGCTAAACTGTATCTCAGCACAGCATCAAATAGTGTATTTTTCACATTAGTGTAGCTAGGCTTTTTTTTCATACCGGCAGATAATGTTTCAGCCATAGATAGATGGTCCTTGTGTTTGCCCTTCACAGTCACATATTTGTCCCTTTTCTTGCAAATGATGCACAAGACTGGAAGTACAGGTCCGACAAAAGCTGGTAAGCCTGTCCTGGATCGAAGTTTCTTCAGAGGACTTTCACTTGTAGAGCCATAAGTTCTGGCTCTGCTTCCACATCTTGAGCTGCAGAACACATAGCCTGTTTCGCAGCTGCATCCAAGCGTTTTTTGTCAATAAAACGCCTATAGCAAGTAGTGTGAAAACCAGCATCCCCGGGAACATTGGCAAACTCGATCTCTAAACAATGTTTGTATGCATCTGCAATGATACGATTCTCTCCTGGCAACTTAAGCCACCGCTCGACGGAGTTTCTATATCTATCCCACCGTGTCTGTGTAAAATCTTGTACACTTTCTTTCTGAACGGACGTGAGATGCATATAACATTGTTTCGAAACCTTTTTGCTAACTTTAGAAGGTGTTTTTTCTCCATTTTTGTACTCTTCTGTACTCGTCGATGAGTACTGCCTTCCAGTTGCTTCCATTACTACTGTTTACAACAATCTCTTGTTGTCTGTAACTTGGCAACAAGGAGAGCTGCTATTGGTCTAGCGCAAGATACGTGACCGAACTCGCACCAATTGCGTCAGATAAAACTCTGCGGTGACCAAATATCCATTCGCGAGGAAAGATCTAGTCCCGACTTTACGAAAATGATTGCGCAAAATGTGCTATTTTGTTAATGGAGAACTTTTTGTTCCTAAATCTACACCAATCGAACTTTCACCCAGAGTGAAAATTGTGTAATTCGCCGAGGTGCGAACGAGAATAGTTTTCTAGCCACTTCTCAGCTTTCACCATACGGCCTATAAATCCCTGTCCCCAATATAATTAGCCTCACTACCTACGTGTGTAAGTATGTTTGTAACTATCCCGCCCTACTCTACCGTTAGTATGAATATAAATAGATATGATGAGGTGGGCTTCAGGATTTAACTCTGACACAGTGGCAACCTGAAGTGTACAATTATGCTAAACTCTCAACAGCTTTAGCTGAAACATAAACCCTCCCTCCCCAAGTCTAGCAGGATAGGTGAGACACCCCTACTCCAAGGTAAACCATTACTAAAGAACACCTGAGAAGTTAATTCAGTTTGTCAAAACAAAATGAATATTTATTTTCCATGAAGAGAAATAATCTCTTTCTCCTCTCAGTCCTTCCTTCTGCTGGACATCTCTTTCCTTCAAGGACAATTATTTCAAACAAAACAATACAACAATTCACTTTCACAGCAACAACATCCTTCTTAGTTCTCCTTATAATCAATATCCAACCTGGATAGTTATTTCTACTTCAAAAATAACAGGTGCATATAATCATGATGGTTCACTTATGATATAGTTGCATATAATTATGACAGTTCACTTATGACAGTTGTAATTACCTCACAACAAAAGCTCTCTTATAACTTCACAGAGGGAGTATTCACTCTGGATATAAACAGGATATCTGTCACCCACTAAGGGTTAACGCATTACTTCAGTCTATCACAACTGACATGGGTTTGATACAGTTAACTATCACTTTACACAATACTTCAGTTGGTTACAACTGGAGAAGGGTTTGATACAATTACCACTCCTGTAGACTGCATATGAGATGAGCTGAGTCACTGGAGGATGTCTTCTGATGGCAGGGAAACGTCCTATTTCAAATGTTCTAAATAATGCGTGTAACTGCTTGATCACTGAGCTTGTACCTATGTTCCAATCTGTTTGTGTATGTGTGTGTTCCAGTCTGTTTGTGTGTGCGTGTATTCCAGTCTGTTTGTGTGTGCGTGTATTCCAGTCTGTTTGTGTGTGGGATAGTGTGTGTGTGTGTGTTAGCTGTTAATGGACACCAGCCGGTCTCCCTCAGATCCTGGTTCTGCCTGAACAGTGGCACCACATCTTCTTCAATCCAGAACGAATGCACAATTCAGTCTAGGCACCACGGCTTCTTCAATTCAGTCTTTGCTGAGGTTGTCTTTCATCTTCTGTACTCGATATGATAGGAACATCAACGAACACGACCGCAATAACGCACTCACTGGTATTTACTGCGCGTGCCGTTCAAGGCGCGAAGCTACATTTCACGTTAACACTTCACGTACTGACCGCAGGTCTCGGCGGTAGCTATTGACTTTTAGCTTATTAAAAGTCCATCAAAACTCTCACAGAATATTCATCTGCTTCTTTCTTCAACAATGTCATTCACTTTCTTGAAACTCACAGCACTGACGAAGCCTCTTTCGCTTTCAGTCGAATGTTACTTTTCAGAAACGAACGCCGCCATTGTCGCGGTTAGCATGATATTCTCTCAGACACGAGGGTACTTGTCGCATAAAACTCACGTTACGATAACAATGCGACCACACACGGTTATTAGAATTGTCACGTTTTAAACTCGAATACGTGAAAGTTGTAATAAGATATTTAAAGATAAAAGAGATGAAACATTTTTGAGGGTATTTATTATAAAAAGTTAACAAGCAAAGTAATATAAAAAGTGAATAAGCAAAGTATTATAAAAAGTGAATATAGCAAGGTACAATTGAAATCTAGTTGGGTCAACCGGCCGGTCGTGTAGAAAAGAAATGCAGTCGAGTCAGTGGAGTCCAGTCAGTCCGTCCAGTCAGTCCAGAAGAAGTCAAAGCAGAAGTCCTGCTCCTTCCCTGTCAGGGTGTTTTATTAGCGGCTCCTTGTCCAGTGTGTATGTGTCTTTGTCCTGAGTGCACGTTGTGTGTCTGTGTGTATTGGTCAGCCTGTATGTCCGCCGTGCATGAGTGCGTGGTACACACATTTACGTGCACATATGTGCATGTGTGTCTCTATCGATAACGATCTGTGATTAATGGAGACTGTGGTATTTTGACCAGCGGTTGACCGGGGTCTCTAATCCCTTGGCTAGTCGTATATTAGCGACTTGTGGCATCTTGTGACAATGAGTTGAATTATTTGATCTGGCTAATCTGGTGAGATCTCTCACCAAAGGTGTCAATGTGTGTGTGTGTGTATGTGAGTGTGTGAGTGTGTGAGTGTGTGTGTGTGTGTGTGTGTGTGTGTGTGTGTGTGTGTGTGTGTGTGTGTGTGTGTGTGTGTGTGTGTGTGTGTGTGTGTGTGTGTGTGTGTGTGTGTGTGACAGTGTCCAGCGTGTAGTCAATGTGTGTGTGTGTTGAGAGTGAGGGGGAGTGTGCTGTGTAGGAATGTAAGCCTATTTATGTGTCTCCTGGATCGTGGCCTATGTGCTATGTGCTGTGTCTTAAGGCGAGACACTACAGATGAATAGGGTACAAAATTGTACTAATAGATATCACAATGAAACTTCCCCAGTTGATTACTTATATTAAGACAAGACTTTTTTGTATTACAAGTTTTCTGAAATTGTATGTTTAAATATGGAAATGAGGCATGATCTACTTAAATATGCACAAATTTGCATATAATTCCAGGACAGAAATCTGAACATTGGATAAAGCCATTTTAAAAATTATTGTTTCATTTTGTTGACATATTAGAGCCAGAGGGGATTTTGGATATCTCTTTTTATCACTAGATAAATCAGAAAATACTCCATTCAGTCCATTTTATGGTAAAATTCCATATTTCGCCATGTTTTTAGGAATAAAATGTGATATAAATCAGGGTATGAATGCGATATCAACAAACCCTTCTGTAAATACCTTCAGAACATAGATATGAATAGAACTGGAACGTTTGGTGTATGTGAGTGCTACTGAAGTGGAGATTTCTGGCTCAGAGCATGAGGAAAAACTCATTAAAACTCATTTTTGGGAAAAAGCCTTCAAAGTTCTGTATTGTAAAATGCCATACTTTTTTTTTTAAACAGATATTTACAAACACAATACCTAATCAAACCATTAGTAATAGACAACCTAAACACATGCCTGATAACTGAATAATAATAATAATAATAATAATAATAATAATAATAATAATAATAATAATAATAATAATAATAATAATAATAATAATAATAATAATAATAATAATGATGTTATTGAACTGAACAGAACTACACACAGGCTAGTACAGTGTAGTACAGTGTAGTACCCCCTAATAGGCAAAACATATCTCGGTGCTATTTCTGCGTCGGGGAAAACCGTGCTCGTCACGGATCTGGGGGACACGAGTTCGATTCCCGGACCCGCCGTCATTTCTCAGAATGTCTTCCCCTGCTCTACATCCCATTTCAACCTGTTTCTGTCGGTCATGCTTGACCAGAAAAGCGATAAACGCTAAAAAATAAAGTTTGAAAAAAAGAAAAAAGGAGGTCAAGGAGAGAGAGAGAGAATGTAGAGTAGGAGAAAGAGCAGGTGGGAGTCCAGTAGAACGAGGCCTCTTCGTCCCTCCTCGTGGTACGGCACAGCAGAGTCCTAGCAAAACCTCCTTGCGTGTTGGAGATCTCAGTCTGTTACACGTGGCAAATAGACGGCCCAGAGGTAATCCAGCCCCTGTTCCCCTGCACAGTCAGTGGGGAGAGAGGGAAACGGGGGAGGAGGAGGAGTAGGAGAGGGGCGGAGAGATAGCACTGTGGGAGAGGGACTTTCATGGCTCTTGGTAGGATACTGAGAGATGGCTTTTAGGAGGATACAGAGAGATGTAGCACCGGCGCACGTCCCCTGCCAACCTCAGCGAGCGTCAATCCCAACGGCCGCCCCCTCCAACATTGGAAAGAAGGAGGAGTCCTTGTCCTCGGTGAGTGCAGCAGCAACCAGCCGGTCGGCCGACACCACCCTTCAGGATGATAAGAGTACTGGCATCAGCAAGCGACACAAACATATCTGACAAAGACAGACCCGTATTCATCCAAACCGCTCCGCGCTAGCCCATGACCCCAGGTCGCCAGGCCCAGCAGGACCTCGACCACAGCGCCGTCGGGGGATGTAACTGTTACGTCTGGTACTCTAGTGAGTGCCAGCACTTTAACTAGTGTTCTAACTATTGCGACAGTATCGTGTTATTCTGTTGAGTTTCACGTTACGGCATATGGCCGTACGTGACGTAGACGTTGATGTTCTGACTTACGTTACAATGCATGTGTCTTCAGTTCAGTAAACACAGACATGCTGAAACTACGTGTTGTCTGATTCTTCCAACATAACAGTAACGTCACAACAGTGTTCCAACGTCGCATACTCCACCTCTTCACCCCCATGAGCCCCTGCTGGTCCCACTGCAGTGCACAGGAGCCGGAGAACAGACCAACCAGTCTAGTGACCGCCTTCCAAGACCGCCACAGTCCTTTAGACATTCCGGACCTGTCGCTGTCAGTGTGGTCCAGCTGTCACCATGGCCCGTCCCCCCTTTGACAGAGGAATCCATGGCTGAGAATTGGGTCCGTCAGGCCGCACACCATGTGGGATCCGAGCAGAATCAAGTCCGCTGCCCGCCCCAGAGACACAGAGAGAGAGAGAGAGAGAGAGAGAGAGAGAGAGAGAGAGAGAGAAGAACAGAACAGCGGCCCTCCCCGCCAACATTATCAATCAATCCAACACATTAAAATGACATCCAGACAGAGATTAGAATAAAATGGCGAATTAAAAATTAATCAGACTCATAACCCAAAAAGAGTAGAAAGAAAAAATAAAAAAAATACACCCATAAAAATTTAAAGAACATAAAATAAGGACTAAATAGGGAGAGAGAGAGAGAGAGGGGGGGGGGTGTCGTGTGTGGTGTGCGCGCAGTCAGCGTGTGTGTGTATCAGAGTGTGTGTGTATGTGTGCGTGTGTTCGTATCAGAGTGTATGTGTGTGCAGACAACGTGTGTGTGTGTGTGTGTGTGTGTGTGTGTGTGTGTGTGTGTGTGTGTGCGTGTTGTGATCGTGCGCGCCAGTGCGTGCGTGTAAGGGTGTGTGCGAGCGTGATTATCAGCCGCTCCGCGCCCGTCCCACGTGGTGCAGTCCAGACATCTGTCAGTTTGATTACAGAATACAGCCACAGGACTCGTCGGATGCAAAAAAGAGAGAGAGGGGCGCGTTTACGCTGCACCATCATGCAATGTACTTAATGAAGTTGTGAGCAGAGTACTTAAAGTTGTGCATGACTGGGTATGGTGTAATAGACCCGCCCTCAAAATCTCCAAGATCAAATGTATTGTGCAAGGCAGGTAATCTACAAATCCAAAGCTTCATTTAAACTTGTGTAATTCGGCAGTTCAACAAGTTGAAAGTACCAAACTCCTTGGAGTGATGCTGGATTGCACTCCATATTGGTCTCAGCACAACAATTATATTGTTTTGAAAATGGGAAGAGCAATCGGTATTTCCAGGAAATGTACTCCCTTTGTTGCCCGTCCCTTCTTATGTCAGATAGTGCAACGTTTAGTTACATGTCATCTTGACCATTGCTCCGCGATGTGTGGCGCTGCCAGCGGTGACCTCTGTAAGCTCCAGGTTGCCCAGAACAGGGCAGCACGGTTGGTACTATGGGCTGCTGACCAAGGTCTAATGTGAGCCGTATATGCATGCCCGCCTCTCTTGGCCTAACGTTGAAGATAGATTGTCTTGTAATACACTTGTGCTGTTTAAATTGGTCATGAGCAGTGTGGAATAATATAATGATTCCCCAACTCTCTCATGTAAAGACATTCCCCTCCCCTTTGTCTCCTACCCTGTGTCCCCCCCCCCCACCCATTTGACCTATCAAATGGGTCCCCCCTCCTCCCCCTTTTTCACTATAAAAGGCTCCTCCCGACAGCATTCGGGGTCGCTACCTGGGTCATTCAGCTGATCACCTGGGGCGCGAGCCTCAGCCATTCTCTCTATGTACTATGTATATTTCTATCTGTCCAGTTAATAAACCTTGTTATTAACCGAACCTCGGTTGACTGAAAACATTCTTCAGGATGTTCACAATATCCCACAGCAGTAAAACTCCTGTTCTCATACATGAACTGATTGTTCGTAGTAATACTGTGCATGAGTATTACACTCGAGGTCCCAGTAGTGGGCAGCTCGAATTGCCAGGTCCTAAAACCAACGCTCTTAAGGAGATCTTTTAGTTTTAGAGCATTAACTCTTTGGAATAACCTGCCTCAAAACCTCTGCTGTGTTTACAGCAGATTCACTTAAAAAAATTATCTCTAATTGTATTTAATAATCTATTTTTAGTGCTGCTTATAGTTTTTAATATGCTCCCTCTGTACAGCACGTTGTGCCCCTGTGGCTCTTAAATAAATGTGTTTTTGTGGACCCCAAGAAGACTAGCTGGTTGCAATGGCACCAGCCAATGGGGATCTGTAATAAAACAAAATAAAATCAAATAATGGGTCAAATTACAAAAATTATGATTCATGGTCGCTCACTAATTCTGTGAGGTTCTCCTCTCCCTGGACCTTTAATTCCTGTTCCCTGTACTTTAATTCCCTGTCTCCTCACTTCACTAGCCCCCACCCTCGCGTTCGTTTGCTCTTCAGCAGCCACACCCTTGGACTACCTGTCATTATGTGTTGATTGGTCTGGTGCCGAACACACACTTCTAGTTTCAAGTATCAATTACCTTCACGCACCTGACGTGTATTCTAATTAGTTCCCCTTTGGGCTTTAAGTACCTCGCTCTTCCCCTCTGGCCTTGTCGGGTCGTTCCGTATCATATCTCTATCACCAAGACTCCTTCGGGAGGTTCTCTGTCTAAAGGCTCCTACGGGAGTTTCGGTTTCTGTCTGTTATGCTGTTTTCATCTCCGGCGTGAGATGCGCTCTAGCCTTCGCCTCCTGTCGCCGTTTGCCTGGAAGGAGACACTGGACTGCGCTCTCTAAACTTCCACGGGAGGTATTCCAGTGTTCCACTTCAGACCTCCGCGCAGCAGACGTCCAGACGCGCATCCAGACCTCCGCGCAGCAGACGCGCTCTTCACTCCAGACGCGCATCCAGACGCGCATCCAGACCTCCGCGCAGCAGACGCGCTCTTCACTCCAGACGCGCATCCAGACGCGCATCCAGACCTCCGCGCCAGATGCGCTCAGGCCGTCGCCACCTGTCGCCGTTTGCCTGGAAGGAGACACCGTACTGCGCTCTCTAAACCTCTACGGGAGGTATTCCGGTGTTCCACTCCAGACCTCCGCGCAGCAGATGCGCTCTCCGTACCGGCGCGTACTCTAAGCAGACGCGCACCATCCAGACCTCCGAGCCTGACGCGCTCTTCACTCCTGACGCGCATCCAGACGCACTCCAGACGCTCATCCAGACCTCCGAGCCTGACGCGCTCTTCACTCCAGACGCGCATCCAGACGCGCATCCTGACGCACTCTAGTCGCGCACCACTCAGACCTCCGCTTGGACAACCCGTTCCCGGTAACGACGCTGGACAACCCGTTCCCCGTAGCGACGCGCTCCCCCTGTTTTGATCCTGCTCTCTTTACGCACAGCGCCTGGGTGAGTTTGCAAGACTGTCTTTTTGACCCTATCATTTTTCGTGTGTTGTTTAAACACTGAAGAGATCCTGCTTTTGTTCAGACTGTCACTCATCCTGTGCCTGCTTTTTTGGATTGTTCATTTGGGATAATATTTGCTTGAACTTTGCTCACTGTGTGTATTCACACCGAAGATATTATCACCTTGGATTATTATTGGAACATCGCTCACTGTGTGTATTTGCACCGAAGATATTATCTCCTTGGATTATTATTGGAACTTCGCTCACTGTGTCTATTTGCACCGAAGATTCTATCACGTGGATTGTTGTTGGACTTTACTCACAGTGTGTATTACACCGAAGATTCAGTCACTGGAGTATCTGTTTTGGGACAAGTCACTTCTCCTGTCACCTGCTCTGTTCCCAACTGTACTCTGAGCTAACCCGCTCTCTCTCTCCCTCTCTGTCCCGTTTACCACCTCGGAGAGCTGCCGAGAGGATTCTGCAGAGCGGCTCTGACGTCACTGTCTGATTCCTCAGACGAGCCTTCCCGGGAGAAGCTGCAGAGCAGCAACTTTCTTCTAATGCTTGTATCCCAGTCTTTGTCTGTTTTCCCCTCTCTAGTCCTCCCTGTCCAGTCCGTCCAGTCCGTCTAGTCCTCCTAGTCCTCCCTGTCCAGTCCTCCCAGTCCTCCTAGTCATCCTAGTCCTCCCTGTCTAGTCCTTCCAGTCCTGCCCTTTTCCCTTGCCCTGGTCCTGTTCCCTTAGCCTTCCCCTTAGCCAGCTTGCCTCCTAAAGGCACTGTGCCCTTTTCCCTTTCTTGTTTTCCAGTATTTTGTGTTCTCCCTTAAAGGGACAGTGCCGTTTTCTGTGTGTTTCAATAAATGCCCAGTTCTTGGCTTACTCTCATACCTGTCTTGTGTTGTGCGATTGGGGTCGGTTACAAACCATAACAAATTCGCCGTTATAGATAGCGAAATGCATGCTTGTCTCGCATCGGAGCGTGGCGGTGCCGCATGCACAAATCAAACTTCACCCATTTATCAAAAGAAAAAACAAAACACCTTCTTCTCCTAATTATAGTAACTGCAGTATCATTATTTCCATTTCATTAATATAATGTACTATGATTGGTGTGGTGACCGCTTGTCACACCCCCCATCCTGACAACGCACCCGACGCATATAATACCAGACGCGTTTCTATTCGGGCCGGGTAACATGATAAGTTGTGGATGTCGGCTGAACCGAACGCAAGGGGTCCACAATCATCGTTCAAAAGAAAATGATATTTTATGTCCGGATGGTGTATCTATGGAATGGCCACCGTCTCTATCACACTCTCATATGCACATGTTTAGCCGCATACACGTATCTAGGATACACATATTCGTATGTGTACATAATAGATTTACACACACTCATATGCACAAGGCTGAGATATACATGCCAGGGGCACACATACATGCACATACTCATTTATAGGAAATAGGCATACACACACGTACATATACACATAGTTGAAGCATAGGCTCTCACTTACACATATGGGGGATATACACATACATAGGGGACACACACATACGTAGCTGAGACGCACATACATATACATACCTGAGATACACACTCACATAGGGGGCAGAGGCACACATGGATACGAGACACACACAAGAGGTAGGAGTACAGTCACACACCAGAAAGATGCACACACACACACACGTATGAGGCATGCACACATACTTACGTGATACACGTACCCACGTACATATATCTGAGACACACATGCATGCATGCTCTCATGCACACCTACATATATCTGAGACGCATTCTCTCACATGCAATATGGAGAAGGATGGCATCCTGATAGAAGATGCAGCACATACCTGCTCGCAGGTAGATCGGTCTACATGTAAAGTATGTGCATCAGGGATATATATGCACAATGTATAGTATTTTCTTTCTTTTTTTAATTTCCATATCAGTTTTTAATGTATTTGTATGAGTCTTTTACATGTTTTGTATGTTCTTACAAAAAAAGAAAAAGACAAATCTTGGACGTTGCATATTGTGATGTGGAAAGATATGTGTTGAATATTGGAGAGATTTGTGCAAAAAAAAAAAAAAAAAAAAAATAATTATAATTGAAAACACAACAGCCCGCGGTGGCCCTCTATTGTATTGGCCCTCGGCGCCGGCAGGAACATGTTTCGATCGAGCGCACATCGCTCCAATAAAAGAGGCGTCGTGTCCCAGTATTGGATCAATCTGAACATGCTTTATTCCAATATGTGCGTCTTCATCAATGCAGTCCTGTGTGAATTTATGTGTGGTCCCGCAACGTTACACATCTGCTTACAGCAAGCGGCACAATAATAGTCTCGCGCCGCAGACCGACCAAAGAAATAAAAAAATTAAAACGCTCCCCTGGAGTATGGTTCGGAGTCCGCACACTGTGCGTGTAACTATAATAATAATAATATATAATGCAGGACCTCTTTAATCGGCACACAACGAACTGGACCTTGAGTCCGGAATTAAAGCCATTTTTATATAACTGAAAAGGACAGTCTTTGGTATATATTTTATTCTATCACACGGGAAGGTTATGTTTGCCAGAGCCAAACGAATGAACGATGAAAACGATATCCGTATCGCCCCATTAGGTATATTATATATTAACGATATAAAACGATCGCTTCCAGCCCACGAGTCGCGCGCCTGTGGTGGGCACAGCTACGCCCGTTAACATGGGAGCGAAAGTGAAGCGCTGGTCGCCTGCCAGCCCGCCCGCCTTTGCTTGTGGCTGGCGTGCCGGGGCGGTGAGCTGGCAGTGCGATAACGATAATGGTCTCCTCACCAACAACATAGCAATGCACATCTTATATATACATTGCCATATAACCGCTGCTTATACCATTCAATCACGACCATATACACAGTAAATTTCACCGAGCAAACCCCACACAAACTGAGCACACCCTGCCCAAACTGAGTAAAAAGAAATCTGTTTAATATATCTCTGCCAATATTGCAGATAACTGAACAAATGAGGTGTCTAGACCCATGTTTTGAGGGTCAAAGATCACAATAACACTATCCCTAGAGTGGGCGGCTAGGTGGTGTAGTGGGCAAGGCACTCGCCACCAGTGTGGAGACGCTAGGATTCGCGTGTTCGAATCCAGCTCTCCACATTGTTTTCAGTTTAGCTGGTCGTCCGCAGTAATACACATTGGCCGTATTACGGGGAGGGAAAACTGAAGGGTGGGGATCGAACGTTGTGAACAAGCGACTCCTACAAGTCGGTTGGTGCGCCTGCGCAGTAGAATCAGGAAGTGTCGGGGGCAGCGTGAGCCTCCCACGCGTTACTCCTCGACACTGAGAGATCGAGCTGCGCAGGTGAAAAGATGCGACTGCTGTTACCTCAAGTACCGGAGGGGACTTGTGCTATGTATGACTTAGTCCACATTGCAGCCGGCTTGTGGGAGGCAAGAAACAGCGTTCGTGACAGGGGAGGGTTGAATTGGATGATACGAAATTGGGATGGGAGAAAATATAGAAAAATGGGAGAAAAAGTGGATCAAAAAAAAATAAAACACTATCCCTAGAGTGATCACATGTTTCTATGTAAGTAGCCTATGCAAATATGTGCCGTCAATACAAAATAATCACATTTTTACCAATTAGTTGAGTAGGAAAGCGGATACTATCATGCACCCCCTGGAAATATATTGTTAACCAGTGTTTCTAGATTGGAGAAAATGTGTAGAAAATGATAGGCTATGTTAAAAATCTGTCAGAATGTCCCATGTATCATTTATATGCAAATTAATGACGCCATCGTCAAAAAACGAATGTCGCTATTTCAGCCAATATTGCAAATAAGTTATAACTGAACACGTAGGTTGTCTAGACCCATATTTTGAGGGTCAAAAATCATAATAAAACTATTGCCAGAATGATCACCTGTTTGTGGCGAGCTAGTATGCAAATTAGTGGCACCTTTACAAAGAATAAAGCATTTTTACCAATAAAGACACATCATATTGTAGATGACTAAACAAAAAAAGATGTGGACTCATGTTTTGAGGGTTAAAGATAGTAATACAATTTCTGAAGTGGTCACATATATCTCTGGCATGCTTATATACAAGAGTGCTGCTTTCAATGCCATTTCTTACGTAGGTCTACATGTATGTAATACGGTAAATACGTCCTCTGTTCTGGATATCTTCTTTGTTGACACAACATTCAAGTATTTTTTTCTATTTGTATTTTGTGCCCTAAACTACTAATCATCATCATCACTAAAACAATTGTCAAAGTCTATCTCTTCGATCTCCATCTCTTCCTCCGCCTCATCACACTCGTACTCTCCATCCTCCTCATCCATGTTATTTTTTGTTATGGACTTGTACCTGAATTCACAACTCAAGCAACAGCTCCAGACAGAAGAGGAGGGTAGCGAAAACGCAAATCAGCAGTCCCATTGCGACTTCTACTTGGTAACGGGCATGGAGAGGAAACATCCAGCCTACGGAGCCACGACTATCCACACAGTACTTACTGCAAATCCGGAACGAAAGAAATTACCCCCGACAGGCAAGTGTAATAAGAGATCAATGTTTTTATTATATCTGCTCATGTCGGGTGACATACATCAGAACCCTGGTCCCGTAATGACACGGAACCAGAGACTACAGTTAGATCTGCTGACCCAAGAAGCGGCAGCCAGCGTCGCCAGCACAACAGATCAACTGCTACCCACACAGACGGCGGCTAACGACATGATCAACGGCAACATTCCTCCTCTACCACCTCTGCAAAATAAACCACGAGAGGCCACAGCGAGAGGGAAGGAACCGGGGTTCACAACCGAGGCGCCCAGCACGTCGCGGGGACAAAACAGCGAGGCATCGCTCCTCACACCGGCTTCAGCCAGCAGTTGCACCAGCCGACCAGCAAGCGGCGACATACCCTCACCGAAGCCCCAGCAGACTTGGAGAGCGGCGCGGATCACCAAGGACACGACGATTAGCTCGGCTGGCCCCGCCATGCCAGCTAGTCTACCCGGGCCGGGGCCAGGACAAAAGGCACCCCCCCTCCCCCACAACGGAGTACTAACAGACACATCTGTAAACAACCAGCCCCCCCCCCCACATCGCGGGCTTTCACACAGAGGAATACAGATTACAGACTCCAGCAAAGGACAAAGAATCACCCCCTCCCCCCCTCCCCACTCACGGCACAAACAGCAACAACGCCCCCCCCCCCCCCCCCCCCTCCCCCCACCACAGGACAGGACACAAATGAACAGAGTTACCTCCAGTGTGACAACATCGATCAGATTACCAGCAAAAATGGACTTCACATATTCCACATTAATACAAATAGCCTGAGACCTAAACTGGCTGAAATCAAACAGTTGTTTTTAAACGGTAAGGCTAACATATTGTGTTTCACAGAAACAAAATTAGACTCATCTGTACAAGATCCAGAGATTGAAATTGAAAACTACTCAATAGTCAGGAGGGATAGAAACCAGTATGGAGGTGGCGTCTGCGTGTATATACACAAGGATACCAAATACATCAACCGTACTGACCTTAACCATGATGAAATTGAAACTGTTTGGATTGAAATCTTATTAGACAGGGCGAAACCAGTACTAGTAGGCACAATATATAGACCGCCAGAACAGAGTGGCTTTTATGACACACTTGATGGGTGTTTAGCTGGGGTGGAGGGGGTAGAAAAAATTCTTATTGGGGACTGGAACACGGATATGCTGCGTAAAGCAGCACCCGTCTTCAAGGCCTTCAGTAGATTTTCTGATCTGCACGGTTTCAGCCAGCTAATCACCCAACCCACAAGAGTATGTGATTCGACACAAACCACCATTGACCTCATTTTGACCTCTGACAAGTCCATGATCTCCAATAAAGGGGTGATAGCATGCGGGTTAAGTGATCATTATATGATTTTCTGTACCCGCAAAAAGCTAAAACAGAAGGCCGGCTGTCACAAAACAGTCACATCTAGAGACCTCAAAACTTACTCTAGAGAGGCCTTTAACCTAGAACTGGGGAGCTTGGACTGGTCAGATGAACTCAGTGGTACACAGGTTGAAGAAACATGGCTTGGATTCAAAACCAAATTCACAGCAATACTCAACAACATGGCACCCATAAGAACCACCAGGGTTAAAAATCGCGCTGAGCCATGGATGCACACTGAAATACTGGCCGCTATGAAAACCAGAGACAAAAAATGCTCTGAACTTCATAAAAGTCAGACAAAGCTTTCCAAAAGCTCAAACAGTGAACTCCAAGCCCACGTGGTTGAACAAAAAATTCAAAGAAACAGACTAAGAAATGAAGTAAACACCATGATCAGAACCGCAAAAAGAAATTTCATCAACGACAAAACTGAGGAAAACAAAAACAAACCCCGCGAACTTTGGAAATTACTCAATAATCAACTAGGCTGCAGTAAAAAACTTAAAACCAGATTCTCAAACATAAACATAAAGACGGACAACACGCTCATCACAGACAAGCTGGATGTAGCCAATTACTTAAACATCTTCTTCACAAACATAGCCACAACACTGGTAAACAAACTACCCTCCCACTCAGGGCATTATGGGGTAGAACACATAGTAGAATACTACAAAAACCTAGGGGTCCACAAAGATGACTTCAAACTTGAAATGGTAACAACTGATGAGGTACTCAAAAAATTTAGCGCCCTCCAACCTAACAAGGCCACTGGCCATGACAACATCCCCTCCAAATTCCTCAGAGACGCAGCAGCCGCCATCACCCCAGTCATCACACACATAATAAACCTCTCCATAAAACAGGGACACGTCCCCAAGGACTTCAAAATTGCGAGAGTGACCCCTCTGCACAAAAAGGGCAGCAAATTAGACCCAGGCAACTACCGCCCTGTTTCTATTCTTACCTCCATCTCGAAAGTCATGGAGAAAATAGTCTACGAACAGGTCGAAAAGTACCTGGCGGAAAAAAATCTAATCTACGAATTCCAATCTGGCTTCAGAACGTCCCACTCCACTGACACATGCCTCCTCTATTTGAACGACCACATCAAACAAGAGGTGGACGCGGGCAAATACTGCGGCATGGTCATGCTGGACCTACAAAAGGCCTTCGACACTGTCAATCACTCCATTCTGATGGACAAGCTAAAAGCAATTGGTTTTGATAGCTTATCAGTGAGCTGGATGCAATCCTACCTGGAGGGGAGAGAACAGATGGTAGAGGTAAACGGTACTCTATCCCCCCCCCTCACAGTGAGCTGTGGTGTTCCACAAGGAAGCATACTAGGACCGCTACTCTTCCTAATTTATGCAAATGACATGTCGTCAGCCTGTGACTGCAACCTGTTCCTGTTTGCGGACGACTCAGCCCTGCTGGTCTCTGACAAGAACAAGTTGCAGGTTGAAAAAACCCTCAGCACAGAACTAGGCAAAATCTGCATATGGCTCGCTGATAACAAACTATCATTACACATGGGCAAAACAGAGTCCATTCTCTTCGGTTCAAATAACAAACTCAGCAAGACCGACGGCTTCTCAGTTACAGTGGGTGACAATATTGTCACAAGGAAAGACGAAATTACCTACCTGGGTTCCATCCTAGAGGCAAATCTTTCCTGTGACAAAATGGCATCCAATGTAATAAAAAAAGTCAACCAACGAACTAGATTCTTGTACCGGATCTCCTCTCTGGTAAACAAGAATACCCTGAAGACTCTGGCAGGAGCACTCATTCAAGGGTACTACGACTATGCGTGCACCTCATGGTACCAAAGCACATCAAAGGCGCTTAAAACAAAATTACAAACATCACAAAACAAACTGGTCAGACTACTACTTGACCTGAACCCCAGAACCCACCTCACCCCTGCCCACTTTGACAACCTAGGATGGCTTAGAGTAGACGACAGAGTACAGCAACTTGCAATGGGCCTGGTCTACAAGATACACTATACGACCGGGGTACCCATGTACATGTCAAAATACTTCCCAAAGGTCAGTGAATACCACAACCACTACACCAGAGGAAGCTCAACAAATCATGTAAAACCCAGATTCGGCTCAAACAAGGGACTAAACACGTTTCGCAATTATGCCACAACAATATGGAACGCCCTACCCAAAGCTGTAAAGGAATGTGAATCACTACCCACATTCAAAACCGCTCTTAAAGAGCACCTACGGGAGGCTGCAATTCGAAACTGGCCACCGTAAATGCCCAAAACCCCCTACATGGCGTATAGGCTACATCATACATGGCAGTGAGATTCATTGTTCTTGTATATGCTCTCGTATTATTGTTTATATAGGCTACCCAATACTGACATCAAAATAGATTGTATGCCTCTAGAAATCGTATGCAGCAGGTAGAAAAAAGACGGAAAATCCGTCGCGATTTGGAATAAAATTGAGGAGAACTTTAATCCCTGGGTATTAATCGAACAAAACGGGAAAAGGCAGTCATATTCCAGCACAGTCTTTATTAGTGTTTGCGCTGCCCAGGCAGCAATGGTTAATAGATATCATATCCGACATCACCGTACGTGTACATGTCTGTCCGTAGATATATATATCTATGTGTCTGTCAGCCTGTCTCGTATTTCTCCATAACACCCTTCCCTCGGGTCAGTCCACTTTTCCACATTTCATGGGGGTGTTCCATTACCGTATATGGTTAATCGGGGCGGTTCTGGTATGCAAATACTTAAAACAGTGCACGAGCTCCAGCTTAGGAGCAAGGTGATATTTATGAAGACAGGTGTGCGTAGGACCTGTGTACGCACGTGTGATAAATCCAGTTTTTTTTGTGCGTGCACACATTCTAAATTCTGTGCTTAAGAACGAAAATAGAATACTTTCTAAGAAAACTTGATAAATGAGGGCCCAGGGTTCTGGCGGCCCCAGGGTGGCCGGTGAGGGAGGAGGTATGTGCCCACCGCAGCAGTCGCAAGCGCGCAGCCTTGGGCACATACATCCGCCCCGGAGGACCCCCACCGGGATCGGGCTCCCGTGCCAGAGCCGATCTTACCACCCTATCTATGCCCCATGACACGGGAGCCAAAATAAGGGCCTGTGGAATAATAGTGTAATAAATACGTGAGTTATACCAGTAGCAGGAGAAACTGCTATGTAGCAGGGAAACTGCTATTTATCCAAATGCCCTGAAATAACCAACTGCACAACCGGGTTACAAGGAATAACAACTTTATTTCTTCAAGGTCCTATGCTAAACAATGATACGAGATCTATTAATTAAAAACTATTAGCCATGAAGCCGATACGGATCTCCCCTCCGAGACATGACAGGGTTTAGCAGAACCAGAGAATGCAGCAGGTATAGCCAGGCGTCCCTTAGGTAAATTATATCACCTCTACTCTAAGTTAAGCACACTATAAATTACAGCACTTCTATATAGGTAAACCCTTCACCTCTAGGTAGAGCACATATCACAGCACACTTTTATATAGGCAACAACCCTTAGTTTGAATGAGGTACGGTACATACACAATGCACTTACAATAGTCACACACACACTCTATCCGACCCACGGGTCCACGTGAATATTTAGGGAATCACCTCCCGTTACCAGTCAACTCTCTCTCGCTGTAAATCCTCCGCCACCCCTCTCTCTTGGTACGGCCTCATGCACAATAGGACACTTTATTACAACACATAAGTAATTCATGCAGGGGACTAGGGGTCTCTAATTGGGGGGAATAATCGGGCACCGTAAAGGTCGTCTGCAGACGTAACTCAGTCACCCTCTATATGAGGCACGTAAATATGAACACGGTATGTCCTATCACACACGTAAAAACACCCTCCTTAAGAGGCACTGCGCGTTATACAAAGTAGATGCCTAATCACACACACGGCCCGCTAATCACCCTCTCAAATAGGCACTCATAGACAATAGATCAACTGTACACTAATTATGGAAGACTCCCCAGGTCCTAATTACCCCTCCCTCTTGCTTCCCCTGTTCCCCTTCAATTGGTCACACGATATAAATACAACATATACCAGCCTGGGCTATATAATAAATAGGGCATATAAAGGACTAGCCAATATGCAGGTTAATTAAGGGCACGATATAATACAGATATTGTAACTAGCAGATACACAAGATACCATATACAATATATATATATACAGTAGGCCTATACAGTTATAAAAATAGATCATAATACAAAATCCTATACTAAGTGCAATGTGGGTAACAGTGGACTTAACTCGCCGCACAGCGCGACCCCTCCGAGGGTCGGTGCTTGAACCCCGTCCAACTCTCCGGGCGAATGCTCCGGCGCACGGTGGTCCTCCAGGTTGTAGTTGACTTGTAACCTGGCAATTGTACCCGGTGTCCGCGAGGACGTTCCGAGTATAATGTCTTTAGGAGCGAGGTAACTCAGTACCCTCTATGTCCCGTCCCTATCTGTCTCCAGGAGGGTAAGCCTCCCCTCCTCACGCTACCGGTACCTGTGGACGGCTGGCTAAATTGTCTTCATCGCCGGTGGATAACTCTCCACGATCGACCCCACCCCCCGGGCCTTAACAGAGTCTGGTTACCGCTTGCGTGCTCCAACCCCGATATCTGAGTCCCACTGGCTTATCAATAGTCTCAGCGTCTCATCCCCGCACACAAATCAGCAACACCTGAGTTCAATAATGAAGCCACTTGAGTCCCTGCTCCTGACGTCATTACTCGGCCCATTCACATCACACTCCCCCCCCCCCCTTAAAGAAAGGACTCGTCCTCGAGTCCTACGGCGACATGTGGTAGTCTAAAGACCAACGGGGTGCCCTCCGCTGGCGTACTGGACGTCCCTCCTCGACAGACCCTGCAGGCCGACACTGGCCACAACCATCTCCGACTGGGGCGCAGCTTCCGTCGCAGCTTCCGTCGCAGCGGGAGCCCCCTGTGTTCCCTCTGCCTCCTTCGTCCCACGATCACTGGCGGTCTGGTCTCCTGGGGCCTCCTGTGCTCCTTCTGAGTCCTCCGGTCCACCCTCTGCATCCTCCGGCCCACGATCACCGCCGATCCGGTCCACTGGCCCCTCCTGTGCTCCTTCTGCGTCCTCCGGCCCACGATCACCGCCCGTCTGGTCCTCCGGTGGTGGCCTCCCCCCCGCAGAGCCATCCCGGCTGGAAGGTCGATGGCCGACCCAACTGGCACCAAACAGGGACCCAGAGGACTGACGCCGGCTAGACAGGTTTGGCCCACTCCTCGGATTAGCTCTCCTGGATGCTGGGGCTGGATTTAACAGGGCGAAAGGTTTGAGTCGGTTGAAGTGAACCACACTCTCTGGCCCTCCCTCCACTAGCACTAGCCTATAAAGCACATCGGTCACCCTCTCCACCACTCTAAAGGGACCTTTGTACCGCCTCTGGAGCTTGGGACACACCCCACGCTTCCTGGCCTTATTCTGAACCCAAACCAATTCCCCCTCAGAATAGTATTGAAAATTGGCCCTCAAGTCATAGCACATTTTCTGCTGTTCCGAGGCCCTGGCCTGGTGCCTTTTAACTGCTTCCACCACCGTGGACAATGTATCCCGCAACCTAGACACATAATTGTCCACCGAGTCACAGGACTCCTGATTGCCCACCTTCAGCATAATATCCACTGGCAGAACAATTTCCTGTCCAAACAGTACTTTATATGGGGTGAAGGAGGTGCTAGCATGCACACTACTACGATAGGCCAACATAACATAAGGCAACAGTGTGTCCCAGTTTAACTGATTGTCCTCCACAAAGAGAGACAACATGGACAAAAGGGTTCGATTAAAGCGCTCCACCAGCCCATCTGACTGGGGGTGGTAGGGGGATGTCCTTGTTTTCTGCATGTGCAGAAGCCTACATAATTCCCTGAATAGATTTGACTCAAAGTTACGACCTTGGTCGGAGTGGATACTCCTTGGCGCCCCAAAACGACACACCCACTCCTCGGTCAAGACTTTGGCAATTGTCCGTGCTTCCTGGTTAGGCAATGGAAAATACTCTGTCCACTTGGAAAAATAGTCCCCCACAACCAAAATATACTTATTTTTCCCAGGGGTCTCGGGGAGGGGGCCAAGAATGTCGAGTGTCGATGTCTGTAGGGGTGCACATGGCCGCTTCCCCTGACTCTTCCTTGAACCACAATCGACACATTCTCTAACCCATCTCTTGACATCGCCAAACCAGCCTGGCCAATAGAACCGGTCTTTAACTTTCCCTTGCAGCTTCTCACCCCCAAGTGCCCCCCGGTGGAGACATTGTGCAGCTGCTCTAAAACCCCAGGTACCATTGACTGAGGGAGCACCACCTGTACCCGAGAGGCTGCATCGGAATTTGCAGGAGGAATCCGCACCAGCCTATCCCCCTGCACCTGGAGCTGACTCCACACAGTAGCATAATTCTGCAGGCCAGCGTCTACCGGTATTGAACCAGAACCAACCTGATTTTTAAAGTTAATTATTTGTCTTAACTCACTATCGGCCATCTGTGCATCGGCTAACTCATCAGTCTCTTTTTCCCCACTGGACACTACAGAAGGCAGAGCTTCCTGTACTGCGCACATCCTTACGGCAGCCCTGTCTGTTATTGCCTGAGAGGCCTTCTGGTCAGATATTTCTTTTCCCAAAAAAGCCGGCAGCCTAGAAAGGGCATCAGCATTGCTGTGTAGCTTGCCTGGACGATGCACAATCTTATACTGGAAATTGGCCAATTGTTCAAGCCAACGAGCCAACTGCCCCTCCAAGTCCTGAAAGTTATGAAGCCAACAGAGAAAATTGTGGTCAGTTCGCAACACAAACTCCCTACCCAACAAATAGTGCTTGAAGTATTTGGTAAACGCTACCATACTCAAAAGTTCTTTCTTAGTGGTGGCATATTTACGTTCCTGTTTTGTAAGAGCCCTGCTAGCATATGCTATTACTTTCTCGAGTCCTCCCTCCTCTTGAGACAATACTGCCCCAATCCCCACGTCACTTGCATCCGTATCCAGGATAAATGGTTTGCTGGGGTCGGGATAAGCCAAAACAGGGGTGGTAATCAGACTACACTTGAGCTGCTCAAAGACTCCCTGACAGTCCTCACTCCAGCGAAAGTGCCTCCCCTTTTCTGTCAACTGATGCAGAGGCCGGGTAATGTCAGCAAACCCTTTCACAAAGCGCCTATAATATGAGGCTAGTCCCAGAAAACTCTTAACCTCAGTCTGGCTGGTAGGAACAGGCCACTCTCTGACTGCCTCCACTTTAGCAGCATCTGGCATCACTCCCTCACTAGAGATTACATGTCCGAGGTACTGGACTCTCGTTGAAAACAAGTCACACTTGGATGGTTTAACGTTAAGGTTGGCCTGCTGAAGTTGTAGCATCACAGTGATGTAGCAGGACAGTGATGTAGCATCACAGTGATGTAGCAGGACAGTGATGTAGCATCACAGTGATGTAGCAGGACAGTGATGTAGCAGGACAGTGATGTAGCATCACAGTGATGTAGCAGGACAGTGATGTAGCAGGACAGTACATCACAGTGATGTAGCAGGACAGTGATGTAGCAGGACAGTACATCACAGTGATGTAGCAGGACAGTGATGTAGCAGGACAGTACATCACAGTGATGTAGCAGGACAGTGATGTAGCAGGACAGTACATCACAGTGATGTAGCAGGACAGTGATGTAGCAGGACAGTGATGTAGCAGGACAGTACATCACAGTGATGTAGCAGGACAGTGATGTAGCAGGACAGTACATCATCACAGTGATGTAGCAGGACAGTGATGTAGCAGGACAGTACATTATGTAGCAGGACAGTACATCACAGTGATGTAGCAGGACAGTTAAAGGTGTATTCCACCCAAATGGTTAGCAGGACAGTGCAGGACAGTGCATCACAGTGATGCAACAGTAGCAGGACAGTGGTAAAATGGCTGCAGGACAGTTAAAGGTATATTCCACCCAAATAGTGTTAAAGGTTATAACCCAAATGTGTCTTCCCCGAATGATTTTAAAGGTGTATTCCACCCAAATTGTTTTAAAGGTTATAATACAGTAGCAGGACAGTGGATCACAGTGATGCAACAGTAGCAGGACAGTTAAAGGTGTATTCCACCCAAATGGTTAGCAGGACAGCCCCATCACAATGTGCAGGAGGTGTGTACAGTAGCAGTACAGTAGGTGTACAGTAGCAGTACAGTAGGTGTACAGTAGCAGTACAGTAGGTGTACAGTAGCAGTACAGTAGGTGTACAGTCGCAGGACAGTTAAAGGTGTATTCCACCCAAATGGTTAGCAGGACAGTGGATCACAGTGATGCACCAGTAGCAGGACAGTTAAAGGTGTATTCCACCCAAATGGTTTTAAAGGTTCTAATACCCAAATGTGTCTTCCCCGAATCATTTTAAAGGTGTATTCCACCCAAATGGTCTTAAAGGTTCTAATACCCAAATGTGTCTTCCCGAATCATTTTAAAGGTGTATTCCACCCAAATGGTTTTAAAGGTTCTAATACCAAAATGTGTCTCCCCCGAATAATATTAAAGGTGTATTCCACCCAAATGGTTTTAAAGGTTCTAATACCCAAATGTGTCTTCCCCGAATCATTTTAAAGGTGTATTCCACCCAAATGGTCTTAAAGGTTCTAATACCCAAATGTGTCTTCCCCGAATCATTTTAAAGGTGTATTCCACCCAAATGGTTTTAAAGGTTCTAATACCCAAATGTGTCTTCCACGAATAATTTTAAAGGTGTATTCCACCCAAATGGTTTTAAAGGTTCTAATACCAAAATGTGTCTTCCCCGAATCATTTTAAAGGTGTATTCCACCCAAATGGTTTTAAAGGTTCTAATACCCAAATGTGTCTTCCTGAATCATTTTAAAGGTGTATTCCACCCAAATGGTTTTAAAGGTTCTAATACCCAAATGTGTCTTCCCCGAATAATTTTAAAGGTGTATTCCACCCAAATGGTTTTAAAGGTTCTAATACCCAAATGTGTCTTCCCGAATAATTTTAAAGGTGTATTCCACCCAAATGGTTTTAAAGGTTTGAATACCCAATTGTGTTATGGTGTCTTCCCCAAATCCTTTTAAAGCTTATAACCTCAAATAGTTTGAATGAATAAATGAATGAAATGGGACTATGAAGTCTAGTTTTTGTAACACATGTGAGATGGGCAGCACACACGCATTCCTTTGGGGGGGTTGCCATTGAAATGTCATCTGCGCTTGACCCATCCTGTCATCCTTCATCCTGTCGTGGGTCCGCTCCAATACAATACCTTGTCAATCCAAGTGCTCCTGTTCATCTTCATCAGGGACGTGACAGCATTAGCGATCAGTTCTGCATGTTTTTCCATTCTTTCGTTTTTATTTTTGTATGTGTATTCCCACAAATAGCTTTAAAGCTGGGGTGTATTCATCCCAAATGTTTCTAAAACTTTATTCCACCCAAAGTTAAAATACTACTTCATGTTCAACTCCTAAAGGTATATATGCTTGAATTACATTCAAGTAATCTCATGACTTCCAGCTTGCTAGCCCATACAATTCCTTCAGGAAAATGTTTGCTGTTTTAAGGAATGACAGATGACAACTTAATAGTAAAAAACTTTAATTTAACATGAAACATCATAAACACCTCCCAAAAAATCCTCGGTCTCCCCCTGCCCACACTGGATGACATATTAAGAACATGCTGCCTCCGCAGAGCTAGCAGCATCCTGAAGGATGAAACGCACGAAATCGTTCTAAATGTGTATGTGTCCGGGACATCTACTACTGTTCGATACAACAGAGAATTACTTCTCCGGATCCGCGACGATGTTCGGGAAGTTTCCCACGTTAATCCCGAGCTCAGATGCAAAGACTTCGCTGCATGTCCCTCTGCAGGTGACGGGAGCCGTCAAAGACGCAGACACCGGGGCAGGCGAGGCGGGGTGCTTGTGAAACTCCGCGAGCGCCCTTTCAAGCCTCCACTGCCTTCCATCTACCTGGCGAATATGCAGTCCTGCCGCCGGGATTCGCTGTGTTTCGCTCAGACCGACTGAAGGAATGTACCGGCAAAACCAAAGGAGGAGGGATCTGTCTTCTTGTGAATGAAAAGTGGTCTACCGATACTACGGTCATGAACAAGACCTGCAATACTAATCTTGAATGCCTAGTCATTAAATGTCGCCCCTTTTATCTCCCTAAAGAATTCCCAGCCATCTTTCTTATTGCTGTTTATATACACCCTCAGTGTATTTTTAGCATTTGTCCTTTTTATACTGTCTGTGTTTTTACATATTTTTCCTGTACTGTTTACACAGTGTTTGCTCATGTACCCGTATTCCAATGTGGATTCGTCCATACATGGCAATAAAAATCTTTGACTTGACTTTTTTTTACTTTGACTTGACCCCTCTCACCACCTCTTCTCCCTGTTGCCATCTGGGAGGCGATAGGCCTACAGGGCCTTCAATGCCCGCACCTCGAGGATGCAGAACAGCTTCTTCCCAAGAACCATCACTGAACTGAACAATCACCCCCCCCTCCACCCTATTGCGACCACATCTACATCTACCATGTAGCAGCATTCTACTTCTACCTCCTGAGCCACTGTCGCCCACCATCTGTCTGTCTATCTATCTATCTATCTATCTATCTATCTATCTATCTATCTATCTATCTATCTATCTATCTATCTATCTATCTATTATCTTTTTGTATTTTCTAGCCGCTACTGGTGTTCCGATGAGTTCT
Source organism: Notolepis coatsorum (assembly GCF_963971535.1). Lineage (NCBI taxonomy): Eukaryota > Metazoa > Chordata > Actinopteri > Aulopiformes > Paralepididae > Notolepis > Notolepis coatsorum. The sequence continues at coordinate 80,887,037 of NC_140182.1, read as the reverse complement.
TCTCCTTGGTATCGGTTCATGCCTTCATATTTATTCAATATATAAAGACATGCCTAAGGGAAGGAGGGACAGACATTAGTAATACAAAATAATATCATAACAATTCATAAATGATGGGCAAACAAACTATTATTATACAAACAAATTATTTGGGATGGGTATCAAATCTCTGCACATTCCAGTAACATAATGCTGCTTGCTAAATCACAGCAAAAATGTGGCAACTGATTTTGGTTCCAAGGAGAGCACATAATAAATTCCACAATTATATGTGTGCCTACAAGTAATTAGTAGGTGTTTTTGTTACCAAATAATAAGGTATATTAACCTATAGCTTTTTAATTATAATTGTTAACATTGATCAGAATTAATGCATATACCGGTAGACAAATTAGATGTATAACAGCTACATTATCTATAATCCATATTTTTTATAAGATTTTTCTCTCTAAGAAATGAGATCACGATTCTCTCACACGATTCTTATTTTTTCAATAAAATCATTTATTGCACTCTCTTAATAGACACCATAACATATATCAAAGTGCTTGACTTAAACTTAAACATAACATATATGAAAGTGCTTTAAAAGTAAAAAAATATATATATATAAAAAAAAATTTAAGTTAATTTTGAAATGCAATTCGCATAGTTTTATTTTATTACGATTAATGCAGTGCAGCCCTAATTACAATAACATTCCCACATGATTTAGATCTTCCAGATTTCAATGACTTACAAAAGTGCTATCCGATTTCTACTTACCCACATAATAAAATGGTTTCCTGTCTCAGAAGTTGCATGACCCACAATTCGTAGGAGAAGCACTTTAGAGGTCGACGACGTGATAGCCTTCATGAAAATAAAGCATAATACCACACAAGCAGTTATTCAACAGCCTTAAGTGTAGATATATTTAAAACTTGCATGTAGTTAATATTTTAAATGCCCATGACTGAATTTGAAGATTACCTAATAGCAAATACTTATGTTACTACTAACATAACTGTTAAAAGTTTAAGATATCAAGGCCTACCTGTAATGATCTTGATATCTCAACACATTCACCTTTGTCCCAGTTCCTGTGCCACAGTATAAATGCATAGATTGGCAGTGTATGTACCTGAGATAGAAATATGTGACTTAGATCATTACTGTACTATGTCTTGAGTGCAAGTTGACTGAATGTTAATTGCAATTGGCTACTTACATTTGGAATGTTGCATCCGATCTGCCACACTATTGCCTCCAATGCCTTTAAAATAGATAGATCAGGTTATGTTAGGCCCCATATTAAACAAAGGTTCCTAACTAGGTGGTCCTGGAGTGGTAATCAGAAGGCCACCAGCAAAGATATGTATTGTCTTTTGTGTTTACAAAGACATTGTAATAATGATTGATCTTAAGCATGGCTATAAATCCATCTGTGTCTCTCTACCCCAGTCTACAGGTCAGGTTGACGCCTAGTACAGGTACATAGGGGTGTCTCTGGGCCACGATAAATCACTCACAATCCTTAAAAGGTCAAAGATTTAATGTTGAGAAGCAATGACATCTAGACAAATTACTCAACTTCTGTTTAATTGTGTTGATATTGATATCTTTCTCTGATGTGTGGGTCATAGTTGAGTGGGGACAGAGAGTGGTTGTTCTTGTTGACCACGTCTAGCTGTGCCGAAAGGGTTAGGGTTAGTATTGTGGCTATATGATGCTAATTATGTGAGTTAGTCAACTGGCTCTACATCAGCACCTCACCATCCTCCCAGCTCCCCCCACAGTCTGTAGTCAACTGCATCCATGCTATAAAAACCTGGATGGCAACCAGGCCATGTGAGCGGATCGGAGCGTGAGCGGCGCGGGGCGCGGAGGGGGCGGTTTTGACGTGAGCGAGGAGTGGGTTTTAAAATGAGTCGGCGCGACGTCCGGAGCGAGAGTTCTCCTCCGCTCCAATCCACTCCAGGCCGCTCACAGTGGTTTAACACTGTTGATGTAATATATACATGCAGTACAATGCCAAAGCAACAGATGGCGATGTACAAACATGAAGGCCATTTTCAACCAATGAGAAGGGTTCAGGCTTCGTCACTGTAGAGACGCCCACCATAGATATCTATGACGCCCACACTCACTCCTGTTAGAAAAGGTATTGACGCCATTGTTGTTGACGTTAGCTTACATGCTAACGTTAATGGCAGCGACCATAGCATTGTGGCTCGGCTAGCCTATCATCGCTTAATAGAACTAGTGAATGGATAAACAACGTTATTTAACATTGCAGAATGGCTACAATTACAATGCGGCTCAATACAAACAATTGTTAAGGGGCCCAGGGGGTGTAGACTGTTGTAGTTTGAGCTCATTTACACCATGCTCCAAAAAAGAAAAAGAAAAACTGCCGAGCGATCTGGCGCGGGGAGCGGGGAGCGCTCGATTCAAGGTGAGTGGGGAGCGAGCGGAGAGCGACTTGGGGGCGGGGTCAACATGAGCGATTAGCGGAGCGGACCAAGCTTTAAAGAGCGAAGAGCGGATTTCTCGGCCGCGCCGATCCGCTCACGTGGCCTGATGGCAACCAAATTACTTTACTCAACAGCAAAAAGACAGAGCTCATGGTTGTGGCCCCCAAGGCACTGCTCGGGAAGGTTGGAGATCTCCTCCTCCACGTTGACGGCTGTTCCATCTCCCCGTCTCTCGAAGTCCGTAACCTGGGCGTCACCCTTGACTCCACACTTTCATTTCACTCCCACATCAAATCTGTCACCAAGTCTGCCTTCTACCACCTCAGGAACATCTCCCGTCTCCGACCCTCACTCTCAGACTCTGTGGCTGAGACCCTGATCCAGGGGTGTAGCTCCAGATTCTGGGCCCCATGAAAGAATGTATTTGTAGGCCCCCAGTGAATGCGAGCGCGCATAAGCGCGCGAGCGGAATTTTTTTTTGCCATTTTTTTATTGATAATAATATGGTTTTTACCTATACATTCGGATCAGCAGTTCAGCACCTGCACTGTTTGTGGGTGAGCCTAGTAAAGGATGTCGCATTGCGTTCATCTTCAATGAATGGACCAATGCAATAGTCTACCAAAGCCCCCCCTCTCTCTCTATATATCTCACACACACACACACACACTTCAGAAACAAACATAGTATCAATGAGAGCATCAATAATACACCTGAGTGATGTCTAGTCAAAAAAAAAAAAAAAAAAAATGTTGGGCCCCCCCCCCAGTGCTGGGCCCTTGGAATCATCCTAAGCTACCCCCCCCCAGCTACGCCCCTGCCCTGATCCACTCATTTGTCACCTCCCGGTTGGACTACTGTAATGGAGTCCTGTTCGGGGTACCCAGCAAAGCCCTGGACAGGCTCCAGTATGTCCAGAACTCAGCTGCCAGGGTTCTCACTCACACCAAGCCCTGGCAGCACATCACCCCCACCCTCATCCATCTCCACTGGCTTCCAGTCAGGTTCCGCATCACCTTCAAACTCCTGCTCCTCACCTACAAATCCCTCCATGCCCTCGCCCCCCGGTACCTGTCTGATCTCCTCAACCAGTACACTCCATCCCGGAACCTACGATCCTTTGATCTAGGTCTCCTCTCCATCCCTCGCACCAGGTTACGGACTTTTGGGGACAGAGCCTTCAGCGTGGCGTCCCCTACCCTCTGGAACTCTCTCCCCCCCGAAATCCGCAACGCCCCAACCCTGGACACCTTCAAATCCTCTCTAAAAACACACCTCTTCACCAAGGCTTTCCCCATCAGTTAGTTTTAGATTAAATTAGGTCCATTATCCCCTACTTTCCCTCATCCCCTCTTCCCCCTCCCCCCCTACTTTCCTTGCCCTATTTTTTGTCCTGATTGTAAAGCGACCTTGGGTTCTATGAAAGGCGCTATATAAATTTGATCTATTATTATTATTAGAAGGCCTTTTATATGAGATATTTGGTATGGTCAAATATTCAGTATACTCAAGTCCCATTATGGAATATGGGTTTATTTCTGTGGCCACTACTGATGACCATTTTGTATAATGCGTCATTGACAGCAACATCATGTGAAAATGTGCCCCATTGCATTGGAGCCTGGTGAGAGGATACAACATAGTGCTATGTTTCTAAGTACTAAAGCGATCAGTGAAATCTTGGCCTGTACAGCAATATCAGAACCTGAACCAATCCCAGCTACTCACATAACCTGGTTTTAGGTAGAAACATAAATGTCATAACCTGGAAGATCTCAAAACAAACTGGTCAGACTACTGCTTGACCTTACTCCTAGAACCCACCTCACCCCTGCCCACTTTGACAACCTAGGATGGCTTAGAGTAGACGACAGAGTACAGCAACTTGCAATGGGCCTGGTCAACAAGATACACTATACGACTAAGGTACCCATGTACATGTCAAAATACTTCCCAAAGGTCAGTGAATACCACGATCACAACACCAGAGGGAGCTCCACAAATCATGTTAAACCCAGATTCGGCTCAAACAAGGGACTAAACACGGTTCGCAATTATGCCACATCGATGTGGAACGCCCTACCCAAAGCTGTAAAGCAGGGGTCAGCAACCTTAGGCACGAGTGCCACCATTGGTACACATTATCTAAACCAACATGGCACACTAGCAAATGTGTAAGAGGAACCTTTTTGGAAATGTTGAGTTACCTCCCCATGCAGTTACCTCTTTCACAGCCATTGGCTTGCACAGCCTGTTATTTATGGTACTGTAGGTTGACTGATATACCAGGGATATTTCATGGTCAGAGCCAATGAGAAGGGTCAGTCTGTTGTTGTTTGCCTAACATTGAGTGTTAAACGCCATTTTGAGACCAAACATGATAACTTTAAAGGATGAGGCAGACAAGGCTGAATGTGTCCAGGTATGGCAAGCAAGCATCTCATAAAGACGGCAGCATTCTTTTATATATTTATGAGAGGAAAATGGTTATTAAAACTATTGCTATGCACGTTGCCTATATGGATGGAATAGAATTACAGATCTGTTGGAGATTTACATTGTGATGTGGTGTCATAATTAACCTTAACATTGATATGGCACACTGGTTAACAAGAACATTTTAAAATGGCACTTCGTATCAAAAAGGTTGCTGATCCCTGCTGTAAAGGAATGTGAATCACTACCCACTTTCAAAACCACTCTCAAAGAGCAACTACGGGAGACTGCAATTCGAAACTGACCCCTGTAAATGTCCTAACCCAACCCTCTCCAATGTACAGTAAATGACCAAGTATGGTTTCGTCTATATTCCAATGTACAGTTTTGCTTGTACAGTTGTACAGTGTACTTAGTATAATAGTAGTAGTAAAGTATAATTTCTGGGTACTTTTTACACCCCTGTTTATGATGAATTGAAAATGGGGGACCCTGATGTAAACAAGACAAACATCTTTCTCTGGTCTGCATCCCCTTAACAATTGTATGTATTGAGCTGTTTTGATTGATTGATTGATTGAAAACTTTATTAACAGATTGCAGAATGGGTACAATACAGTACAGCTCAATACACACAATTGTTAAGGGGATGCAGATCAGAGAAAGACTTTCGTCTTGTTTACCTCAGGGTCCCCCATTTTCAATTCATCAGGACATATATGACATACATGACATACAGATAGACAGTACTGCTACATCTATGTACTGTACTGTACCCATTCTGAAATCTGTTAATAAAGTTTTCAATCAATCAAACACAACTACTGTACATAACGTTAAATAGACCGTGGGCGACGTACCCCCCCCCCCCCCCCCGCCCCCATACACAACCTACAACATAACTTTTATATCAGTATAATACAACTCTCAAAGCCAACGTAGAGTTTGTTCACTACTGTACATTTTAACTAAACAGACCGTGCGCCACTGTTATCATCCCACAGTAACGTTAACCAAATACTGTGGACGACGCAGCCCCCCGCCCCCCTCCCACATACAACCTACAGCATAACTTTTATATCAGTATAATACAACTCTCAAAGCCAACGTAGAGTTTGTGCACTACTGTACATTTTAACTAGCACTTACCAGCCTCGGGAGTTGTACAATGTGGTAGAAAAGATCGCTCCTGTGAATTAGAAAAGCCAGCCCCGCCCCCAGCCTAGTGAATGAGAAAAGCCTGCCCCTAGTTGAGCAGGACAGTCCCTACACAGTACAGTACACAAAATGATCACTGTGATCCACTGTCCTGCTACATCACTGTGATCCACTGTCCTGCTACATCACTGTCCTGCTACATCACTGTGATCCACTGTCCTGCTACATCACTGTCCTGCTACATCACTGTGATCCACTGTCCTGCTACATCACTGTCCTGCTACATCACTGTGATCCACTGTCCTGCTACATCACTGTCCTGCTACATCACTGTGATGCACTGTACTGCTACTGTACATCACTGTGATGCACTGTCCTGCTACATCACTGTGATCCACTGTACTGCTACATCACTGTGATGATTGATTGATTGAATTGATTGATTGAAAACTTTATTAACAGATTGCAGAATGGGTACAGTACAGTACAGCTCAATACATACAATTGTTAAGGGGATGCAGACCAGAGAAAGACTTTCGTCTTGTTTACATCAGGGTCCCCCATTTTCAATTCATCGTAACATATATGACATACATGACATACAGATAGACAGTACTGCTACATCTATACATTTATGACATACCAGATTTGCAAATACAGTACTGTTTGTGATACAAAAAGAGTCCAGAAAAAAAAGTATATACATTTGACGTAGAAACTGTACATTGGATTGGGTAGGTGGGGGGGGGGGGTGGGGGGGACTGTACATTGGAGGTGGTTGGGTGGGGGGGTTGGGTAGGAGTGGGGGGGGAGGTTGGGTAGGAGGGGTGGGTGGGGGACACTGTACAACTGTACAAACAAAACTGTACATTGGAATATTGACAAGACCATACTTGGTAATTTACTGTACATTTGAGGGGGTTGTGTTCGGACATTTACAGGGGCCAGTTTCGAATTGCAGTCTCCCTTAGGTGTTTTTTGAGAGTGTTTTTGAAAGTGGGTAGTGAAAACTTTATTAACAGATTGCAGAATGGGTACAATACAGTACAGCTCAATACACACAATTGTTAAGGGGATGCAGACCAGAGAAAGACTTTCGTCTTGTTTACATCAGGGTCCCCCATTTTCAATTCATCAGGACATATGACATACATGACATACAGATAGACAGTACTGCTACATCTTTTTGTGATCAATTTTACAGTACTGCTACATCTATGTACTGTACTGTACCCATTCTGCAATCTGTTAATAAAGTTTTCAATCAATTCAATCAATCAAACAACTCTCAAAGCCAACGTGCACTGTGGTAGAAAAGATCGCTCCTGTGAATTAGAAAAGCCAGCCCCGCCCCCAGCCTAGTGAATGAGAAAAGCCTGCCCCTAGTGGAGCAGGACAGTCCCTACACAGTACAGTACACAAAATGATCTAACTCCTACTGCTCAAATAGCCCCTGACGGGTGGTAAATGCAGTTTTATGGCGGTCTTTCGGGTCTACTTCCACCTGCCAATAGCCACTCGCTAAATCCAGGGTGGAAAACCAACAGGCATGACAAAGGCTATCCAGGGCATCATCAATCCTAGGGAGGGGGTATGCGTCTTTTCTAGTAACCTCATTGAGTTTCCTATAATCAACACAGAACCGGAGCCCACCCCCTTTCTTTTTTACCAGTACAATGGGAGACGCCCATGGACTACAAGATGGCCGAACTATCCCACTATCAAGCATTTGCTTCAAGTGACTCGTCACCTCTTGCTGTAAATGGAGGGGGACCTTTCTGGGGTGCATCTTTATTGGCTTTGCATCCCCCGTATCAATCTCATGCGGGGTCAGATGAGTCCTGCCTAAGTCAGTCTCCCCCTGACTAAACACAGTGAGGTTCTTATGCAGTAACTCCCTGACTGCCTTTAACTCATCAGGGGCAAGACCCCTCTCCCCCACGCCAAACTGACGCATGAGTGTATCAACTGTCCAAGGCTGCAAGGTTTTTCCCCCCTCCCTCTCGTCATGCAGCTCCGCCCCCCCCCCCCCTCCTCTATTTCAATATCAGTGAATAGGGTGCCTACTTTCATGCCACGCTTTAGCATAATATCCTCATTAGTGACATTAATAACCCTCACCGGTAATATGCCCTGCTGGACTCTACATACTACCCGAGCTACCAAAACATCACACTGTTTGGAAATGGAAGTGGAGGGTTCCAGCATTGCTGCTGCATAATCTCCCCATCTGCTCTGGACCTGACCCAGAATAATAATTTCACTGCGTGGGGGCACCAGGGTGTCAGACAGTACTACGACAGCCTGAGGCTCTAATGATGGGTTAGGGTCAACCAGGGGAAATTTCCTGCCCATTATCTGACATTGTTTCTTTCCCAAATCAACCACCGCACCATATGTTGAAAGAAAATCAAATCCAAGCAAAATCTCATCAGAGGGAATGTCAGCAACCAAAAATGTTGCTACCAGCGCGAGTGACTCCAGTTGACATACCGTCTGCCAGCACCCCAGAATGCTCATCCCCCCACCATTAGCTGCTGTAGCCTGCCCAACATAATCTAACAGATCACACCCCCCTTTTGTAGCAGAGAGCCACAGTTGTTTAGGAATGACAGAGCTAGAAGCTCCAGTATCTACAAGTACATGACTGTCTAACCCACCTATTTTAGCTTGGAGATATCCCGAACCACCCTTCAAGCTGTCAGGGGCCACAGTAGACTCAGGAATGGGGGGCATTGGACCCTCTGTGCACACCCCCTCTAGTTTTCCTGTAAATAAGGGCAGTCACGTCGGAAGTGACGATTACACCCACATTCCCAGCAACCCCTCTCTCTTTCTCCCTCACGTCTAGTCGGGGGAATGGGAGCACTAACAGAGTATGGAAGGGGAGCAGACACGGTAGGTGTAGGTTTAGGAACAGATTGGCTTGGATTGGCTATAGTCTGAACAGTGATTTTCAGAGACTTAACTTCCTGCCGCAGGACCTCTACGACCCCAAGCAGCATATCCATTTGTTTGTCACGCCCAGATTGCTCAGTGACTCCACGCACCTGTGCATCAGAGGCCAATTTACTACCCTCCAACTCCCTAATCAGCTCCAATTCTGCAGCAAGATTAATGGCAGTCTCTAAGGTTGTAGGTTTGGCACTGCGAAGACTAACTCGCAATTCCACATTCCCAATATTGGAAATAAAATGGTCCTTAGCCAATAAATCTTGGGTGTGGGCGTCCGCTGAGGGGTACGCTTTAAAAACCAGCCTCCGAAGCGCAATACCAAATTCTCGGATATTCTCCTTATGTAGCCTCTTACGAGAAGAGAAGGTAGCCCTGCTCCAATCATCACTATCACATGGTTCTAAGCATCTACCCATTGCTTCTTTCAATAAGACATAATTAGCTTTAGCTGCCGCAGATAACCCACCATATACCTCGCGGGCTCGACCTGACAAGAGAAGACTCATAAATCTTAGTCTCAATGATTCGCTCCAATTATTAACACCAGCGGCCATTTCAAACTGTTCAGCCCAATCAGACCATTCCCGGCCGGCACCAGTGAAAGTCTCAGGCATAAAAATGGGTCGGGACATAGCCAGATTACTACTAGGGGAAGGAGACGCGTCTGATCGACTTGTGCTTGCCTCAGCCGTGCTTGCCTCAGCCGGCGGTTGGTTATCTCCAGGCATTTTTATTCTATATCCCACCGCTGCTCGTATATAATAGGCCTTCAATTTACCGTAGAGACCGACCACAAGCCACTGTTGGCTCTGTTAGGTACGAAGGCACTAGATGACTTACCCCCAAGAATCCAGCGCTTTAGGCTTAGACTACTGAGATATACATACCACATAGTATATGTCCCAGGGAAAGCGTTGATAACGGCAGATGCATTATCAAGGGCCCCAATCGTGCGCACACTGACAGAGGAGGAAAGAGAGCTGGAAGGAGAAGCACAGGTGTTTGTTGAGGCAGTACAGCAGGGCCTACCAGCGTCTAAGGCAAAGCTGCAACAGATTGCTGAGGAACAGCAAAAGGACTCTGTCTGCAGACAGCTTATACAGCAGTGCAAAAAGGGGTGGCCAAGACAGGAGGAACTGCCACAGCAGCTAAAGCCCTACTGGATCTACCAGAGTGAGCTATACTGTGCAGGAGGCCTTTTAATGAAAGGACGGAGGATAGTAGTACCAGAGACTTTGCAAACAGAAATGCTGGCACGTTTACATGAAGGACACATGGGGATATCTAAGTGCAGAGCGAGAGCAGAGCAGTCAGTGTGGTGGATGGGCTTAAGTAGTCAGATCGCTAAGGTAGTAACACAGTGTGAAACATGTGTGAAGAGTCAGACACGGCATCCAGAGCCAATGATGCCATCGGCATTGCCTCAGCGGCCGTGGCAAAAGGTAGGGGTGGATATGTTTTACCTAAAGGGCACCACCTACCTGTTAGCAGTAGACTACTATTCAAGGTACATTGAAATAGAGAAAACCCCCATTACCACAACTAAAGGAGTGATCGAGGCGTTAAAGGCCATGTACTCCAGACACGGGGTCCCAGAGGTCCTGCGGAGTGATAATGGTCCACAGTTTGCGTCAGCGGAGTTTGCCGCCTTTGCCACAGATTATGACTTTGCTCATGTGACAAGTAGCCCGTACTTTGCCCAGAGCAATGGAGAGGCAGAGAGAGCTGTCAAGACGGCTAAGTCACTGTTGAGTAAGAATGAAGACCCACACAGGGCACTGTTAGCGTACAGAGTCACACCATTGCACCATGGACCATCACCTGCTGAGCTCCTGATGGGCAGGAAGCTCCGCTCCCCACTGCCACAGGCGCCTGCCCACCTGAAACCACAATGGCCCAAAACGAAGGCCTTTCAGGAAAAGGACTACCAACTGAAACTGAGACAGACGCAGAACTTTAATGAGAGACACCGGGCCACACAGAGGCCGGAACTGAGACCGGGTCAATCGGTGTGGATCTCCACCTCAAAACGGCCAGCTACAGTGCTCAGGAAGGCTGACACGCCACGCTCCTATGTGGTCCGGGCAGGAGAAGAGGTGGTGAGGAGGAACAGGGCTCATCTGCAAGCTCTCTCTGAGCCACAAGAGACACCGACTCCACAGGAGGAGCAAACAACGGAGGAGGAAATAGCGCCAAGCGCCCTGACTAGAGAGAGAGAGAGTACAGAGACTAAAGTGAGAGACGTTCCGAGACAGCAGATAAAGCCGCCAGAATGGCTCAAGGACTACGTTCAGTAAAAGGGAGAAGGAGAGATGTAATGGATGTCTGTAGTAGATGTCTGAATATACTGGAGGATGTTTATACTTGAGGATGTTAGGTTTATTCCTGGGAGAAGGGGAGATGTAGTGGATGTCCCTTACGGGCATCCATAGCTGTTGCTGTAAGGCGTGGCGCAGGCGCAGTTGTGTTAGATTAATAAAGACGTTACTTGAAATGGCCACGCTGTCGGAGTCCTTATATGAAACACCACCTAAGCTTTACCACAGTCACCAATGTAATAAATACGTGAGTTATACCAGTAGCAGGAGAAACTGCTATGTAGCAGGGAAACTGCTATTTATCCAAATGCCCTGAAATAACCAACTGCACAACCGGGTTACAAGGAATAACAACTTTATTTCATCAAGGTCCTATGCTAAACAATGATACAAGATCTATTAATTAAAACCTCTGAGCCATGAAGCCGATACGGATTTCCCCTCCGAGACATGACAGGGTTTAGCAGAACCAGAGAATGCAGCAGGTATAGCCAGGCGTCCCTTAGGTAAATTATATCACCTCTAAGTTAAGCACACTATAAATTACAGCACTTCTATATAGGTAAACCCTTCACCTCTAGGTAGAGCACATATCACAGCACACTTTTATATAGGCAACAACCCTTAGTTTGAATGAGGTACGGTACATACACAATGCACTTACAATAGTCACACACACACTCTATCCGACCCACGGGTCCACGTGAATATTTAGGGAATCACCTCCCGTTACCAGTCAACTCTCTCTCGCTGTAAATCCTCCGCCACCCCTCTCTCTTGGTACGGCCTCATGCACAATAGGACACTTTATTACAACACATAAGTAATTCATGCAGGGGACTAGGGGTCTCTAATTGGGGGGAATAATCGGGCACCGTAAAGGTCGTCTGCAGACGTAACTCAGTCACCCTCTATATGAGGCACGCAAATATGAACACGGTATGTCCTATCACACACGTAAAAACACCCTCCTTAAGAGGCAATGCGCGTTATACAAAGTAGATGCCTAATCACACACACGGCCCGCTAATCACCCTCTCAAATAGGCACTCATAGACAATAGATCAACTGTACACTAATTATGGAAGACTCCCCAGGTCCTAATTACCCCTCCCTCTTGCTTCCCCTGTTCCCCTTCAATTGGTCACACGATATAAATACAACATATACCAGCCTGGGCTATATAATAAATAGGGCATATAAAGGACTAGCCAATATGCAGGTTAATTAAGGGCACGATATAATACAGATAATGTAACTAGCAGATACACAAGATACCATATACAATATATATATACAGTAGGCCTATACAGTTATAAAAATAGATCATAATACAAAATCCTATACTAAGTGCAATGTGGGTAACAGTGGACTTAACTCGGTGCACGGCGCGACCCCTCCGAGGGTCGGTGCTTGGACCCCGTCCAACTCTCCGGGCGAATGCTCCGGCGCACGGTGGTCCTCCAGGTTGTAGTTGACTTGTAACCTGGCAATCGTACCCGGTGTCCGCGAGGACGTTCCGAGTATAATGTCTTTAGGAGCGAGGTAACTCAGTACCCTCTATGTCCCGTCCCTATCTGTCTCCAGGAGGGTAAGCCTCCCCTCCTCACGCTACCGGTACCTGTGGACGGCTGGCTAAATTGTCTTCATCGCCGGTGGATAACTCTCCACGATCGACCCCACCCCCCGGGCCCTAACAGAGTCTGGTTACCGCTTGCGTGCTCCAACCCCGATATCTGAGTCCCACTGGCTTATCAATAGTATCAGCGTCTCATCCCCGCACACAAATCAGCAACACCTGAGTTCAATAATGAAGCCACTTGAGTCCCTGCTCCTGACGTCATTACTCGGCCCATTCAAATCACAATAGGATGGGGCTTCTCCTCCCGGTCCGGGGGGTCAAACTGGCGTGACAGAGGGTCAGGCTTGACGTTCTTGGAACCGGGCCGGTAGGAGATGGAATAACAACGCCCACCTGGCCTGGCAAGCGTTAAGGCGTTTAGCCCCCTGGATGTAAGCCAAGTTCTTATGATCAGTCCAAATAATGAAAGGGTGTGCCGCCCCCTCCAACCAATGTCTCCATTCCTCCAGTGCCAATTTGATTGCGAACAACTCCCGATTACCCACGTCGTAGTTGCGCTCGGCCGAAGACAGCCGGCGCGGAAAAAAAAGCGCAAGGATGCACTTTCCCGTCCTTTAAGCATCTCTGAGAGATCACCCCCCCCCCCCCCCCCCCAACCGCAATATCAGAGACATCCACCTCCACTATTAACGGAGCCTCAGAATCGTGGCGGATCAGTACAGGGGTGGAGGTAAACCGACGTTTGAGGTTGCGAAAGGCTGACTCTGCCCGAGGCGACCATTCAAAGCCAGGGAGAGAGGCCTTAGTGAGAGCTGTCAGAGGATTGGCTAAGGCGCTAAAACCCGCTCTACCAGAAGGTAACAGTAACAGGGAAAGGGGACAAAAACTAAATTAAATTAAATAGAAGAGAGACAGATGGTACAAACATCACAGAGGTACGGGAAATAGTTAAAACACACATCAAACAAACAACCAAATTAAATTACATACATGAGACTGTACATGATATTGATTGATTGATTGATTGAAAAGTTTATTAACAGATTGCAGAATGGGTACAGTACAGTACAGCTCAATACATACAATTGTTAAGGGGATGCAGACCAGAGAAAGACTTTCGTCTTGTTTACATCAGGGTCCCCCATTTTCAATTCATCATAACATATATGACATACATGACATACAGATAGACAGTACTGCTACATCTATACATTTATGACATATCAGATTTGCAAATACAGTACTGTTTGTGATACAAAAAGTGTCCAGAAAAAGAGTGTATATACATTTGACGTAGAAACTGTACATTGGAGGAGGTTGGGTGGGTGGGGTGGTGTTGGGTGGGTGGGGGCTGTACATTGGAGGTGGGGGGGGGGGGGGGGGGGGGGGGGTTGGGTAGGGGGGGACGACACTGTACACTGTACATTGGAATACTGACAAAGCCATACTTGGTAATTTACTGTACAACTGGGTAGGAGCCAGTTTCGAATTGCAGTCTCCCGTAGGTGTTCTTTGAGAGTGTTTTTGAAAGTGGGTAATGATTCACATTCCTTTACAGCTTTGGGTAGGGCGTTCCACATTGATGTGGCATAATTGCGAAACGTGTTTAGTCCCTTGTTTGAGCCGAATCTGGGTTTAACATGATTTGTGGAGCTTCCTCTGGTGTTGTGATCGTGGTATTCACTGACCTTTGGGAAGTATTTTGACATGTACATGGGTACCTTGGTCGCGTAGTGTATCTTGTAGACCAGGCCCATTGCAAGTTGCTGTACTCTGTTGTCTACTCTAAGCCATCCTAGGTTGTCAAAGTGGGCAGGGGTGAGGTGGGTTCTAGGAGTCAGGTCAAGCAGTAGTCTGACTAGCTTGTTTTGAGATGTTTGTAATTTGTTTTTTAGTGCCTTTGAGGTGCTTTGGTACCACGAGGTGCAAGATACATATGCATGCATGAAGCAGAACAGTCAAATGACAGTTAGAAGGCTGGGTGGCAGTTGCAGGTGTGTAATGTATAGAGGGGAATCAACATGTGCAACAGTCAGCTACTGTAGGGACTGTTGCAGTTTCTGCTTAAACACATGAAATGACGGAAGTGATGGAAGTTTAAGGGAGTTTTGGAGAGAGTCATTTTGCTGCAGCAAAATTAAAGGAATTCTGGCCAAAGATCTGGCCCTCAGGTGGTAGTTGTTATGGGAAAGATGCAGGTGGCTGGAGAGGTGTTGAGGTGTCTTTCCTAGAAGAGTTGAGCAGTCCAGCCGTTTGCTTCGGTCTTCATAGAAATCCTTAGTAAATGGAAAATAGCCTTCAGTAGCGCAACAGAATGTAGGCCTAAATCAAAGGTCCCTTGATAAAGAAGCATGTCTGTGACACTTAAAAAAATCCAATTAACTTTTTAATTGGCAGCTAAAAATACCTGCATCCATGTCATGATGTCAGACCGAAGGTTCTGTCGCAGAGACTCAGTCAATCTAACGAGCAGATTATCATTAGCGTCCAATTCTCCACCGTCTAATAGAAACACACCTCTTCAATCAATATCTGAAAATATATATAACTAATATACTAATATATAATATATACTAAGCGCTCGTCACCAACACAAGAGACACTGGTATTGAATCCGGCTGTCAGCGTTGCCTCCGGCTTGGCCGGCCGTCATACTGGCTCGATTGGCAGAGTCAGCGGGATGGAAGCCGGTGGGGTGGGTTCGGGTCGTTGTAAACAGGGACTCCTACAGTTCGGTCGGGGCGCCTGCACAGCGAGGGAAGGATCTGGAGGGAGGTAGTGTGACCTTCCACACGTTACACTCTCCCAGTGAGAGTCCGCGCTGCCAGGTGAAAAGAAGTGGTGGGCTGGGTACACATGTGTCGGAGGAAGCATGTGATAGTCTCCGCCCTCCCAGACCGACGGTAGGGGGTAGAGTGCGCAACGACCAGGAAGGGGATTGGGAATTGGCATAACGACTAACATTGGGAAGGGAGAAAAACGGAAAAAAAGGGGGAAAAAGATAATAAAAAAATAAAAGAAATTCTACAATGCACTTCTGTTGAAATTGCCTACGTTTTTCTGTTCTATATTTCTTCGTGAAGATGCAAGGAGACACAGAGGTGTTACTTTCAGTCCCCCACACATCCTGCTATACGTAAAACATAACGATACAACTGCCCGTTGCAACACAGGAAGCTTGTTTCCTGTTAGAAATTCTAGGTTTGCATTTTTTTGTCCATGACATAGCCATGTCTGAATTCCACTATTAACATACGAAGCGCAGCTTCTTAGAAATGTCTGATTTTGGGCAGCCCCCCCACCCCCGGTATCCTGCCTGTCTCTTTGCATTCAAACAGTCTCTTTTCAGCTACACATTGTAAACTGAAGTGAGACTCTGCACAGATAATACATTTAGCTCAGTGGTCACCAACCCGTCGATCTTGATCGACTGGTCGATCTTTGAGACCTTCCCTGTAGATATTTCCCTGAAAAAAAATAAAAAAAAAAAAAAAAAAAAGTTTATCTTTCCCTGAGAGTCCACATTACAGTTCTACGTTTGTTTTCATGTGAAAAGTGATGCTGCATAAGATTACTGCACTTAGCACTGACTGAGAAAGTACATATCACAGTTCTACTTTGACAAACATATTACAATTAGCATTTTCTAATGTTAATAATATGAGAGTCCACATTACAGTTCTACTTTTGTTTTGATGTGAAAAGTGATTTTGCATAAGAGGACTGCACTTAGCACTGACTGAGAAAGTACATATTACAGTTCTACTTTATAAAATGCTACTTGTAAATATGTTTGGCAATGTTAATTAATAGGAGAAGGTCCACATTACAGTTCTACTTTTGTTTTGATGTGAAAAGTGATGCTGCATAAGATGAAGCACTTAGCACTGACTGAGAAAGTACACATTACAGTTCTACTTTATAAAATGCTAATTGTAAATATGTTTGTCAATGTTAATAATATGAGAAAGTCCACATTACAGTTCTACTTTTGTTTTGATGTGAAAAGTGATGCTGCATAAGATGACTTAGCACTGACTGAGAAAGTACATAATTACAGTTCTACTTTGACGTTTTAATGTTGGACCAAAGCATTGCATGTAATTAGAATACAGGCAAATAAAAGTCATTTAGTTTAAAGTACAATCTTGGCTGTCTTTTTCTCTCAACGCTTCGATAGGTAGACCTTGCCTTCACCAAAAAAGAAAAAGTGATCTTGGGCTTAAAAAGGTTGGTGACCACTGATTTAGCTTATCAGCTTCTATCCTTGATTCAAGTAATCATTCTTTCAGTTCCAACTGGGTCATTGTTAGCTAAAATTCCACCACAATATGCATTTGTATAGATGTATACGTTATTTTTACATAAATCCTTTTGATTTATCAGGTTAACACATTCAGCGCCAGACCCAAGATATCCCGGGCTAACTCGCCAGCAGTTGAGCGCCAGACCCGAGATTTCTCGAGTTTTGGTAGTTTTTTCTTTTATTCAATAATTGTATTCATTACAGGTTCACGGACCTCTGTGTTACCATAGGAAATCATTCTGAGATCATGTTTTTTGCATGTTCGACGAGAGAAAGTGACTGTTAAATGACCATAGTATTGTCTCCATAGCTATAATATAGACAGTGTTGGGAAAGTTCACTTTCTACATGAACTAGTTCAGTTCAGTTCACAATTTTTTTTATCAACTAGTTCAGTTCATAGTTCATAATTCAAAATGTTTAACTAAAGTTCATGGTTTCAAAAATGAACTAATTTAGTTTATAGTTTTTTTCAATACGTTGCTGCAAGCTATTATTTGTCAAATTTATTGCCACAACGCATATAGAACCACAGACAGCAATCAGAATACTCAATATGAATTGAAAATGGGGGACCCTGATGTAAACAAGACAAACGTCTTTCTCTGGTCTGTATCCCCTTAACAATTGTGTGTATTGAGCCGTACTGTATTGTACCCATTCTGCAATCTGTTAAATAAAGTTTTCGTTATTCAGTATTCATTCAATACTGGCATTTCCATAACTTTGCTGCCGCCCATTCAGTCCACACTAGTAGCAGCTGCAGCTTTCATCTCTACAGTATATTTTCAAAAACATGAGGAAAAATGTGCTGCTTGAATGGTCTTTATTAAGTATAATAATCTAAATATACTTAAAGTACCAAAAGTGAAAGTAGTCATTGTGCAAACATATAACATATAAACCCTGTGCTGACATAACTGTGTACTAACACAACACAAGGTAGGAACCAGGCTGAGGTATGAAACTAAGGTTGTACCTCAAAGTTCAATATTCAAAGTGCAAAACATTTACTGACTTTAACTAAAACTCTTTTAAATGCTCATACGCCGACGCTGTAGAGTCTGACTCTGAGCGAGTGCTGCACTGCTGCTGCTATACTACCCGACTGCGTCATTACCTTTACCAACTCATTTCCAGTTCCTCGTTGCGTTCTTCGATCTGATTGGCCACTGACGTTTCTGGTCATGTGACATCTGCGCCAATCGTGTGACGCCTGTTTCTATCACCGGTTAAGCTTAGGAACTCTTTCGAAGTTGGTTAAGGTTAGAGTTTGTCTTAGAGCAGGGCGATAGAACACCAGCCCTGATTCCAAACTCTAACCTTAACCAACTTCGAAAGAGTCGCCTAAGCTTAACCATGATAAACTAGGCGTTAGGTAGTTTGCAGGCTGTTCGACGTGGAAATAGGCGCAGAAACAGGCGTCACACGATTGGCGCACATGTCACATGACCAGAAACGTCAGTGGCCAATCAGATCGCAGAACTGGAAATGGGTTGGTAAAAGTATAGACACTACCCGACTCCCCATAGCCCCACCCAGAGCGGTTGCCAGATTGGGTGGTTTTCCGCATTATATTTAGGCCTGTTTACGGTGTGTTTTAACTGGGTTTTCGGCTGAAAGGCATATGAAATCTGACACACTTTTGAACGCCGTTATAATACAGTGCTGAGAATGAACGCGTTCTCAATTACGTTCATCTAGCGGAAATGCAGTACGTTTAGTTCACGTTCGCCCAAAATACAAACACGTTCATGAACGATCGTTCATTGAACACGTTCAGGTACATCACTGGCCGAGAGAGAGCGAGTGCCGTGTTCTTGTTCTTAATTAATGTGTTCTTTTTTTTTTATCCACTTTTTTTCCCATTTTCTATATTTTCTCCCATCCCAATTTCGTATCATCCAATTCAACCCTCCCCTGTCACGAACGCTGTTTCTTGCCTCCCACAAGCCGGCTGCAATGTGGACTAAGTCATACATAGCACAAGTCCCCTCCGGTACGTGAGGTAACAGCAATCGCATCTTTTCACCTGCGCAGCTCGATCTCTCAGTGGCGAGGAGTAACGCGTGGGAGGCTCACGCTGCCCCCGACACTTCCTGATTCTACTGCGCAGGCGCACCAACCGACCTGTAGGAGTCGCTGTCCACAACGCCCGATCCCCACCCATCAGTTTCCCACCCCCTAATACGGCCAATGTGTATTAGTATGAACGACCAGCTAAACTGAAAGCAATGTGGAGCGCTGGGCTCGAACAGGCAAGCCCAGCGTCTCCGTCATTCGTGGCGAGCGCCTTGCCCACTACGCCACGTAGCCGCCTAATTAATGTGTTCTTAATTATATCTTCTATTTCATCATCCAAACAGCCAAATATGCCTATTTATTGAATATTTGTACATACTACTACTGGCGTTATAGGCATTAGACTTTGAGCAGTCATCGAATTACAGTAGATAAAACAGTTTATTGCCTTAAAATGGAACACAATATAAATAAGGACAATTAGAACATCTAAATAATAGCCTAACAAATAACAATAATTTAGTATTAATTAAGAATTAAATAGTCTAACAATTAAATAAGATGCACAGTGAGTCTTGTGTGTGTGTATGTGTACAGAAGTCCACCGAGTTATGTTGCCTTTCCAGCGCCTGGTCAGAGAAATCGCCCAGGACTTCAAGACCGACCTGCGCTTCCAAAGCTCTGCTTTCATGGCTCTTCAGGAGGCCAGTGAGGCTTATCTGGTCGGCCTGTTTGAGAACACCAACCTGTGCGCGATCCACGCCAAGAGGGTGACCATCATGACCAAAGACATCCAGCTGGCCCGCCGCATCCGTGGAGAATGCGCTTAATTTGGCTGTGTTTTTCTACATTCATAACCCAAAGGCTCTTTTAAGAGCCACCACCGTAGGTCGACTTCCGGTATGAGAGCAGAAGGGTAACACACGTGCGAAAGAGCTCCTGGTCAAATGAGTGAAAAAACGGATAAAAAAAGACCCGAAAAGTAATTAAAAAGGAAAATGCTCACGAGAAGTAAGGAAGAGACAACGATTGTGAAGGAAATAGAAATGGAGAACATACGAGAAGGAGAGAATCCGAAGAAACAGAATCCCCGGAGCGAAGCCGAGAAAAGCCAGACGAAAGAAGGGGGAGGTACCGCTGAGGCAGACACGGGAATGCCAGGATGGGCCGTGGTCATGCAGGCCGGGATACTGGAGAACATAACAGCGGCGATAAAACTGAACACGGACACGATAAGGAATGATATTGGGAAGCTACGGGAGGAATTGAGGAAGGAACAGGAGGACTTCAGAGGTGAAATGAATACAGAAATCAAAAGGGTGGAGGAGAAGATGGCGGAACAGAACAGAAACGTGACCGAGTTACAGACTAGGACTGCTCACGCGGAGGAATGGAACACAGAGATACACGAGGTATTAACATGTGTGATTCAGAAACAAGAACAGATGGAGACAAAGATGTCGGACATGGAGGGGAGGTCTCGGAGAAATAACATCAGAATATGGGGACTGAAAGAAGGAGTCGAAGGGGAATCGGTGACCCTATATGTGGAAAAACTTATCAAAGAACAAATGAAGGAAACGGGACTGGAAAAAATGGAGATACAGAGGGCCCACAGGGCGTTGGCTCCGAGACCACAACCGGACAGACCTCCGAGGGCGGTGATTATTAACTTTCTGAGATTCGAGGTTAAGGAATTGGTACTCAGAACCGCGTGGACCAAGAAGATTGAAATCGAAGGGAAAAGACTATCATTTGATCACGACTACTCGACAGCGGTAGCGATAACACGCAGGTCCTACGCGGGACTGAAGAAAACCCTGAAAGAAAACGGAATGAGATTCCAGTCACCCATGACCTCGCTAAGGATTCACTGGGAGGAAGGGACGGTGACGTACGCGACGGCACGAGAAGCGGAGCGAGCGATGAGACGGCGAGGGATGAGGATGTCGGAGGACGGAGAAGGAAGGAGGCGGGAGGAACAGACGCGGAGCCTGCACCAGAGATTGGAGGGAGCACGCAGGTGGATCAGAGCCGGAGACCGAAACAGGAGGGAGGAGAGAGGAGGAGGCGGAGGTGAAACGTGACGGAGCGAGGACTGAGACGGATGAGGAGGCCAGACGGAGAGGAGGCGGGAGGAGGCGAACGGATGAGTACACACACAAGAGATTGAAAAAACTATTCAAATAGAGACAAAGTATAGAAACTGAAATAACATATACATAAGCACACATTCCCAGGTAGAGGCAGGATATAGAAATGAACGTAACGTATACATGGACACATAATACACAAGCTGATGGAGGAAATAAATGGAAATATAACTAGGTTTGATAGGCGAGACACAGAACATACTGAAACAGATATATAGACACATGCTGTGAGTAACACAGTTGGGAGGGATTAAGGGGATAAATGGACATCACATAGAAAATAGAGGAGAGGAAAAGAAAATAATAAGGGGTACACGGGAGGCACCGCACACGGATATGGGAGGAAGGAGGGACAATGAAACATATGAGTCACATTGAGAGGGACCAAGAAAAGAGGGTCTTTGATCAAAAGGAAGGACAGAGCGCTTTTTGACCAGGAGCTCGAAAGCAAAAAAAAAACAGTAAGAAAGCTGGACAAATATGACGAGCGATTGGGGGCAAGGGTTTCAAACCCCCAAGCCGTCAGGAGGGGGCCCCTCGTTAGGAGGGCAATTACCCCTCACCCACCAGCAGGGGACAGGGGGGGTCACAGGGACCCCCCGAACGCCTTGGGAGCACTTTATGTAAAGTTTATGTTTTTTATTTATGTTAATCATTATATGTATTCGGTGAAGAGAGCGGAGGCTCCAACCGGAGGGGGGAATGAGTGTGACATGGGGGGGACTGACAGGCGAAAGAAGAAGAAAGATGACAAGGGTTAAAGGTATAAAAATGATGTCGTTAAACGTTAATGGAATGAATAATGCGATAAAAAGGGGCAAAGTGATGTTGAAATGTAAAAAAAGTGAGATGGAAGTGATTTTTCTGCAGGAGACACATTTGGTAGCACAGGGTCATGAGAAACTGAAGAGATTTGGATATGAAAATGCATACTATAGTTCCTTTGAACAAAACCCGAGGAGAGGAGTAATCACGTTAATCAAAAACACAGTCAAATTTGAATTGATCAAGGAAGTAAGAGACAAGGAGGGAAGGTTTGTTCTGGTGAAGGGGAAAATGGAGGGCCAAATGGTTACGTTAGTAAATGTTTATGCATCCCCAGAGAGTGAGAGGGATTTATATGAGACCATTTTTGACATGATAGTGTTGGAACTAGAAGGGATATTGATATGTACGGGAGATTTTAACGTAGTACTGAATCACGACCTAGACACCACGAGTACTAGAAAAGGATGGGCGCCCATCAGTAGATATATGAATATTCAGATGACGGAAATGGGAATTACAGACGTTTGGAGGGAGATGCACGCCATGGACAGGGAATACACACATTACTCACACCCACACGTGACATATGCGAGAATAGACTACTTTTTGATGACGACAGGGGACAGTTACAGGGCACGGGAGAGCAGTATAGGAGTAGCGGACATATCGGATCACAGTGCCATATATCTGACAGTAGATCTAGAAGGGAGACGGAGGAACACGATTTGGAGACTAAATGTAGGAATATTAAATAACAAAGGGGTGGTGAGTCAGATCAAGGAGGAGATAGCCAGATATAAGGAAGAAAATGACAACGGGGCGGTAGACCCGAACATTCTATGGGACACACTGAAGGTAGTGATAAGGGGGAAATTGATGGAAAAAACAGCAATGCTGAAGAAGGCCAGAACGGAGACATATCACAATCTGATAGGGAAGCTGAAGAAGCTAGAGGGGAGACACCAGATATCAAAAGAACAGGAAACGCTCGGAGAAATCAAAGAAGTAAAGGCCAGGATAAATAGGGAATTATTGACGGAAATAGAAAAGAAAGCGAGGTTCATGAAACAAACGTACTATGAAGGGGGACCAAAAGCGACCAGACTGTTGGCTAGGAGAATTAGAACGCAACAGAAGTTGAACACGATACACACAATAAGGGATACAAAGACTAATGAAATATTGAGGGACCCAGCTGAAATAGAGAGGACATTTAGAGAATACTATGAGAAATTATACACACAGCCAAAAGCAGCGGGAGAAGAGGAAATAGAAACATATCTGGAGAAGCTAGAGTTACCATCGATAGGGAAAGAACAGAATGAAGAATTAAATAAAATAATTACGGAACAAGAACTGGAAGATGCAATTAGTAGAGCTAAAAACAACAAGTCTCCGGGGAGCGACGGATTCCCATCGGAATTCTACAAGACATTTAGAACTGAATTAGCACCCATGTTAGGGGCGGCGTTCAGACACACGATGGAAGAGGGAAAAATGCCCCCCTCGTGGAAGGAAGCCATAATCACCACGATACCGAAGGAAGGGAAGGATAGGGAATTATGTAGTAGTTTCAGACCTGTGTCCATACTCAACGTAGATTACAAGATGTATACATCGATAATATCAAAAAGATTTGAGACGTTTATGCCAGACATTATAGATGAAGATCAAACTGGATTTATTAAAGGGAGACAGACACAGGACAACGTGAGAAAGACATTACACATAGTAGAGGAGATACAAAAACAAGGGGGTAGCGCGGTACTGATTAGCCTAGATGCAGAAAAAGCGTTCGACAGTGTGAGCTGGACATTTTTATATAAAACATTGATGAGGTTCGGACTGAACGAGAGGGCGATGAAGATGATCAAGGCACTATATCAAGAACCGACAGCGAGGGTTAAGGTGAATGGCAGCTTGACGGATAGAATCAGATTAGAGAGGGCTACCAGACAGGGATGTTGTCTCTCACCGACGCTCTTCGCCGTTTTCATAGAACCACTGGCACAACTGATCAGACAGACCGAGGACATCAAGGGAGTAAGGATAAAGGGAACGGAATATAAACTAGGCCTATTTGCAGACGACGTGATAGTATACATGAGGCAACCAGAAAAGAGCTTCCCGGCACTGATGGATCTACTGAAGGAATATGGCCACTACTCAGGATACAAACTAAACGTGACAAAGACACAGACCTTAGCATGGAACTATTCTCCAACGACGGAAATTAGAGAACAGTACGGGATAAGATGGGACATGGACAAGATTAAATACTTAGGGGTGAACATCACGAGAGGGGTGGAGAAACTGTTTGAGGCGAATTATACACAGATAAATCAGAACATAAAGAGAGACCTAGAGAGATGGACAGTAATGCCCTTGGACTTCAATTCAAGAATAGAGGTCATTAAAATGAACATACTATCAAGGTTACTGTACCTATTCCAGTCATTACCCATACAAATACCACAGAATCAATTCAGGGAGTGGGACAGACTGATATCGAGGTTAATATGGGCGGGGAGAAGACCACGGATCAGATATAAAACACTACAACTACCAAAGGAAGAGGGAGGGATGGCAGTACCCAGCCTACAAGATTATTACTATGCAGCACAACTGAGAGCAGTGACGTGCTGGTGTAACGACAGATATGAGGCAAGATGGAAAGACATTGAAAAAGAAGGGGAGGGATACAAGGTACAAGCTCTGGTGGGGGATAGGGAACTATTTAAAGAAAAAGAGGGACTATTAGATCCAATCACCAAATACACCTTGACCATATGGAACAGAGTAGTAAAAACACACAAATTGGAGAAGCAGTCAGGGGTCCTGAGATGGGTAGCACATGACAAGAGATTCAAACCAGGGAGGTTAGACCACGGATTCAGAAGGTGGGAGAGGGGGGGGGGGGCAACAGCAATATGCAAAATGATAGAGAAGGGAGAAATGCAGACACTACAAAAATTAAAGGAGAAATTTGGACTAGAAAACAGGGACCACTTCAGATATCTACAGGTTAGAGACTACTACAACAAAGAAATAAGGGGGGCCAAAGACGAGGAACAGAATGGAATAATAAAGATGATAGTATGGGCATACGAAGGGGGGCAAGGAAGAGTAATATCAGCAATATACCGGGCTATAATGACCAGCAAGGGACACACGACCGATTACATAAGGGAGAAATGGGAGAGAGAGCTAGAGATAGAAATAACAGGGAAGGAATGGGGGAACATATGCGAGGTACAACACTCAACAACAGGATCGAGAATATGGAAAGAATTTGGATGGAAAAACATAATCAGATTCTTTATAACCCCAGAGCTGAAGGGAAAATATGCACCAACACAAAAAGCATGCTGGAGGATGTGTGGGAAGGAGGGGGCAAATCACACGCACATATTCTGGGGATGTCAGAAGCTGAAGGGGTATTGGGAGGAGATAGGGGAAGCAATGATCAGAATATTAGGATACGGGATACCACAAACAGGACTGGTGCTTTACTTAGGAGACCTGACACACGAGGGAATACAAGGGGGGGACAAATATTTAATAAAGATAATGTTGATAGCGGCCAGAAAAGCAATAACGAGACTGTGGTATAAGGAAGACCCACCGACAATAGCAAAATGGGTAGGAATAGTGGAAGAAATACAGGATATGGAAAGGATAACACACATGCTGAGGTTACAGGAAGAGAAATTTGGGGAAAGATGGGGAAAGTGGGAGGATTATAAAAGGAACGAGAACGACATCACAGAGGAAGAACCAAATGCAACACAAGAGAGCGAAGGGTAAAGGAGGAAAGATGTTCAAGCAGGGTCTATGAACCCATGTCACACACCTGTACTTTAGTTAATATTATCTATTTTGTTTTTGGGATATTACAAGTGCTGAATGCTTTTATACCTTTGTGGTAAATATTGAGTTGAATTTCATAAATAACCTTGTATACTGTTTAGCAGAAGTGGTTGCAGGGCTAAATGAGGAATGAGACGCAGGGACAGTTGGATAGATAAAGGTCACACCTAATGTGACCAGATTAGTACTGTATGGTAAAGGCCCAAAAGGTCAAAGAGTATTCACACCCCCCCACCAGAGGACATCATGCCAGCCCCCGCTCGTGAGACAAGACCCAAAACAGCGACCACACGGACGGGGGCCACCGGCGGAACCCCTCTGTGCTCAGCGGGGGACCACACCGACGGGGGCCACCGACGGGCCCCCTCTGTCTCTGTCCCATCACGTCGCCACAACCCAGGGGGGGGGGGGGGGCTGCCAGCCCCCACAGGAGATCGCCCACAGGAGACCGCTCACAGAAGACGCCCACGGACCAACTGTATTCTATTATTGGCTAGAAATTATAGTATATAAGAGGAGACAAATTGGTAGTTCGGGAGCCCTCAGACCGGACCGACCCCAGGGGTCTGTTGGGCTCCACCGCTCCTTCCACCAGAGAGACTGTGCTGCTTTTTATGTGAGTAAATCATGGACCCTTGGTTGGTTAAAATAGAATGTAAAGATACTTATCTTAGAAACCAGGCTTACTCATATAAAAAGGGGCCTACAGGAAACTATGTATGTTCAAATTATGTTAACGAGTGACTGTTTTATGTACATGTTGGGGTTTGAGATGCAAACCTGATTGTAATTTCTGTACACAGATAGCCCTGTTAATGTTCTCTGATAATCTTTTGTCCTATTCACCTTGGTCTCCTGGCTCTGATCAAATAAATGTTGAATTGGACTATAGTTCATGGTTTGTCTGGCCTACACGTTTATTCCTCATCTGCTTAAGTCAGATGAGGAGATCAACAATTCTATCACGTATGATCCCTTTCTCCTCCTTCCAGATAATCAATCTCACTTGTACTGTACTACAATAACCTCAAATTATTGTAGAGGTTCTGTGGGAATTTACCACACCTTATTATTTATGTCTGTTTAACGGTGTGATATTAAATATTCAGGGATGATGTGGTTTGTGTATGGGTGAACCAAAAGGCAAAGTGAAAGTTAATAAACAAGAGAAAAAAAAAGAAAGGACAAAGGAGAAGGGAAGTAAGAAACTCAAGGAGGGTCTCTGGACCCAGATCACACATACAAACCTTAGTCAGCATTTATTGTCTTTGAGTAGGAATTACCTGTTTATGCCTGTTTAAGGGAGATACACAATCAGCCTTTGTATCAAATACCTAGAAAACAACAGTAGGGGAACCAGACAACCAACCATGTGATACCCATGTAAATATTTATGTGCACTGTTTTTTCTTTTTGTTTTTATCGTGATACTAGTCTCTTCATTTTTTATTATTTATTTTTTGTAAGTGCTGTCTGTCTAAATAAATGTTAATAAAAAATTTAAGTTTAAAAAAAAAAAAAAAAAAAAGAGCCACCACCGTAATCATGAAAAATACATTCCATTTACTCATTAATTCGACATGCTTTTTGTATTATAGGCTACATTATTCTGATTACTATTAAAGCATTACATCACGCGCAGGAGTGGGTTGTGAGAATTAGACCATGCCTAGGGGTGGTCGTTAGACCCCCTAGGCATGGTCTAATTCTCACAACCCACGACTGCACCAGTGGCGTCGTTAGCCCTGGGCTTCCGGGGCTTTAGCCCTGGGCTTCCGGGGCTTTAGCCCCGGATGTTTTTCTCCTAGCCCCGGATCTAAAAAAAGAAAAAATTGTTTACCTTTTTTTTTTTTTTTTTTATGTCAGCATCCCCATTGTCTGTGCTGAATGTTTGTTAGTGTTTGGTATTTTTTGTTGGTTTTTAGTACTTTAAAACATTTTTAGTAAGTAGTTTTCATTTGATCCTATAATTCTTTCATTCACCGATTTGTGGACTTTTTTTTAGTGTCCTGAAAGGCGCCTTATAAATCAAATGCATTATTATTATTATCATCCAGGAGGGAAAAGACACTTTGGATAGTAGGGACTGCATCTCTGCCTGTCCTGACCAGGAAACACTTTGCAACTGTGATCTCCTCTGGCAATAGTTGGATATTGTAATGTGTGGCGAGGGGTTGCAGCAATTCCACTGAGAGAAACTGGTCTGAGGCTGGATAACATGCCTGTATGCCTCTCATAAGTTGTTATCCAACTCATGAGAACCTGCTCTCAAGCTCTTGCAGCATTCTGTCGACGACTGGATAGAACAGTCTCTGTCTCAGCTGATCTCCTGAGCTGAGGTCTGAGCTTGTGCCACAAGATGACTCAACTACATACTCGTCCATCCTTTTCTGCTTCCTCCTTTGGCTGGTAGTATGTTCCTCAATCCAAAGGCCATTACATATGGCCTTTGTCCTGTCATACATGTCCACTGCCATCTCTGAGGTGCGATAACCTTTGAGTGTGTCCTGCACTGTGCTTTTAAATAGTACAGATATTGAAGATGTGCACTTTAACGCAGCAGCACCTGGAGCCATCCATACCCATGTCCAGTGTCCTATAATAAGCTTTAATCGAACCTCGGATAGTCCGGTTGGTTTGGGGTGGTGTGAAAGCTCATTCACTCTTGCAAGTGAACCCTGCTGCGGTTCATTTGAGATGTGAATGCAAAGCGGACCAAAGGCAGGAAAAGACCCAAAAATCGAATATTTTTTTTATGAGAAGACTGAAACATATGTATATAATGAAACACACAATAGTTTTTTTTCGATTGCCTAAGCATGATTTTGAAAACGGGGCCCGGTGTTTCAAAACACACAATTAGCACAACCACACACACAATTATCAGAACACCTCAGATCCTTTGCTAAATTAAACACTTGTCAAAACCATACACTAATTTTGTTACCATATGAAACACACGTTACATAATGACTTAATTCTGTTTGAACCAGTTACACACACTGCTGTGCTTAACCTAAAACACATTTAGCAATTCTACTTCTCAGTGATTAGAGTACTGTAAGTGAAGTACGCAGAGAATGTGCAAATATACAATAAATTCACCAAACACTACACAAGACCAATGCTGTGTAGACTGATGAAAATATAATTTATTTATCTACATATACCCAAATCAATGATGCAGACTGATGAAAAAAATAACATTTTCTCTCCATATACCCAAATCAATGATGCAGACTGATGAAAATATAAATGTTCTCTCCATATAACCAAATCAGTCAACATTTAAACATGGAGAATCACAACAATACATGTCCCAGTTTGCATGCTACTATGTGCATAACACTGTAAGCTCAGCAAATATCAGACACACATAAAATACTGTATCCAGTACAGGTTAAAATTACAGTAACACAATTTTTTTTTTGAAAAAATTTAAACAGAAAATACTAGACATTATCTCTTTGCCTAGCTGGATCTGGCAAGATACTTTTTTGTTGTGATTCTCCATGTTGACATGTTGACTTATTTGGGAAAATGGGAGAAAATGTATATTTTCATCAGTCTGCATCATTGGTTGTCTTGTGTAGTGTTTGGTGAATGTATTGTATATTTTCACGTTCTCTGTGTACAGTACTTCACTCTCCTTCCATTTTGGTTGAAGACAGGTGAACTCACCTGCTGCATTTTTATAGTGCTTAAACCTGATTGTGTATCTACAATTAAGCAATGGTGTGTTTGTGCATCTGATGGCTGTGTTTAACCAATTGGCTAATATGTGTGGTCATTTGACATTCTGTGTCTAATGTAATGCAAGTGTGTTTAGTGTTTTGCAAATCACTGTGTGTATTGTTTTGCAAAAAGTGAGGCTGACATTGTAGGGGTGCAAATCTGGGCCTATATTTTGCTCCTTGAGTGTAAGGTTTTGATAATTGTGTAATACTTTTGATTTGAGTGTTTATGCAATTGAAGAAAACTGTAAAGACTAGAGATGAACTGTTTATTTATTTTGTACATAGGCTGTGCATATGTTTGTTTGTTTGTTTATTTGCTTATGTGTATGATTCTTAACTGTGTTTATATTTTGTTATTGGTGTATATGTGTATGTATGTACAGTATATGTATATATATTATATATATATATATATATATATATATGTATATATATGTGTATATATGTATAATTTGTACTCCTGTTGGGGCTTCTTGGACCAGATCAATGTTTTATCTGGCTAAATAAATAAATAAATAAGAAACTGATGATTTGGTCCTGTTAACTTTGAATTTTCTATGGGGACTGCCCAGATCCCTCTCATGGACCTGGACCTCACTTTGAGAACCTCTAATGATTCTAGTTATTCAGTATTCATCTCTAATTACTCTAAAATTGCGTATTTCTGTGCTTAAAAAAAAAAAAAAAAAAAAAGGTGACCCCCCCCCCCTGGGCTGAAGCCCCCAATGTTTTCTAACCCTAAAAACGCCCCTGGACTGCACGTGGTGTAATGGCTTTTATACCACTGGCGCATTCATCCAACCTTATTGCTATACAATAAACACACATTAATTAAAGATTTTTTGAAAAAACCATCCGCCAGAAAAAGTTGTTCCCAAAAAAAAAAGAAGAGAAGTTGCCTCCATGTGGAAGCAGCTCGGAAGTGCATCCAACTGTTCTCAGTAAGACATCCAACAAACTAAGACATCCAACTGTCTCTCAACTAAGACATCCAACAAACTAAGACATCCAACTGTCTTTCAACTAGACATCCAACAAACTAAGACATCCAACTGTCTTTCAACTAGACATCCAACAAACTAACACATCCAACTTTTCTTTTCTTACCTACTTTCTATAGCACTTCATTCTTAGATGCTTCTATAGAAAGTAGGTCAAACAACAACAAAAAAGTTTTCTTTGCCCTATAGGGATTTTTTTTCTTTGCCCTATATAGCAGGGGGGGGGGGGGGGGGTTCTCTTTTCCCTATAAGAGTTTATTTTTTATTTTTTTTAACTGACTTTCTATAGAAGCAGCTGGGAGGTGCGCTGTTTTAAGTGAGCGTGGATTATTGAATTGATTGATTGCTAATTTTATTACTGTCCGCCTTGTTTCCAACTGGTTAAGTTTAGGCCCTCTTTCGAAATTGGTTAAGGTTAGAGTTTGGAATCAGGGCTGGTGGTCTATCGCCCTGCTCTAAAGACAAACTCTAACCGTAACCAACTTCGAAAGAGGGCCTAAACTTAACCAGTTGGAAACAAGGCGGACAGTAATAAAATTAGCTGTTTCCAACTGGTTAAGTTTAGGCCCTCTTTCGAAGTTGGTTAAGGTTAGAGTTTGGAATCAGGGCTGGTGGTCTATCGCCCTGCTCTAAAGACAAATTCTAACCTTAACCCATTCCCTGCCACCACTTTAATCATCTTATACCATTATCTGCCAGTACTGTAAGTCTATGGAGATGTTCACCTTCTTTGCAGGGCTATAACTTTTTAAATTGTATTTCTAAATTGACATTACTATGGCCCATTCAACATCGATTACCTATCGTTCAGGATGTAGGAAAATTTTTCTTTTTCATTCACACATTCATATGAAAATACCGTCTAGAGTATAAATATGTTTTTATCGTTTTCTGCAGTATTTCCCAGAACGTGAGATATAGGCACAAATGCATATATTAGATCATCAAATGCAGTTTGATACCAATCGACGCTATATTAAAAATGTCAACTGTACATGGTCCTAAGGGTTATGACTGATCATGCGCGGGTGAACGGAGGGGGGGCGTTTATAATTCCGTGATAGTCGTTAGATGCTTCATGTAGTATGGGTGATATATTGATCAGAGCAGTTTGTATCGAAAATGATAAACAAAAACGCTGAACCTCACGTCAGTCTCCTCGTACCGTTGGGCGATGAGAGTGGAGCAAACCGATCCCAGTTATGTGGTGGGGATCTAGGCGATCCATTTCCGGTTTGTATATTACTAATACACGCCCAAATCATGTCGATTATTGAGATATGGCAAAGTTCCATATCCACGGTGTGTGTATTGAGTCCCGGGACGCTAAAACGAGTGGCCGGACGGAATTAGGGGACGGACCAAGCTGCAACGGGCATTTCCGGTTTGGCAACTCGCCGATCAGCCACCAGGTGGCAGTATTGAAGCGTTGCAGAGTTGTGCTGAGTCCATCAGCATCTGACAAGGCTCCGTGAGTGGAATATGAATACCATGGTGAAAATATGAAATTATGATCAGAATCACGTCGTACGACGTTATTGGCGGGAAAAGGGTTAACCAACTTCGAAAGAGGGCCTAAACTTAACCAGTTGGAAACAAGGCGGACAGTAATAAAATTAGCAATCAATCAATCAATTCAATAGTCCACGCTCACTTAAAACAGCGCACCTCCCAGCTGCTTCCATAGAAAGTAGGTAAAAAAAATTGTTAAATAATTTTTTGCAATTAATCAATCAATCAATTTGCACAATTTTTCTTTTGTTCCACAATGACTCATGACCCATCAATTACATCATCCAACATTGTTTAAGCAACTAACACATTCGCCGTGACAGAATCGTTTTTCATTTAGTCTTTATGACCCTATTGATCCATATCCTTTCGTAATGTTTACTGTCCGGTTTGTCCGCCATCTTGCTTCACTTCTAAAAACTCGCATGGCGGAGTGATAGTAAAGCGTGACAAATACGCACGTGTAAGTTGACTGTTTCAGCCAATCAGAATCGAGAAATTTGCATGCCGTTGTATAAAGGCCTATAGCCTATACAAACATGCAACATATTTCTTCAATGAGACACATATATATATAGGCTTATATATAATTCTGTATTTATATACTGTATATAGGCTACATTATTCTGTATTTTTCTCAAAACGAAATCAAAGAAATACAGTAGAGATATCTGTCAATAATCCATCCAAAATAAGCTTTTACACAGACAGTACACATACACACACACACGACTGTGCATCTTATTTAATTGTTAGACTATTTAATTGTTAATTAATACTAAATTATTGTTATTTGTTAGGCTACTACTTAGATGTTCTAATTGTCCTTATTTATATTGTGTTCCATTTTAAGGCAATAAACTGTTTTATCTACTGTAATTCGATGACTGCTCAAAGTCTAATGCCTATAACGCCAGTAGTAGTATGTACAAATATTCAATAAATAGGCATATTTGGCTGTTTGGATGATGAAATAGAAGATATAATTAAGAACACATTAATTAAGAACAAGAACACGGCACTCGCAATATCCTCTCTCTCTCGGCTCTCTCAGCTTTCCACATTTATGACAACGATTGTAGGTTAGACTACAGTTTGTTATGAATGTATTTTTTGTACCGGGCCTGTAACGATAATGACAGAGAATGAAGCACAGCTAACATGGTCGGCCCTCACACAACTCAGTTTTCGGGAGCGGGTATAGCGGGAGCGGGGAACATAGAACCCGGGGAACATACTGTAGGACCCTTTTTATCCCGAGCGGGGAACATAGAACCCGGGGAACATAGACATGTTCCCACGTTAGCTAGCAAGCTAACATTGAACATTTGTTCAATTTAGTTGAAGAGGCAGAGTGCTAACTTATGGCGCTTTTCCACTGCATGGTACCTCAGTAGCGGCTGCTGGTTCTCTCTCCACTAGGGGCGCTATACCAAAACATTTTGCAAACATGTACAGTACCACGCAACCGACTCATGGCAAGACGTGAGCGATTCGACTCACGCTCACGGCAATGAATCGGCTCTTATGAACGAGTCGCTCAGCTGTTACTACAACAACACACAACCAGTCAAATAAAGTATAGTCTAATTCACAACTTGAAACACAATATATAAATAGAAAAGTTAGAAACAAAACTCGCTCTGTCTCCAAACACACGCAGATCTCTCCCTCTCTCTCCTTCTCTCTCTCACACACAGCGCGACGTGGAATCGTTTCGTTACACAATCAGACCTAGTATATACGTATTATATACCAAGAATAACTTCAGTATGAGTACAGGGCTGTACACATATTTTGCATATTGTTAAACGAGCCAAGGCTAGCTATTAAACTATCGATATGAATCGAAAATCTGGGACCCTGATGTAAACAAGACAAACGTCTTTCTCTGGTCTGCATCCCCTTAACAATTGTGTGTATTGAGCCGTACTGTATTGTACCCATTCTGCAATCTGTTAATAAAGTTTTCATTCATTCATTCATTCAAACATAGACGATATTGAACAAGCCATAATCCACGTATTTTCAATCCAAAAGAAAGAGAGAGAGAGAGAGAGAGAGAGAGAGAGAGAGAGAGAGAGAGAGAGAGAGCATTTTAGTAACGTTACATTTTCAACAAGATTGCTGCTATTTAAACACTTCATGGAAACGGGGTAACATTAACCTTATGTCGACTGTAGTATTGTATGACCTCGACATAACGTTTAAACGTTAACGTTACTCCGTTTCCATGCAGTAATTATAAAAGTGGCCAGCTAAGCTAACGGAGCTAACAGCTAGCAGTAGCTAACGTTAGCTGAAAGCTGTAACGTTACAACGAATCAGCTGTTGATATTATGCGGCATCAGTAGACAACGTATCATGTATTCAGTGATGTACCTGAACGCGTTCAATGAACGATCGTTCATGAACGCGTTCGTATTTTGGGCGAACATGAACTGAACGTACTGATTATCCGCTAAATGAACGTAATTGAGAACGCGTTCATTCTCAGCGCTGTGTAACGGAGTTCAAAAGTGCGTTCATTCTCAGCACTCTGTTATAACGGCGTTCAAAGATGTGCCAGATTTCATATGTATTTCAGCCGAAACCCCTGTTAAAACACACCGTAAACAGGCTTTAAAATTATGTGGAAAACCAACCGATCTGGCAACGCGCCTGTACACCCCCTGCTACGTCATCAGACTCATCACAAGTTCAACATCAGCGGAATCTGCGCGCAGAAGCCCAGAGCTGCGCAGCAGCAGGTCGAGAGCAGCACTCGCTCAGAGAACTCTACCTCTAGATGTCGGCGCTTGGGGATTTAAAATAGTTTAACGTTAAAGTCAGTACTGACTCAGACGGAAACAATCTAACGTTTGTCTGTAAACTTTGTCCACCCGGTTTGAAGAAGCAAGTCCCCACATCGACGCGACGTCGACAGCAACATTGAGAATATGCAAACGTCCTGTTTTAGTTTTCATAATAAAGACAATTCAAGCAAAGTTGTTCCTCATGTTTTTGAAAATATACTGTAGAGATGAAAGCTGCAGTGTGGACTGAATGCGCGGTGCAAAGCGTTATGGAAATGCCAGTATTCTGATTGCTGTCTGTGTGGTTCAATATTTTTTTACAAATAATAGTTTGCAGCAACGTATTGAAAAAAGAACTAACAAAATGGGCCGTTCAATATCTCCTTTATGTTCGAAATGTCAAACAGACCTGGGTACCTACAGGCTACAGTCTATCACTACTTTTGGGAATCTAAGTGTTTATCCAGGTTCTGGGGCCAAGTGATTGATTGATTGATTGAACACTTTATTAACATATTGCAGAATGGGTACAGTATACAGCTCAGTCATGAATTGAAAATGGGGGACCCTGATGTAAACAAGACGAAAGTCTTTCTCTGGTCTGCATCCCCTTAACAATTGTATGTATTGAGCTGTACTGTATCAGGGTCCCCCATTTTCAATTAATCAGGACATACATGACATACAGATAGACAGTACTGCTACATCTATACATTTATGACATACCAGATTTGCAAATACAGTACTGTTTGTGATACAAAAAGAGTCCAGAAAAGAGAGTAGGCCTATATACATTTGAAACTGTACATTGGAGGGGGTTGGGTAGGAGGGGTGACACCCTTTATAATTCAAACTATTTCAGCCCGGAAATGCATTCTGATAAACTGGATTAAGGATAAGCCTCCATTTTTACAAATGTGGTATAGAGATGGTTTGCTTTTCCTTTTTGCTTGCTTCTTTTTGTTTTGTTTTTGCTTGCTTATGGTGTGGATGGCATAGAGATGAACTGGAGGACCCCCCCCTCCATTGTCCCAATGTGTGTTTTTGTAATGTAAGTAACTGTATGTGAAAAATCTATATAAAAAAATATATATCAAAAAAGAACTAAATTAGTTCATTTTTGAAACCACGAACTTTAGTTCAAAATTTTGAATTATGAACTATGAACTGAACTAGTTCATTTTAAAAATTGTGAACTGTGAACTGAACTAGTTCATGTAGAAAGTGAACTTTCCCAACACTGCATGTATTAAACTAGAGTTAAGATCGCTAATCTACCTTGTTGTTGGCTTGTTGATAAAGTATATCCACTCCATGGCATTGTCCATCCAGCCTGTGTTGATGTCCATCCATTGTCCATGCATGTCCCTCCTTTGTCCATGTCCGCCTCGAACAGCCTGCAAACTACCTGGTGTTCTATCGCCCTGCTCTAAGACAAACTCTAACCTTAACCAACTTTGAAAGAGTGCCTAAGCCTAACCGTTGAAAGAACTTGCCATCACGCTCCAAGACAAATATCTGCATCACACAACACAACAACAGCATAAACTCATGTTGCAAACTGCGGTTACGGAAAGTACCGCGTCGGCCAATCAGAGAGCTTTTAGACGCTCGGCTGCTTGCTAGGTCGTTTCAAACCAGCGCCCGAGTTCCATCATAATACATCATATTCAACGCAAAGCGCGTGGCTGCGACGGATACAGCGATGAACCAGTGCACGGCGGGCACGCGCACTCCAGGCGCAATTGCGCCTAGCCCAGAGAGAAATACGGCGAGGAGAAATGCCTGCGGCTACGTAATGAAAAGGTCTATATCAGACAGAATCGTCACTTCCTGTTCAGGAAAACTATTATTAATCTTTGTAAAATTAAGTTATATTGTGCATTGGAAACACAAACATACTTAAAATGAGTAAATATTATTCATTTTAAACATGTTTATATTATTTATAGGGCTATAAAACAAAAAACTATTTTTTTTCTTCTTCTCTCATTTAACAGGTGGGTCGGCGCCCTAGCGCCCCCGGTGGCGAGCCGCCACTGTGGTACCTACTCTACTCGACTACTCTGCCTTTTCGGTTTTCCATTGCCGAAATGTGCGGATGGTACCTGGTACCGGGTACTTTTTTTAGTAACCGCTTTGTCGAGGTTCCAAGCAGGTAGAACGGGTACCAAAAAGTGACCTCAAGCACTGATTGGTCAGAAGAGAGAATCATCATCACGTCATCATTGCGCTATACAGGGGGGCGTCATGCACAAAAACACAAACCCGCCATCTTTAAATAGCCTTGCAAATACTTATTATTCGTTTGCAGCAAGAACAAAGTGTAATAAACAAAAAAACATACATTACCAGTGTATTCTGCCTCATTTATTGATGAAACAAAACAAACACAATTTACCACCAAGAACAAAGTATTTAGTCTAATTGTGTTAGCTTATGTGCTAATGTGACTGGGATTTCCCATTGTAACCATTAGCATTGCGGCTAGCGTACATTAGCTAATAAGGCACTGGTTTCATAGCTAGCTTCGATGTGTGTGTGTCGTGTTGAAGGTGATGTCACGGCGCCCTATGACGACCAGCTACACTGA
The DNA here is from genome assembly GCF_963971535.1 of Notolepis coatsorum. Classification (NCBI taxonomy): domain Eukaryota; kingdom Metazoa; phylum Chordata; class Actinopteri; order Aulopiformes; family Paralepididae; genus Notolepis; species Notolepis coatsorum. The sequence goes on along the minus strand of NC_140182.1, from coordinate 80,849,375 downwards.
CGGGGGGTACTACCTGCAGTGGAAAACGAACAAAGTACCAGGTACCAATAGCGAGTAGAGTCGAGTAGGTACCATGCAGTGGAAAAGTTAGTGTCAATGTGCTGTAAATGTTAATCTAGAAAGCATTTCATTGGACACAAAATTAGTGCAGGATGACTCAACAATGTTTTTTATGTTTTTCCAGGAAATAAACTCTAAAATACCATTAAGAATACCTACAAAACAACGTTTCCGTCAATGTTGGGTCAGATACTGGCATATAAAATACAATCAGTGCAAGACATGTACTCTGCATCCAACAAAGAATCATATAACTCCATTTTAGGTTTACAGAGGAACAATGTTTTCAAACGTATTATTATTATATAATTACTATAATTACTAAAAAGATTATTAAGAGTGTTGTGTTCATTCATAGTTAAAGACAGTAGAGGTTGAGTACTTTCTTGTGATATATCACAATCCAACTTTTACAACTGCAAAAAAGTTGAGTGGTCTGTATTCTATGGCTATCAGTTTTGTTTTAGGCATCATCATACCATTTGTCCAGTGTGTGCACGCGCGCATGTGTGAATTCAGCATGATACATTTCATAAAACATTGTTCATGTTGAGCCCACATCGTACCTCCCGATGGACATACAGTTCAAGTGCAGTTAACTGTAAATAGTGCTAGTGGTCACTGTGCTCCACCCTACAGTTCACTGTGCTCCACGTTCGCTCGATGCAGGCGGATCTTTTCTGGGAGGGTCTCCATCATGAAGGTGTAGCGCTCCTTCTTCAGGTGCTGACCAGGTACCTGTTCCATCCCTATAGACAGGTAGTCTCCTTCTGCTCCGTACTGAGGCCACTCTACCAGGCCGGCTCCGTTAGGAGACCTACACACACACACACAACACACACCACACACCACACACCACACACCACACACACACACACACACACACACACACACACACACACACACACACACACACACACACACACACACACACACACACACACACACACACACACACACACACAGGACTCAAGTCAAGATCACAAATGACCTCCTCCTTGCTGCAGACTCCGGACACATCAGCCTCCTCATCCTTCTCGACCTCTCTGCGGCGTTTGATACAATATCTCACTCAGTCCTCCTCAAATGCCTCTCCGACAACCTTGGCATCACCGGTACAGCTCTGTCTTGGTTTCACTCATATCTCGCAAATAGGTCTCAGTTTGTCAGTGTCAGCGGCTCATCCTCCCCCCCGGCCCCAGTCAACTACGGCTCCGTGCTGGGTCCCCTACTTTTCACCATTTACATGCTCCCCCTCGGTCAGATCATACGTCACTACGGACTCAACTTCCACTGCTACGCTGATGATACTCAGCTCTATCTCAGCAGCTCACCATCCTCCCAGCTCCCCACACAGTCTTAAGTCAACTGCCTCCACACCATAAAAACCTGGATGTCAACCAAACTACTTAAACTAAACAGCAAAAAGACCAAGCTCATGGTTGCGGCCCCCAAGGCACTGCTCTGGAAGGTTGGAGATCTCCTCCTCCACGTTGACGGCTGTTCCATCTCCCCGTCTCTCGAAGTCCGTAACCTGGGCGTCCCCCTCGACTACACACTTTAATTTCACTCCCACATCAAATCCATTACCAAGTCTGCCTTCTACCACCTCAAAAACATCTCCCGTCTCTGACCCTCACTCTCAGATTCTGTGGCTGAGACCCTGATCCACTCATGTATCACCTCCAGGTTGGACTACTGCAATGGAGTCCTGTTCGGGGTACCCAGCAAAGCCCTGGACAGGCTCCAGTATGTACAGAACTCAGCTGCCAGGGTTCTCACTCACACCAAGCCCTGGCAGCACATCACCCCCACCCTCATCCACCTCCACTGGCTCCCAGTCAAGTTCCGGATATCCTTCAAACTCCTGCTCCTCACCTACAAGTCCCTCCATGCCCTCGCCCCCCGATACCTGTCTGATCTCCTCCACCAGCACACTCCATCCCGGAACCTACGATCCTCTGATCTGGGTCTCCTCTCCATCCCTCGCACCAGGTTGCGAACTTTCGGTGACAGAGCCTTCAGCGTGGCATCCCCTACCCTCTGGAACTCTCTCTCCCCCTGAAATCCGCAACGCCCCAACCCTGGACACCTTCAAAACTGCTCTCAAAACACACCTTTTCACCAAGGCTTTTCTCCATTAGTTAGTTTAGATTAGATTAGGTTCATTATCCCTTACCTGCCCTCATCCCCCCCCTTTTTCCCCTATTGCCCCCTTTCCCTAGCCCTCTTGATTGTGAAGCGACCTTGGGTTTCCTGAAAGGCGCTATAGAAATTTGATTTATTATTATTATTTATTTATAAAGCATGTCAAAACAAGTTGACCAAAGTGTACAAGGCCTTAAAACGAACACAATCTTGTACTAGTCTTATCTTGTACAAGTCTTATCTTGTACGGGTCTTAGGCCATGTCCAGACGAAAACGATTTTGATCCTTTTTGTTTTCATTTCGTTTTCATTAAAAAAAAACGTAAAAACGAAATCGTCTCAAGAAATAAGTGCATGCCACAAATGTACAAAATAAGTGTCTTTCCTGTTTTAGACGTCGCTCTTTTATTTTGAAACCCCCCGACCGGAAGTTATCGTTGTTTTCGCTAGCGGAGTAACTTGTGTCGTCCGGTTCTGTGCTTTTGAGCTGACGCTAGTTTCCAAAGGATAGGAGAGACACACCACGGCGCAAAATGCAGCTACAGCCTACAGGCAATCGATTAGGAGGAGGAAGAGCTGCTGATTTTAATCGGCAGGAGAGCGAGAGCGTGTCAAAGCCATATATAATATAATAGCCCTGTGGTGCGGTCGGAGGCAGCTCGAACTACCTGTTGTATTAAATTAATTGATTGATGTTTAACTTGTCTCTGTGTCCATGTTGAGATATATGTTCTCATATGTTGAAAATGGGATCATATGTTATGGTTATGTTTTGTGTTAAAGTGAGTAGCCTATACGTTCATATGCATGTGTTGTATTGAAATGTGGTGCAACTCTATTGTAAGTCTGTGTTTGTTCTTGTACTTGCAGTACGTAAAGACGTGATTGTATGACACAGTGGCGGGAAGCCGAGAACGTATACTTAGCTGTCAGCTGTCTGCTGTCAGTGCGCACAGGGGTGAAATGGTGTGTCACAGCTGGGAGCGTTGTGGTGTTTGCAATGGAGGAGAAGTTTGGTTCACTTGTAAATAAACTATTCACATAAATGAAACAAAACGGATCAGGCGTTCTTTGTGTGGATAAATACATATGATATGAACATGGATGGCGAAGGAACAGAACCCTCTACATTGAACATGGCGAGCGAAGGAACAGGAAACTCTACAGTCCAGTCCTTTCGACTAGCTCCATCCGTGCATTGTAAACAATGAATGATGCATGTAATTGTATTAACGTTACTGTGTGTTGTAGCTATGTTAATACATTTGAATGGCATTAATGTTAGTTGGGTATGTTAGTGCTAATGTTGATAGCATTGAATAGCATCAACACTAGCTGGCTGGCTACAACGAATTCTCACAAGCTGGCATCGTAAAATCTCAACACCAGCCATGGGAATACTATTTACTAAATTAGGCTTTTTAATCAACAAGGTAAGAGAGGATTTGTCAACTGAAGGCGTATGCTATGGAACAGTCTATGTGCTTGGCTACTTAGCTAGCTTATTTGGGTTTTCAGAAAAAGGCTTGCTATGTGACGCTAATCTCTAGCTAGTATCATGTATTTCATCACAGTAGCCACCCGGTGTTTAATAAAAACTTCTAGCCAGGACATATCTGGACATACAAGCCATATATGTATCATGTTTCTTTTTTGTTGGCTGGGTTTGCATGCGGATTAAGGGAGAGGTGGGCTATCGCGTCATCGGTTCAGGAAAAGACGCGTATAGGCTTGTAAAGACGGCGACGCAAGGGGGGCGTCTTCAGATTTGCCCACTCTGGGAGCCAGTCTCAGAAAATAGCGTATTCAGGATCCCAGAACGCAGTTCCGTGTGGATGAAAGGTGCATACGATAAAATACTTTGACTGATACAACCAAAATCGGTTTCGTCTGGACATGGCCTTACATTGTACAAGTCTTATCTTGTACACGTCTTACCTTGTACAAGTCTTACCTTGTATGAGCAAAGTTGCCCCAGTATGCCATCATAGTCCTGCTGAGCTGTTTGTCCTCCTCTGTGCAATGACCTATAAAAGGTAATATTGTAGTTAGTCATTTCAGACTGTATAACAGAATACAGTTCATTTATAAACAAAATATATAAATTTGTGCATAGTATGAAGACATCATTCATATGGTCACATATTTATTCATTCAGACATTCATTCAGACATGAATGAAGTAATTAAGAGTACATTTTACCAACAAGTATTGTGTGGCCTTCTCCAAAGCAGCCTCCGAAAACAAAAATGAGCTCATCTCCGTGGTCAGATCCAACAAAGCTCGGTCTCTTCTCCTTAAACATGCTAGGAGTCTCCTGGAACTCATAAAGGTACACGGGTACTCCAGCATCTGTTGGGTGGATGACGGTCAGTTATTGGTGCTGTCCTCATCATGCCATCATTTTGGACTCCTCCATTTTGTGTGTGTGTGTGTGTGTGTGTGTGCGTGTGTGTGTGTGTGTGTGTGTGTGTGTGTATGTGTGTGTGTGTGTGTGTGTGTGTGTGTGTGTGTGTGTGTGTGTGTGTGTGTGTGTGTGTGTGTGTGTGTGTGTGTGTGTGTGTGTGTGTGCTTTTCATTATGCATGACATGGTAGTCTTGGCCCAACTATTTAAATTGTCAAATACGATGTTCCAGCTGATAATTCCCATAAAGCACGGCTGATATTGGTTGCTAAGGACACTACTTTGTGGTAACCAGGGAGCTGTTTAACATCTCCTGGATTTCACAATTAATTAAAACAAGATAATCGATAAATCGAGCCGATTCAGAGCCAAAACTGAACCTGCTCTCTTCGGATGCTCTGAGGCTGGCCTGGACGCCAGGTATGAGGAACAACTGGTTTTAATGCTTGGATGGGTGCAGCCAAGAACGTAATTTTAATCCCCTTCCCCCTCTCTGCTGTCAGAGGTGGCTCAAAGAGACGTTACTAGGGTACCAACCGAATTACACCGGTACTACGGAGTACCGATTCACGCTACCAAATTTCGGTACCTTTACATGTTTAGTATAAGAGTGTAATATACTAGACAAGAGGGAGCCTTTTCCACAAATATAAATGAGATATTACTGTCCCGTCTCTTGGGTATTTGGAAAGACCAGACGAGGTCAGAGGAGTTTTCTTTTTTTTTTAACCTTTATTTAACCAGGAAGTCCCATTGAGATACAAGATCTCTTTTGCAAGGGAGACCTGGCCAAGATGACAGCAATAACATTTGCAATATATCAGACAGCAATCAAATGTGCGGTACATCACACAAGAACATAATAAAAGTGCATGTATACAATATACAATACATCACATGTAAACACAAAAACACAAAACAGAATAGTCTACATAATAGTAAAAGTGTACGACAGTAAAATACAGGGTAATACAGTAGTTTTGCAGTTGGGACCCGACTACAGAAAGCAGCGGCATTCTTCTTGTAAGAAGTTATGTAATACAGATTTAAATTCGCAGAGAGAGACCAGGGTATCTAAGTGGATATGGTCCTGTAGCCCATTCCATGCCCAATGTGCGAAGCTTGAAAAAGCTGTTCTTCCTAGTTCAGTGTTTATTCTCTGGTTTTTTAAAAGTAGCCATCTTGTGGACCTGGTATGGTAGCTGCTAGAGGAAAAGCTAATTAGGTTGGAAAGATATGGGGGAAGCTTCCCTAGGATGGCCTTATATATAAAAACAAACATGTGGGATTTCCTCCGTACGTACAGAGAGGTCCATCCTACCATTTGGTAAAGCACACAATGGTGAGTAAGCCCTTTGGCACTAGTGATGAAGCGCAGAGAAGCATGATACACACTGTCTAGATTTTTTAGCATTGAAGAGGCAGCATGCATATATATTATGTCACCATAGTCAATTACAGACAGGAATGTGGCTTGAACAAGGTTCTTTCTGGCCTCAAAAGAAAAGCATTGTTTGTTGCGAAAGAAAAAAACAAGTTTTAGTTTAAGTTTCTTTGTGAGGTTTCCAATATGCGCTTTAAAAGATATCTTTTCATCCAGCCATAGCCCAAGATACTTGTAGGATGAAAATTTTTCTATGGTTGCTCCTTTTAGCGTAACAATATGAACATGATTCACTGGCTGTGAGCGAGCCCTTGTGAACATCATGGATTTTGTTTTCTTTGCATTTAAAACTAGTTTAAGATCAAAAAGGGAGGTTTGAAAAAAATTTAACGCTGCCTGGAGGTTCTCGATCACCTGAGTAAGGGAGGGAGCACTTGTATACAGGACTGTATCGTCCGCATAAAGATGCATCTTGGCTGTCTGGATTTTTTTTTTTTTTATATATATATATATATATATATATATTTACAGGATAATGTTGATATTTAAACATTTAAAAACACTATCATGATCATGCGATACATTTTGTGTGGTGTGTTACAGCAATAAATAACAAAATGTTCTAAATAAATAACAATGTTGAAATTGAGATGTCTGGACTTATTTTTTACAACTGAAATTACATATTTGTTATTTTCTTACTTGAATTCTTTCATTTCACAGAAAATATAATTTCCACAACACTGTGGAACTTACCTCTATGGAAGTTTGCAGTCTTCTGGCAAGGAAAGACAAACATAAAATCTCCGATTGCCTCAGTAAATCCATCTCTAATCTTCACACGATCACCAGATGTTCCCATGTATTCATCAGCCACTAGCTGAGTTATCCATTGGTCTTTAGGCTAGATCATAGGACATTCAATATGGTTTGAGACAACATATCAATCTGTAATCGTCAAATCACTACTACTAAAATTCACTAAGTAGAAATAACCACTTTTGCCTGCCTGTTGGGCTGAGACTGGGAACTCTAGTGAGCCTGTTCCCAGCCTCAAACCCACAGGTTCTGTGTACTGGGAGGAACGATGGCAATGCAGTAGGGGTGTAACGGTACACAACAACCACGGTTCAGTACGTACCTCGGGTTAGAAGTCACGGTCGGATTCACGGTTAATTTTGGTACAGACAGTGCAAAGTTTGCAGAGCGTGGCTTTCCATGTTCCACTCGGGGGGGACGTAGTGTGCAGTTCTTTTTAACTAGGGCTGTCAACAAGTATTCTATATTCAAACGACTTGCCGTCTTCTCGCGTGGGCCTGAATGCGCTGCATGGCGGATAGGAGACACACAACATCACGTTCATTGAGCTGAAGAACGTGCCAGTAGTAACAACAACAACAACAACAACGCATGGCAGATAGTCGCAAAGACAGTGATTTGCACTCTGAGCAATCTAAAAGCCCCATTTGGAAGTACTTCAAATGTTGTATTGCTGGCCTACCTTCTTTTTTTCATGCTAACGCTATTTTGGGAGTTCTAGCATCAAGAATGTAAGTATCCTATGTCTCAGGTTTTTTTTTTGTCCACTTTTTCTCCTTATTTTTCTCCCATCCCAATTTCGTATTTTCCAATTCTCTTGAACGTTGCTCGACTATGCCTCCCACTGGTTGGTCGTAGGGAGGATAGAAGCCTTGCATCACGTGTCCCCTCCGGTACACGAGGAGGCAGCCTGTCGCATCTTTTCACCAGACAGCGCGGACTCTCAGTGGCGAGGAGTAACGCATGGGAGGCTCACACTACCCCCGCTACTTCCTGTCTCTGCTGTGCAGGCGTCTAGGGCTGTCTTAAATACTTCGAAGCTTCGAAGCTTCGTTCGATGGGCATGGGATTCGAATATGAAAATAAAATTTGATTATTAAAAAAAAAAATTATAATATGAATATATATATATAGACATTTTTTTGTGCAAAATCAACTCTGCCTCTCTTTGTTAATTACAACAAGCAATGCTGTTAATTATTTAAGATGAGGTCGGACTCGGCACTGACAGATTTGTGTTCATTGTGCTGCTTTTATAAAGCCTCAAATGACGGCTTACAATATTTCATGAAAGCAAAGTGTTTTGTTTGTCTAAGATTTAAAAAGGTTTAAACTTTACAGCACTGTCAAAGTTGAACAAAGTGCTGTACAAGTCCCACAACATAAAAATAAAAAAATAATATATATATATATATATATATTTTTTTTTTTTTTTTTTTTTAAGCTTCGGATTAAAATCTAATCTCGGCCCCGAAGCTTCGAATTCCAAAATAAAAATCGAAGGTCAGCCCTACAGGAGTCGCTGTCCACAACGTCCAATCCCCACCCATCGACTTCCACCCGCTACCTCTGCCAATTGAGATAGTATGACGACTGGCCCAAGCCGGAGGCAATGCTGACACCGGGATTCGAGACCGGAGTCTCTTGCATTGGTGACGAGCGCAATCTCCGCTGCGCCACCCAGCTGCGCCTATTTCTCAGTTTTTAACACTTTATTGTAAATCATCCCCCAGGGTAAAACTAGATATTGAATAATGAAATGAAACGGTTCAGTACGGATATGTGCACCGTTACACCCCTACAATGTAGCCATTCAAGATAAAGACAAGACTCCATTCTTGCAATATTTTGTCATTTTTATCATGCTATAAATGACATGCAATACAGAAATATCACCAGATATTGTCTAAAGAATCATGATGTCTGCTTACGTCAGGGTATGTGAACATGGTCAAAATGGGTGTGACTTGTTCCCGGTCCATTCCATCCACCCAACCTGCCGGAGCTATTATCTATGAGAAGGAAACACAGGAACAGATAATAGTTGGACCATTCTCTATTCATCAGTGGACCCATATTTTATTTACGGTTATCCAGTGTTAATTTTGGCAGCTATTTAAATTTTAGTTTTAGTCTTAGTCATGTGTCAAATGCTCCTTTTTTATTTTCATCATATTTAGTCACCTTCATTTATTTTTCGTTTAGTCTTTTTTGTTTTTGTCTAGATTTAGTTGCAGAAAACTGATGATTTTTGTCTAGTTTTCGCTAATGAAAAAAAGGCATTTTATATTTTTATATTGTAAATAATGCAATTCTATTTATTAAGTATATTCTAGCCAAACCCCTATCAGCTGATTCACAATAAGTTCAGTAGAAGGCTAGAAGCCCAATAGTAACCAAACATTCCTTGAAATGGTCAATAGATACAGAAATAGTCAGACATGGAATGGAACATATTCTGATTTAATAGCTTTTTCTTTTTTTTTACCAACAAAGCAACATTAGGATAGTGTAAATACACAGTACACACTGATTGCAATTCTCACTGGGACCTACTGTACAAATTTCACACACGTCACACACACATTCCATTTTGTCCGTCGAGTACAACCGTAGATCGCTGACGTCACTTTAAACTTAAAACTTAAAATGGCGGCCTACATTAGAGCATTCGGCTAACAACATTAGCTTAGCGAACCTGCCACCGCACTTCTATGGGCATAAAGTGTGGTAACAAAATATCACAGCCCCTAAGACTGGGAGCGTTCTAACTCTACTGAGCATGTACCCAACATTATATGAAAAATAAAAAGTCATTACGATGTTTTAGTGCACTTCAAGCACTAAAGGGATTCATTAACAACTTATACTAGTAGGGTCCAGAAACGGAAATGGGAAATGCTGAAATAATAACATGAATTATTCTAAAAGTTATAATTATTTTGTCTCATCTTGTTTTAGTCAACATAAATTAAGAGAGAATTCGTCATGGTTTTTGTAAAGTAAATTTTTGTGTCCTCAGATGTAGTCAACTATAATGCATAAATAATTTAGTCACGTTAGTGTCACATGATCTACATTAACGTGACGTCAAGTCTCGTTGTCGTCGGGGGAAAAAGCTTTGTTGACGACCATATTTAGTCATTATTTTCGTTGACAAAATTAACACTGCGGTTATCAAAGATGAAGTATTGTGAGATCTACCTCTGAGCCTACTTTGATTTCATGTTTAGTTTTCATGCATGAAGTTAATGTCTCACTTTAAATATTGGATGAGAAACGACTGCTTAACAAATGGCCTGAAATCCATTATGAAGAGGTTGGATGGCCTTCTCTGGTTGAAAGGTATAACTATCATTGGTATTTGTTTATTTTTAAAGCCCTTATTGGTCAAATTCCCCCTTACATCATCATCATAATTTATTTATTCGTATATCGAATCAGATCACTGTTGGAATGGAATCTTGGAACCTATTCTACACGTTCAAATGACTGGCTGGTTCTTAGGGTTCCTCCAGTTTGCTCTGAACTAGAAAAACTGCTTTTTCCTTCGATGCTTCCAACACCTGGAATCAGAGGTGTGGACTCGAGTCACATGACTTGGACTCGAGTCAGACTCGAGTCACGAATTTGATGACTTTAGACTCGACTTGACCAAATCAAAAATGACTTGCAACTCGACTTTGACTTTAACACCAATGACTCGTGACTTCACTTGAGCCTTTTGACTTGAGAAGACTTGATACCTTCCCGCATGACCAAAGATAAGAAATTATGTTATATTAAATACTGAATGGTTCGTACAGCGTTATTTTTATGTAGATTGGTAGCGAGCGGTAGTGATGCAGCGCAGTCCTCCTGACTCCTGTCTGTGTGTCACCTCGAGTAGGGTATAACTGCAGCGTTATTGGTCACCTCACCTGCGGGCTGCGGGGACCAATCACGCTGTGCTGGGGGCGTGTTTTGTTTACTATAGTCTAGAGTGTCATGGCGGCCCCCACTAGTCGCGTTTTTACAGATGGATATTCTCACAATTTCTCTTTTGTTGAGCACAAAGAAAAGAAAGTTTTAGTTAAATGTAATTTGTGTCATGGCTCAAAGATCCTATCTACTGCCCACTTTGTTTGAAACAATCCGACAGCATCCAATCAATTTGCGCCAGAGAAGAAGTAATGTTACGAACGTTAAGAACAACAGATCCAGTGGAAAATGATACCAAATATTGCTTCGTTTGCTTATAAAAACTACGTGGTGGTCAACAAAAAACGAATTGCAGAAAATCACAGATGGAGACGCAACAACTTCCAACTTCGTTGACATTTGAAGCTGCATAAATAACGGTATGTAACTTGGTTTGCTAGCTACAGTAGTTAAATTAATGAGCAATCAGTGTGGTGTAGAAATAGTCGGAAAGGAGAAACGCACAATTTCTATCTTGTGACAACACCAAGCCGTGTGTCATTTATTATATTTTTAACACAAGTGACAGCTGTCAGATCTATGCCGTGCTAGTCCCCAACAGCCCGTAGTAAACAAACCAACCCCAACCAACCTCCTTAAAGTGACAGTGCCCCATCAATACATCAAAACAATACAATGGTGAATTATGTCCATAGCACCCACTACATACATCCCCCCAGAATTCATCATAACAAAAGAAGTCAATGAACAGGAGGGCGGAGAACTCTGCCATAACGGCTCTGCCTGACCCCTGTAGCGGCCGGCGCCTCTGTAGGGAAAACCTCAAGGGCCCTACGGCCACTCGGGCACAGGATAGGTGGCGAGGGGGTCTCGTGGGCCTTACTCAGAAGACGGGGCAAGGTAGGGGGTCGTCCCCGCCGTGGGGGCTGGGCCAGTCCAACAGGTTTGCCCAAGTCCACATGAGCCGGTTTAAGGCGGTCTATGGAAATGTGTTCCAGCTTCCCGCCCATGTCCACGACAAAGTACTTGTCTCCAGCCTCCTGGACACGGAACGGACCGTCGTATGGAGGTTTCAAGGGGTCCCGATGGGCATCGTGACGGATGAAAACATATTCCGCTGACTGCAGACTTGTAGGGACGTGCGACCGGGGGAGGCCGTGCTGTGAGGTGAGGACCGGTGTGAATACCCTAGCCTTCTCCAGAAGCGCTGTCCGCTGCTGGGCTGCAGACCAGGGGGCAGTAATGTTAGGGATGAAATCCCCTGGCACCCGCAGAGGCTGACCGTAAACCAGCTCGGCCGAGGAGGTCTGAAGGTCTTCCTTGGGGGCCGTCCTGAGACCAAGCATGACCCACGGGAGCCGGTCGACCCAGTCAGTAAGGCTGGCCCGAAGTGCTGCTTTCATTGAGCGGTGAAAGCGCTCGCATAACCCATTGGCCTGCGGGTGGTATGACGTAGTCCGGTGTAGCTTCACGCCCAGGCTCTTGGCGACCGTGTTCCAGAGCTCGGACGTGAACTGTGGGCCCTGGTCTGAAGAGAGGTCGGCTGGAGTGCCAAACCGGGCGACCCAGGTTCCAATAAAGGCCCTGGCCACCTCGGCGGACCAACGGGTAGTCCTGTCTACCATAGTAAAGAGGTAACTGAAGCCGTGTGAGGGGGGCAGGGGGCCCACTAGGTCAACGTTCACATGGTCGAACCTCCTTTCAGGTACAGGGAAGTGCTGCAGGGGGGCCTTGGTGTGCCGGTACACTTTAGCGCACTGGCACTCCAAACAGGAGTCAGCCCAGTCTCTCACATCTTTCCTAAGCCCAGGCCAGACAAACTTGGCAGACACTAGTCTCTGTGTAGGTTTCTTTCCCGGGTGGGAGAGGCCGTGAACAGCGTCATAAACACGCCGCCTCCATCCTGTGGGAACGATAGGGCGGGGCTGTCCCATAGAGACATCACACAGGAGTGTGGTGCCAGCGCTGTCAAAAACCACATCCTCTAATCTCGCACTTCAGGGTCGGTAGCCTGGTCTGCCGCCATACCGGTGTAATCCAGCCCCAAGTGGATGGCGCCCGCTACAGCCCGGGAGAGGCAGTCTGCAACAAGGTTTGCTTTACCTGCCACATGTTGAATGTCAGTAGTGAACTCCGAGACATATGAGAGCTGTCGCTGTTGACAGGCGGACCATGGCTCAGACACCTTGGCCATGGCGAACGTCAGCGGCTTGTGATCCACGAAGGCCGTGAACTGACGGGCCTCCAGCAGGAAACGAAAATGGCGGATGGCAAGGTAGAGGCCGAGGAGCTCCCGATCGAAGGTGCTATACCTCCGCTCGCTGGGGCTTAACTGGCGGCTGAAAAAAGCGAGAGGCTGCCAAGCCCCGCCTACCCACTGTTCAAACACTGCGCCCACGGCAAAATCTGAGGCGTCGGTGGTGATGGAGATCGGGGCCTTAAAGGAAGGATGTGCCAGCATGGTGGCGTTGGCTAGGGCCGCCTTGGCATCCAGAAAAGCTTTGTCTCTCTCTGCAGACCAGTCAACAGCATGTTTTGGCACTTTACCCCTAAGGGCCTCGTACAAAGGCAGCATAATCCGAGCCGCCTGGGGAATAAAGCGGTGATAAAAGTTGATCATTCCGAGAAACTCCTGCAGTGACCTAACCGTGGGCGGCCGGGGAAAATTCATCACAGCTTCCACCTTCATGGGAAGAGGGACCGCTCCCTCTTTAGTGACTCTGTGCCCCAGGAAGTCAATGGTCGACCGCCCAAACTGGCATTTGGCCGGGTTGATTATCAGTCCATGCTCATTTAGCCGCTCAAAAAGCATCCGGAGGTGGGACATGTGCTCAGCCTTAGAGGCGCTGGCTATGAGGATATCATCCAAGTATACAAAAATAAAATCCAAGTCTCGTAGCACAGAGTCCATAAGGCGCTGGAATGTCTGTGCAGCGTTTTTGAGGGACGAATGGCATGCGCAGAAACTCAAATAGTCCAAATGGAGTTATGACTGCTGTTTTGGGGACGTCCAGCGGTTGGACGGGCACCTGATGATACCCACGCACAAGGTCCACCTTGGAAAACATTAATGTCCCTGAAAGGCGGGCAGAAAAGTCCTGAATGTGCGGGACTGGGTACCGGTCCGGCGTCGTAGCATCGTTGAGCCGGCGGTAATCCCCACACGGGCGCCACCCCCCTCCCGGCTTGGGGACAATGTGGAGGGGGGAGGCCCATGGGCTGTCGGAACGACGGACAATGCCGAGGTGTTCCATGTTCTCGAACTCTGCCTTGGCAATGCTGAGCTTGACCGGGTCGAGGCGCCGAGCCCGGGCATAGACCGGAGGGCCGGTCGTGGCGATATGATGCTCCACTCCATGCTTGGCTGTAGATGATGAGGACGTGGGCCGCGTGAGGCCCGGGAACTCGGCGAGAAGGTGTTGAAACTCATCTGCGGCGGAGAGCATGCTAGAGAGTCTGATGGAGTCTGCACCCCCAAGCGCACCAGCGTAAGAGCAGAACGTAATGGCATCAATTAAGTGGCAATTTTTTACATCCACTAACAGTCCATAATCACACAAAAAATCAGCGCCTAGAAGAGGGACGGCTACATTAGCTGTGATAAAGTCCCAGCCAAACCGCTGGCCACTAAAACACATTTCGACATACCTGGTGCCGTATGTGCGGATGGGGGTGCCGTTGGCGGCCTCCATGGGGGGTCCGTGTCCGCCGGATAGGATGTCCACTCTAGAAGCCGGCAAGACGCTCCTCTGCGCGCCCGTGTCGCACATGAAACGCCGCCCGGAGATGGTGTCCTGGACAAACAGTAGCCTGCCAGCCCGACCGACGCTCATGGCCACTAACGAGCGCCGGCCCGGGCATTTCCCGGCCCACTGAAGCTGCATGGCGGGCGGCACTGCTTGGCTTTAGGTCCAAACCGTGCATGATAAAAACACAGCTCCGCGTCACGCTGCTGGCGAGGGGCTGTCGCTGCGGCGGTGAAACAAAAGCTTGGGTTGGGAAAACTGCCGCTGCACAGTGCTGTTGACCAGCCAAAAAAAACGTATCAGCCTCCTCGGCCAGAGCGCGGCAATCGTCTATAGTGGTGTTGGCCAGAGCGGCCCGAACCGGAGAAGGCAGCTGACACAGGAAAAGTTGCATGAAAAGGAAATCAGGCCTGTGCTCTCCCAATAAATCCAGCATCCTATCCATGAGCTCCGATGGCTTGCTATCACAGAGCCCTTGCAAAGAAAACAACTGGCTGGCCCGCTCGGTATCGGAAAGTTTGAATGTCTTTAATAGATGAGACTTGATCGTGTGATATTTATCTCGAGCCGAAGGGTTCTTGAGGAGGCTCACCACTCTGCTGGCTGTCGAACTTCCCAGGGCTGACACCACATAATAATATCTTGTGTCCGAGGTAATCTCACGCAGCTCGAACTGTGCCTCCGTTTGCGCAAACCATGCCGAGGCTGACGACTCGCAGAACTCAGGTAATTTCAGCGAAACTGCGTTCGTAGACATGTTGCCACGGAAGCGTCTTCAAAACTTATAACAGCCGTGTGTCATTTATTATATTTTTAGCACAAGTGACAGCTGTCAGATCTATGCCGTGCTAGTCCCCGACAGCCCGTAGTAAACAAACATTTTATCAATGACATTCCACCAGCGCGTCTTCTCTAAGCCCAACCCCAACCAACCTCCTTAAAGTGACAGTGCCCCATCAATACATCAAAACAATACAATGGTGAATTATGTCCATAGCACCCACTACAGTGGTAACGTTATCATTCATTACATCCAAGATTGATACACGGCTGGCTAGGCAGTTGGTAGTCATAGTCTTATCTTATAAAATAAATAAACAATCAGCAATGTCAAGCTTGATGAATGGCCAGCAGTAGCCTAACAGTAATGCTGCTGTATTAACAGCTTGCAGAATGGGTACAATACAGTACGGCTCAATACAAACAATTGTTAAGGGGATGCAGACCAGAGAAAGACTTTCGTCTTGTTTACATCAGGGTCCCCCATTTTCAATTCATCATGACACTTATGACATACATGACATGCAGCTATACAGTACTGTTTTATCAAGACATTTATGACATACAAGTATACAGTACTGTATAAGAGACATAGATCATAAGAAACTGAAATATATGCTACATTCGAAGGGGAAGAAACTGTACATTGGAGGGGGTTGGGTGGGGGGGGGGGGGGGGGGTTGGATATTTACAGGGTCCAGTTTTTAATTGCAGCCACCCCTAGGTGCTATTTGAGAGCGGTTTTGAAGGAGGGTAGGGATTTACATTATTTTACGGCTGTAGGTAGGGCGTTCCACATTGTTGTGGCATAATTGTGAAACGTGTTTAGTCCCTTGTTTGAGCCGAATCTGGGTTGAACATGATTTGTGGAACTCCCTCTGGTGTTGTGGTCCTGGAATTCACTGACCTTTGGGAAGTATTTCGACATGTACATGGGTATCTTAGTGGTGTAGTAGTGTATCTTGTAGACCAGGCCCATTGCAAGTTGCTGTACTCTGTTGTCTACTCTAAGTTATCCTAGGTTGTCAAAATGGGCAGGGGTAAGGTCAAGCAGTAGTCTGACCAGTTTGTTTTGTGATGTTTGTAGTCTTGTTTTTAGGGCCTTTGAGGTGCTTTGGTACCATGAGGTACAAGCATAGTCGTAGTACCCTTGAATGAGTGCTCCTGTTAGTCTTCAAGGTATTCTTGTTTACCAGTGAGGAGATCCGGTACAAGAATCTTGTTCGTTGGTTGACTTTTTTGATTACATTGGTTGCCATTTTGTCACAGGATGGAACCCAGGTAGGTAATTTCATCTTTCCTTGTGACAATATTGTCACCCACTGTAACAGAGAAGCCGTTGGCCTTGCTGAGTTTGTTATTTTATCCAAGAGAGAGAGAGAACTCGCACACGAATTAGGCCCTACCTAATAATACCTAATAAACTACCTAATATATGAAATGCAGAGATGCCTTGTCATTTCAGTACAGATTTTTTATACCCCAAAATTGATAAAGGGTTAACACTTTCAGTGCCCATGACGTCATAACTCGTTTTATCAGCCCAATGCCTGAATGCCCACGACGTTTATTAGCGTTTAATTTTTTTATTAGCGATCTGAATTCATATTTCATCAACCGAGTCTCCCGTTGGTACAGCAGCCCCTGTAGGAGCTCAGATGTGAAAAAACTGCCCCCTATCGTCTCCCAGATGGTAATGCACCCTTTTGGAATGGACTCAATGAAAATGGATGAGAAAAGAAAAATCCGGAATCCACATTTTACTTCTCAGGCATGTAACAGTATGTAGCATTGGATCAATAAAAGCGATCGATATTTGGAATGGCGATCAGGAATTGGAATAATCTTTTTGGATAACATCTGATCTCAGGTAAGGAATCTATTTTACCAGTCTTAGGATAATCAGACCTGTTTTCACGGAGATATAAGCTTTTCCCCTATGTGTGTGTGTGGCTGTGTGGCTGTGCGAGCGATCAGGAAATAAGATAATCGATTTTTCAGATTGCCTATATAGCGTGCATACGTACACATATACTATCGATAATCTAAAGTTTATTTGAAAACTATTAATAAATAGGCCGAAAAATGACAATGTTTTTGTGTATTCTAGAATATTCCAGTAAAGGGCGATTATCACGGAATATTTATATTTTCCTTGAAAACGAGGGCTTTTCAAAATGCTATAAAACGAAAATGAACCGATAAAAAAACAATCCGTTTTGACAATGTTGACTGCAAACAAGTCATTGATAAGCGACAGGCAGATTAGACACATAGCCATAATTTAAAACATAGATTAGGCGTTTTAACGCTATCATTGAAGTGGGTGGTGGCACTCAAGCACTAAATCGTGCGCCCCCTGCTGGCACTGAAAGTGTTAAGGTAGACTAGTTAGTTGAACCGAGGTCTGCTATTATGGATAATGTGCCTTAGACTGTATATACAGGGCAGGCAGACGTTAAATAAATGATTGGTCCAAGTGGGAAGACAATATGTTGGTTATTGTTAACCTACCTTTAAAATGGATATGGTGATCCTTATTCTTTTTTTTCTCAATATACTCCTGAACTGGTTTTCTCAAGCAGCTCTTGCCCAATTGTATCTAGTTGTAAGACTAACGCTGATTCTGAATATTATTACATTTATAGAAATTAGATTGTTTTGCCAACAAGTTGATAATGAAATATTTTGGTGAAGCGCGTATTATGACTTGTTTAGGACTCAAAACTCAAAGGTTAGGACTTGGGACTCGACTTGGGACTTATCAGTCTTGACTTGGGACTTGACTCGGGACTTGCCTGTCTTGACTCGGGACTTGAGTACCAAGACTTGAGACTGACTTGAGACTTACAAAACAATGACTTGGTCCCACCTCTGCCTGGAATGCCCTCCAACTAACTGGCTCTTCCTTCTCTAGTTGCATTTAAATGTATGATCTCCGACCACTGTTTGTCGACTTGTAAATGTCTTAGCGGATTTTTTATTGTTTATTCTTATTTATTGTGTCTATATATTGCTGATAAACTGAGTCTTGTTTTGTAAGCTCGTCATCACTGTAAATGAGGGTAACTTCAGTGTCTTACGTGTTGAAATAAAGGTTTGAAATTAAAAGGATGGACACAATTAACAATTAACTATATTCAGAAAAAGCTAAAGCAGCAAAGTAAAGCAGAGTAAAATGATAGGTTATGTATATAACCTAGTTATATGAGTACTGGCTGAGCGGCCTGCTCTTCGCCATCGAGATATACCTCATCTCCAGTACCTACTGTACTTCATCAACGAAGAAAACAAATGCACCCAGCACCTGCCAGGCCCCGCCCTAGTGACGTACTATAAAGCACTAGGCGTGGTCACCACTCGCCCTTCCTCGGAAAACAGTTTCCAATAGAAAAGTTTCCCAAGGGACCTCAGGGCACGCTAAGAGCAGGACGCTCAGCCAGTACTCATATAACTAGGTTATATACATAACCTATCGTTATATAGTCGTACTGGCGAATCGCGTCCTGCTCTTCGCCATCGAGATATGGGGACAGAGCAGACGCGAGGACCGACAAATGCACCCCCTGAGGACCCGAAAGCCCACATCAGGGGGGGGAGGGGAGTCCCGTCACCCCTCCTTCCTAGTGAAGAGGGGGCGGCAGTCAACTCCACCCAAGTGCGAAAAAGAGGGAACCAGAACCTCCTAAACGCACAGCACAGGCGGGACCACGTGTGACACAAAAAATTGTGGTCCACACCCACACACCCCTGCTACCCCACCGAAGGACGGGAAGCAGGAGAGGTTCCAGACCTCAGAACCGCCTGGGAGACAGAACCCCCAGTCATGTCCATGAGGTAAAACCTTACGAAGGGATCCGGTGAGGACCATGAAGCCGCAGCACAGATGTCCTCCACCGAGGCCCCACCTAACAGGGCGTCAGAGGCCGCCACCCCACGAGTGGAGTGCGCCCTGACGCCCCCAGGGGGGGCCAGCCCAGCCAACGTGTAGCAAAGGGCAATGCCCTCGCACAACCAATGGGACAGGCGCTGTTTCGACAGTGCCTTACCAGCACGAGAGCCACCGTAACAGATAAAGAGCTGATCGGTAGCCCTG
The DNA here is from genome assembly GCF_963971535.1 of Notolepis coatsorum. Taxonomy (NCBI): domain Eukaryota; kingdom Metazoa; phylum Chordata; class Actinopteri; order Aulopiformes; family Paralepididae; genus Notolepis; species Notolepis coatsorum. Next base: position 80,830,016 of record NC_140182.1, on the reverse strand, counting down.
AGGCCCTGAGTACGGCTGAGGTAAATCCCCAAAGCCCGGACCGGACATGACAGGTGAAGGCCCGCCTCCAACTCACTAGCGTGAGGAGGCGGATGAAACGCCTGAACCATAATATCCCTGGAGCGGAAAGAACTGGATTAGGCTGGATTAGGCCGCAGAGTGGCACCGCTATAGAAACGAATAGACAGACACTCGGGCCGCAACGAGAGAGCACAAAGCTCACTCACGCGCTTAGCGGAGGTGATGGCCAGCAAGAATGCAGTCTTGAACGACAGCTGTTCCAAAGTCGCTTGCTCAAGAGGCTCAAACGGGGCCTTGGACAACCGACCGAGGACCAATTGAAGATCCCAGCTCGGAGCCAGAGAGCGTGTCACTGGCTTAAGGCACCGAGCGCTGCCACAGCGACCCGTACGCTTGAGAGAGGGCCCTCGCCGACCAAGGAACAGGCTACGGCGGGGCTACCAATAGCTGGATCAGGACCGGGAACCACACAGCTGTGCCCCAGTCTGGTGCAACCAGGATCACGGTCCTGTGCTCCCACCGTAGCCGCTCCAACAACTGACCTACCAGGTGTGTGGGGGGAAAGGCGTACAGAAGCCCGGGCGGCCATGGATACACTGAGAAGGCATCCACCCCCAAGGGAGGATTGTCTCCCCGGCTGACCGAGAACCACAAGGGGCACTTGTGAGATCGTCTGCTCGCAAACAGATCCACTGAAGCTTCCCCGAAGCGATCCCAGATCTGCCTGACTATGTCTTGGCGCAGTTCCCACTCGTCGTGACGAGGACCGCCCCGTGACATCATATCCGCGCCCACATTCTCCTTGCCAGGGATGTGGAGCGCCCTCAGACTGTGCAGATTGCGAGACGCCCATAGCCAGAGCCCCGACCGCCGCCCGGTGCAGAGCGGTGGAGTGTACTCCACCCTGCCTGTTGATATACGCCGCTGCTGTCATACTGTCCGTCCTGACCAAAACGTGCTCACCTACTACCAAGTGGGCGAGCCGTCTGAGGACCAGGAGGACCGCCTTCAATTCCAACACATTGATGTGCAGGGTAGACCGGGCAGCATGGATCGTCCAGCTGCCCCCTACTGCGTCGGTCCGACACGTCCCTCCCCATCCCGTGAGGGAAGCGTCGGTGAAGACCGTGACGTGTGAACGCCTGCTGTCCATGGGGACCCAGTTGGTGAGGATACCAGTCCTCCTCCAGTGGGCGAGATCCCGCCGTATCGACAAAGGAACCGTCAACCGTTTCCATTTGTCCCTCACCGGGTCTATTCTCATACTGGAGAACCACCTCTGTATCCTCCTCATGAAGAGGAGGCCAAGAGGGACCACAGCGTGAGCAGATGCCATCATACCGAGCAGGCGCATCACCTGCAGCGCCGTGACCGTCCCTCCAGGACGGAAACCCCCGAGCGCGTGGAGGATAGACACCCTCCGTCGCTCCGAGAGGGTTACCCTCATGGGTCTTGAACTCAGAACCAAGCCCAAATACTGTTGACTGGGAAGAGGCGTACTCTTTTTCCAGTTCACAGCAAAACCCAGCCTGGTGAGGAATTCCACCACCAGCCTGGTATGAGACCTGGCGACCTCCTCCGACCGACTGAGGAGCAATATGTTGTCGAGATAGAAAATAATTTGTATCCCCTGACGACGTAGAGGCTCCAGCGCAGTCTCTACGCACTTGGTGAATGTGCGGGGAGCCAGAGAGTAGCCGAACGGCAACCTCTGGTATTCGTACACTACGCCCTGAAATAGGAACCGTAGGAACTTCCTGTGAGCAGGGAAAATCGGGATGTGAAAATACGCATCCTTCAGGTCTATGGAGGTGAACCAGTCTCCCACCCTGACAGCAAGTAGCAGGTGTTTGACGGTCAACATTCTGAATGGTCTCGCCACAATCAGACGATTGAACGCAGACAGATCCAGTATAGGTCTGACACCTCCCGTTTTTTTGGGCACCAGAAAATAACGGGAGTAGATGCCTGACATCGCGTCCTCCCTCGGGACCACGACTACGGCCTGCTTCGCCAACAGAGATTGGATCTCGTCGGCCAGAGCTGTCACTGCTGCTGACCCTGACAATAGGGTCTGCACCAAACCTGAAAACGGAGGGTGGGGTTGTGCGAACTGCAAAACAAGCCCCCGCCTCAACGTTCTCTCTACCCACCTTGACATATGGCACTCTTGTAGCCATATGTGATAATAATCCCAGAGCGCACCCGCCGTCAACTGACGCTGGGCCGCAAGGAACAGTAGATAGGCGGCCCGGTCCCTCCCGCTGTGCGTAGCCTCTGAACCCGCCAAAGCGAACAGGGCGTTCGCACCCAAAGGGTCGACAGAAAGGGCTGGTTTGATACGGGAGAAGCTGACATCAAACTAGGTGACACACGCTCCCCCACTGAACACCCCTCCAGAACATGCTGAGGAGTTGTTCTGCAGCCAGACATGCAAGGCGTGAGGACCCCATGGGTTCCTACACACCGTAGCCCTGCAGTGATATTGCTACCACCCAAATCACGCGCGCCTCTTCTTTTCAGACCACTGCCGATCTCGCGGGAGTGGGAGGCATCAACGTGATACCCCGCCTGGCGAAGGCGAGGTCGGGGTAACCCGTGCTGAGCATTCTTTCGAAGAGGCCTCGAGTCCCCCTGCTGACCACCGTCAATAGTGGCAGCCGTAACACCAGGCTCATCAATCGCACAACGTGTGGCGAGGGAGCCACGTGACAGCACAACATTCTCACGGACAGACCCAGGCTCAGCCATCAACTGGGTGTCAGCCCCTGTCCCCATGAGAAGCGAAACGTGGGGCCGCATGCGCTTCAATGAAGGCTCGCGGCCCTCAGCCAAAGGAAACCGATCAGAGCCCCTTTTCCGCTGGTGACGGGGGAAGGAGTGATCGGGGAGCGGGCTGCTCACGGCAGAATGGCGACGGCTTGTATATTCCAAGCCGAGCACATCCAACATGGCCGATCCCTCGGCCGCCAAGGCTGTCGGCCTTGTGGACACCTGTTGACTCGACGCCCAGGGTACCACTGGCGGGGGAAACATGGCCGACTGTCGAGGGCCTCGCCACAGTTGCTGACGAGGCCGTGCTCCAACCTCTGGCTGCATAGCGTGAGGCGGTGTGGGACCTAGGTCAACAACCGCCCGCGTCTCCGCAGAACGACCAAAGAGTCCTTCCGCGGAAAGAGGAGCCCAAGAGGAGACTGCTCCAACCAGAAATGCCTATTAACAAGCGTTGATAGCATCCTAATCCTCCCCGCAGTTATAGCTTGCGACTGAGTCAAGATCTCTATAACACCAAAAACATGCTAAATGTTTTCAGCGTCGGCTGGTCCTGTAGCCCCACTACCCGACGCTAATGTGGACAGAAAAACAGTCAGCTGAGCCACAACACTGGCCGCCGCTAAATTCCATCCTGTAGCAGTATAACTCTCATCAGTCCATACTGCCACCTGCCGGGCCGACTTGCTCTCAAGCGTCGGCTTCCGGGTGGGACACCGCTCAACCCCGCCGGGGCACAGGATCGATGCTACCTGGCTCTCTAGCCACGGCACACCCGCCCTGCGCCCTGTTGTCAACCCATTCACCCGTAAAAAGGGTAAATAAGACTCAGCAAAACCCCCCACATTAGCTACCGACTGACCTTCATCAATGAACCGGTTAAGAGGAGGGAAAAGCAGTGACATCCCACGGCGGGGAACATTAAAACAGTGACCCAGCATTATAGCATTAGTGTTAGCAGCGCGCTCCAAGATCGCCTGGAAAACGTCCAACTCAGAGGGACGTTCACCAAAACATCCCACCCCTGGCGCCGACACACAACTCGGTTGTGTAACAAAACAACCAGCAGCATTACTAACACCAGCGTTAATGCCTGATGACACAGAGCCTACCTGTGTACGAGCCGGCTCGATAGCCAAACCTTGCACGCTGTCCCTCGATCTGCTGCCACAAGACGAGGAAACACCAGGATAGACCCGACGTGTCGTTGGAACATGCCGTGAAGATTCCAGGGGTAGGCAAATCTCCGGTAAGCACTCAACATTGCGCAATTTCTCTAAACTTTTCATTACACTAGTTCACAGGGTGCAAGCATCCGCCATGATGGAAACGAAATAGAGGAAGGGCGAGTGGTGACCACGCCTAGTGCTTTATAGTACGTCACTAGGGCGTAAGGCAGCAGTGAATGACATGATTTAGCCAACTACCAGCAGCCGGAGAACTAACAGCAGCAGAACTCGAGAACTACTAGGAATGTCTGATCACCAAGTGTGTCGGACTCTTACCCCATGTAACTTCACGGACTATAACCTATAATGTATGACATATATCTGTGTATACTGTATACTTGACTTTTTAATTTTTCTTTTGCCAAAGTATAAACAAAGTCTCAAGCGAACGCCTGTAGTATCGCGAGAGGTTAAGCGTTGGACCGTGACGTCAGAGGAGACACTCCAAGCTGCGCTTGAATGCACAGACTGGAGGGTATTCCGTGATAACACAGCCAATATTAACGAATACACTGAAACGGTGCTTGACTTTGTCTGTACTCTAGTAGAAGAAACAATCCCCTCTACCACAATTAGAATCTACCCAAATCAAAAGCCCTGGGTAGATAAATCCGTCCGTGAGGCTCTGAAAGTGCGCACATCAGCCTACAACACCGGGCTGGTGACAGGCAACATGGAAGAACACAAGACGGCAAGACACAACGTCAGGAGAGCAGTAATAGAGGCAAAACGGCGTTACAGGGATAAAGTTGAACTTTAGTTTGAACAGGCTGACTCTAGAGGTATGTGGCAGGGCCTCAGAACAATGACAGATTACAAAGGCACCTCCCTCAAACTGAACAGTGACATCTCCTTAGCAAATGATCTCAATTCCTTCTATGCGAGGTTTGAGGCTGTGAATTACAACACCAGCCTACAAACCACGGCAATGGGGGGGGGGGGGGGGGGGTCTGCTGATGGAGACTCAGTGTTCAGGGTAACAGAGCATGAGGTGAGACGGATCTTTAAAAAAGTGAATATCAGGAAGGCAGCAGGACTGGACGGCATCCCCGGCCGCGTCCTAAAAGTCTGTGCCGACCAACTGGCCCCGGTATTCACTGACATCTTTAACCTGTCCTTGGAACAGGCTGTCATCCCCACCTGTCTGAAGAAGTCCACCATCATCCCTGTACCCAAAAAATCGACGCCCGCTTGCCTCAACGACTACCGCCCTGTAGCCCTCACCTCCATAGCCATGAAGTGCTTTGAGAAGCTAGTGAAGGGCTACATCTGTTCCTCCCTCCCCATCAACCTGGACCCCCTGCAATTTGCATATCGCCCCAACAGGTCCACGGAGGACGCCATAGCCCATGTGCTGCACACAGCAGCATCACACCTGGACAAGAGGCAGGGGAACTATGTGAGAATGCTGTTCATCGACTACAGCTCAGCATTCAATACCATAGTCCCCTCCAAACTCATAGCCAAGCTCAGGGACCTGGGCTTGAACTATGACCTCTGCCAGTGGGTCTTGGACTTCCTGATGGGCAGACCCCAGGTGGTACGAGCAGGCAACTGCACCTCCTCATCCATCACGCTCAACATAGGGGCCCCCCAGGGCTGTGTTCTGAGCCCCCTCCTCTACTCCCTGTACACACATGACTGCGTGGCACAGCGGAACAACAACACAATCATCAAATTTGCTGATGACACAGTAGTGGTGGGCCTGATCTCTGCCAACGACGAGAGGGCCTACCTGGAAGAGGTAGAGAATCTGTCACAGTGGTGTCAGGAGAACTGCCTCTCCCTGAACGTCAGCAAAACAAAAGAGATTATTGTGGACTTCAGGAGGTCGGGGGTCAAGGACTACAGCCCCCTCAGCATCGACGGGGCACCGGTTGAGAGAGTGAACAGTTTCAAGTACCTCGGAGCCCACATATCCGAGGACTTGACATGGACCACACACATTGACAGTGTTGTGAAGAAGGCACGACAACGCCTCTACTTCCTCAGGCGCCTAAGGAAGTTCCAAGTCAGTCAGAAGATCCTTAGGAACTTCTACTCATGTACAATAGAGAGCATCCTGACTGGCAACATCACCTCCTGGTTTGGGAATAGCACTGCACAAGACCGTAGCAGACTACAAAGAGTGACACGTTCAGCCGAACGCACAATTGGAGGGGGGCTTCCCACCCTCCAGAACATTTACAACAAGCGGTGCAGGGGGAAGGCGAAGAGAATCATCAAGGACTCCAGCCACCCGAACAACTGCCTCTTTGAACTGCTGCGGTCAGGCAAGCGATACCGGAGTCTTAAGGCAAGCACAGAAAGACTCAGAAGAAGCTTCTATCCCCAGGCCATCAGGCTGCTCAACGAACAATAAACACTATGCAACAACCATCAATTGCACATAGCACACACACCCACACGCACACACTCACTTAAACAAACAACACACTGCAGCACCCACTCTCCACACTTTAGATCACACAAACACACTTTATATTTATTGATAAAGGATTTGCACTACAACTCGTACACCTACTGTAAATTGTACCTCATCCCATTTCTGCTTTGCACTATATAGTATTGTATATTAGTACACTGCATAGTATATTGTTATATGGTAACTCAGTTACGTCTATTATGCATCGAACATTCTACATATGTCTATACTGAACACTGTGACCTAATTTTTTACTTCTAATTTACATGCTATACTATGTTATTTTATTTCATACTTATCTTGTCTTGCACAGTCTCTGGAGCGTAACAGTAAGAAGCATTTTGTATAAAAGTATTCTGTACTTCTGTATGACAACTATTAAAGAAACTTGAACTTGAACTATATATTCAGATTTTATGTATTTTATACTTGTTCATATTCTTATATTCTGAAATTTTTTATAGAGTATGTGTGAGGTTCGCCTGTTCCCTGGACCTTTAATTCCCTGTCTCCTCACCTCACCAGCCCCCACCCTCGCGTTGTCGTTGTTGATTTATTGCATTCCCTGGTACTGTGAGGTTCGCCTCTTCCCTGGACCTTTAATTCCTGTTCCCTGGACCTTTTATTCCCTGTCTCCTCACCTCACCAGCCCCCACCCTCGCGTTGTCGTTACTGTGAGGTTCGCCTTTTCCCTGGACCTTTAATTCCTGTTCCCTGGACCTTTAATTCCCTGTCTCCTCACCTCTCCAGCCCCCACCCTCGCGTTCGTTTACTCTCGTCTGCTCTTCAGCAGCCCACACCCTTGGACTACCTTTCAGTATGTGTTTGATTGGTCCTTGCCGAACACACACTTCGAAGTCAAGTATCAATTACCATCACGCACCTGATGTGTGTTCTAATTAGCGCCCCAGTGGGCTTTAAATACCTCGATCTCCCCCCCAGTCCTTGTCGGGTCGTTCTCTATCTGTAAGCTCCTACGGGAGATTCCCTATCTGTATCTGTTCTGTATTCTGGATGCTGTTTCATCTCCGGCGTGAGACGAGGTGCCAGCCTTCGCCACCTAGCGCCGTCGCGCTTCGCTCTCTAATTCTCTACGGGAGGATGTGTCTCTCCGAGCCGGCGCGCTCTCCGAACTGGCGCGTTCTCCAAGCAGACGCGCACCACTCCAGACTCCGCGCTGATGCGCTCCTACAGCAGACGCGCTCCTTCAGCAGACGCGCTCCACTCCAGACGCGCATCGCTCTCTAATTCTCTACGGGAGGATGTGTCTCTCCGAGCCGGCGCGCTCTCCGAACCGGCGCGTTCTCCAAGCAGACGCGCTCCACTCCAGACGCGCATCGCTCTCTAATTCTCTACGGGAGGATGAGTCTCTCCGAGCCGGCGCGCTCTCCTCCAGACGTCTAGCCTGCGCGCTCCTACTCCATCCCTGTAAGCAGCTCTGCTCCTCGCTCTGTCCAAGGCCTTAACCCTGTTCTCTCTGTCCCTGTCTCCAGCCCGCCTCCGCGGGCCTCTGTCCCTGTTCCCCTCTCCAGTGCCCCAGTCCCTCGCCCTGTCCAAGGCCTTAACCCTGTTCTCTCTGTCCCTGTCTCCAGCCCGCCTCCGCGGGCCTCTGTCCCTGTTCCCCTCTCCAGTGCCCCAGTCCCTCGCCCTGTCCAAGGCCTTAACCCTGTTTTCTCTGTCCCTGTCTCCAGCCCGCCTCCGCGGGCCTCTGTCCCTGTTCCCCTCTCCGTTGCCCCTGTTCCTGCCCTGTCCTTGCCCTGGCCCTGTCCTTTAGCCCCTTAGCCTGCTCGCCTCTTAAAGGCACAGTGCCTATTTTCCCTAGTTCTTGTTTTCCAGTATTTTGTGTTCCCCCTTAAAAGGCACAGTGCCTATTTTCCCTAGTTCTTGTTTTCCAGTATTTTGTGTTCTCCCTTAGCCTTCCCCTTAGCCTGCTCGCCTCTTAAAGGCACATTGCCCTTTTTCCTTGTTCCAGTATTTTTGTGTTCTCCCTTAAAGGGACAGTGCCGCTTTTCTGTTGTATTCAATAAATGCCCAGTTCTTGGCTTACTCTCATACCTGTCTTGTGTTGTGCGATTGGGGTCGGTTACAAACCATAACAGTACGACCCGACCAGTCGACGACCCCAGCCAGCACAGACAGTGTATGTTGAGTTTGTCCTTTAGTCCCTGTTAGCCTTTGTTAGCTCCCCTGTTAGCTTCCCTGTTAGCTCCCCTGTTAGCCTGTTAGTCTCCCCTGTTAGCTCCCCTGTTAGCCTTTGTTAGTTCCCCTGTTGACTCCCCTGTTAGCTTCCCTGTTAGCTCCCCTGTTAGCCTGTTAGCTCCCCTGTTTAGTCTGTTAGTCTCCCCTGTTAGGTTCCCTGTTAGCCTCGTTAGCTCCCCTGCAGCTTGCCAGGCCTCTACTACCAGCATGGCCCCGGCTGCTAGCACAGCCTCTATGTTAATGCAGCCCTTGCAGCTAGCATAGGCCCTGTAGCTAGCCATGCCCAGGCAGCTAACCCGGTCCCTCTGCTTGGCCTCCACTTTTTGTGTAGTTTCCCCACTGCTAGGACTGCCCCTTCAGCTAGCAAGGTCAGTTTTCTCCCACTGCTAGGACTGCCCCTTCAGCTAGCAAGGTCAGTTTTCTCCCACTGCTAGGACTGCCCCTTCAGCTAGCAAGGTCAGTTTCCCCACTGCTAGGACTGCCCCTTCAGCTAGCAAGGTCAGTTTCCCCACTGCTAGGACTGCCCCTTCAGCTAGCAAGGTCAGTTTTCTCCCACTGCTAGGACTGCCCCTTCAGCTAGCAAGGTCAGTTTTCTCCCGCTGCTAGGACTGCCCCTTCAGCTAGCAAGGTCAGTTTTCTCCCACTGCTAGGACTGCCCCTTCAGCTAGCAAGGTCAGTTTCCCCACTGCTAGGACTGCCCCTTCAGCTAGCAAGGTCAGTTTTCTCCCACTGCTAGGACTGCCCCTTCAGCTAGCAAGGTCAGTTTCCCCACTGCTAGGACTGCCCCTTCAGCTAGCAAGGTCAGTTTTCTCCCACTGCTAGGACTGCCCTTTCAGCTAGCAAGGTCAGTTTCCCCACAGCTAGGACTGTCCTTCCAGCTAGCTTGTTCTCTCATGCTGGTCCAGCCCTGTCTGCTAGCCTAGCTCCGGCAGCTAGCGCAGCCTCTATGTTAATGTAGCATTACAGCTAGCATAGGCCCTATAGCTATCAGTGCCCTCTAGATACCCCTCAGCTCCTCTAGTTACCCCTCAGCTTTTCTAGTTACCCCTCAGCTCCTCTGGTTACCCCTCAGCTCCTCTAGTTACCCCTCAGCTCCTCTAGTTACCCCTCAGCTCCTCTAGTTACCCCTCAGCTCCTCTGGTTACCCCTCAGCTCCTCTAGTTACCCCTCAGCTCCTCTAGTTACCCCTCAGCTCCTCTAGTTACCCCTCAGCTACCCTAGTTACCCCTCAGCTACCCTAGTTACCCCTCAGCTACCCTAGTTACCCCTCAGCTACCCTAGTTACCCCTCAGCTACCCTAGTTACCCCTCAGCTACCCTGTCCCTTTGCTAGCCCCACTTTTGGTGTAGCTTCCCCTGCTAGCATGGCCCAGTAATTTTTTGTTTGTTGCCTTGGTTTGGTCCCCTGCCCCTCTGTCTGTATTTTTGGGTCGCCCGGTGGCTCCCGTGGAGGGGGGAGTACTGTGAGGTTCGCCTGTTCCCTGGACCTTTAATTCCCTGTCTCCTCACCTCACCAGCCCCCACCCTCGCGTTGTCGTTGTTGATTTATTGCATTCCCTGGTACTGTGAGGTTTGCCTCTTCCCTGGACCTTTAATTCCTGTTCCCTGGACCTTTTATTCCCTGTCTCCTCACCTCACCAGCCCCCACCCTCACGTTGTCGTTACTGTGAGGTTCGCCTCTTCCCTGGACCTTTAATTCCTGTTCCCTGGACCTTTAATTCCCTGTCTCCTCACCTCTCCAGCCCCCACCCTCGCGTTCGTTTACTCTCGTCTGCTCTTCAGCAGCCCACACCCTTGGACTACCTTTCATTATGTGTTTGATTGGTCCTTGCCGAACACACACTTCGAAGTCAAGTATCAATTACCATCACGCACCTGATGTGTGTTCTAATTAGCGCCCCAGTGGGCTTTAAATACCTCGATCTCCCCCCCAGTCCTTGTCGGGTCGTTCTCTATCTGTAAGCTCCTACGGGAGATTCCCTATCTGTATCTGTTCTGTATTCTGGATGCTGTTTCATCTCCGGCGTGAGACGAGGTGCCAGCCTTCGCCACCTGTCGCCGTTTTGCCTGGAGTGGGACACAGTACTGCGCTCTCTAATTCTCTATGGGAGGTATTCCAGTGTTCCACTCCAGACCCCGCGCCAGACGCGCACCACTCCAGACTCCGCGCTGATGCGCTCCTACAGCAGACGCGCACCACTCCAGACTCCGCGCTGATGCGCTCCTACAGCAGACGCGCACCACTCCAGACTCCGCGCTGATGCGCTCCTACAGCAGACGCGCACCACTCCAGACTCCGCGCTGATGCGCTCCTACAGCAGACGCGCACCACTCCAGACTCCGCGCTGATGCGCTCCTACAGCAGACACGCTCCTTCAGCAGACGCGCTCCACTCCAGACGCGCATCGCTCTCTAATTCTCTACGGGAGGATGTGTCTCTCCGAGCCGGCGCGCTCTCCGAACCGGCGCGTTCTCCAAGCAGACGCGCACCACTCCAGACTCCGCGCTGATGCGCTCCTACAGCAGACGCGCTCCTTCAGCAGACGCGCTCCACTCCAGACGCGCTTCGCTCTCTAATTCTAATTTTCCCTAGTTCTTGTTTTCCAGTATTTTGTGTTCTCCCTTAGCCTTCCCCTTAGCCTGCTCGCCTCTTAAAGGCACATTGCCCTTTTTCCTTGTTCCAGTATTTTTGTGTTCTCCCTTAAAGGGACAGTGCCGCTTTTCTGTTGTATTCAATAAATGCCCAGTTCTTGGCTTACTCTCATACCTGTCTTGTGTTGTGCGATTGGGGTCGGTTACAAACCATAACAGTACGACCCGACCAGTCGACGACCCCAGCCAGCACAGACAGTGTATGTTGAGTTTGTCCTTTAGTCCCTGTTAGCCTTTGTTAGCTCCCCTGTTAGCTTCCCTGTTAGCTCCCCTGTTAGCCTGTTAGTCTCCCCTGTTAGCTCCCCTGTTAGGTCAGTTTCCCCACAGCTAGGACTGTCCTTCCAGCTAGCTTGTTCTCTCATGCTGGTCCAGCCCTGTCTGCTAGCCTAGCTCCGGCAGCTAGCGCAGCCTCTATGTTAATGTAGCATTACAGCTAGCATAGGCCCTATAGCTATCAGTGCCCTCTAGATACCCCTCAGCTCCTCTAGTTACCCCTCAGCTTTTCTAGTTACCCCTCAGCTCCTCTGGTTACCCCTCAGCTCCTCTAGTTACCCCTCAGCTCCTCTAGTTACCCCTCAGCTCCTCTAGTTACCCCTCAGCTCCTCTGGTTACCCCTCAGCTCCTCTAGTTACCCCTCAGCTCCTCTAGTTACCCCTCAGCTCCTCTAGTTACCCCTCAGCTACCCTAGTTACCCCTCAGCTACCCTAGTTACCCCTCAGCTACCCTAGTTACCCCTCAGCTACCCTAGTTACCCCTCAGCTACCCTAGTTACCCCTCAGCTACCCTGTCCCTTTGCTAGCCCCACTTTTGGTGTAGCTTCCCCTGCTAGCATGGCCCAGTAATTTTTTGTTTGTTGCCTTGGTTTGGTCCCCTGCCCCTCTGTCTGTATTTTTGGGTCGCCCGGTGGCTCCCGTGGAGGGGGGAGTACTGTGAGGTTCGCCTGTTCCCTGGACCTTTAATTCCCTGTCTCCTCACCTCACCAGCCCCCACCCTCGCGTTGTCGTTGTTGATTTATTGCATTCCCTGGTACTGTGAGGTTTGCCTCTTCCCTGGACCTTTAATTCCTGTTCCCTGGACCTTTTATTCCCTGTCTCCTCACCTCACCAGCCCCCACCCTCACGTTGTCGTTACTGTGAGGTTCGCCTCTTCCCTGGACCTTTAATTCCTGTTCCCTGGACCTTTAATTCCCTGTCTCCTCACCTCTCCAGCCCCCACCCTCGCGTTCGTTTACTCTCGTCTGCTCTTCAGCAGCCCACACCCTTGGACTACCTTTCATTATGTGTTTGATTGGTCCTTGCCGAACACACACTTCGAAGTCAAGTATCAATTACCATCACGCACCTGATGTGTGTTCTAATTAGCGCCCCAGTGGGCTTTAAATACCTCGATCTCCCCCCCAGTCCTTGTCGGGTCGTTCTCTATCTGTAAGCTCCTACGGGAGATTCCCTATCTGTATCTGTTCTGTATTCTGGATGCTGTTTCATCTCCGGCGTGAGACGAGGTGCCAGCCTTCGCCACCTGTCGCCGTTTTGCCTGGAGTGGGACACAGTACTGCGCTCTCTAATTCTCTATGGGAGGTATTCCAGTGTTCCACTCCAGACCCCGCGCCAGACGCGCACCACTCCAGACTCCGCGCTGATGCGCTCCTACAGCAGACGCGCACCACTCCAGACTCCGCGCTGATGCGCTCCTACAGCAGACGCGCACCACTCCAGACTCCGCGCTGATGCGCTCCTACAGCAGACGCGCACCACTCCAGACTCCGCGCTGATGCGCTCCTACAGCAGACGCGCACCACTCCAGACTCCGCGCTGATGCGCTCCTACAGCAGACACGCTCCTTCAGCAGACGCGCTCCACTCCAGACGCGCATCGCTCTCTAATTCTCTACGGGAGGATGTGTCTCTCCGAGCCGGCGCGCTCTCCGAACCGGCGCGTTCTCCAAGCAGACGCGCACCACTCCAGACTCCGCGCTGATGCGCTCCTACAGCAGACGCGCTCCTTCAGCAGACGCGCTCCACTCCAGACGCGCTTCGCTCTCTAATTCTCTATGGGAGGATGTGTCTCTCCGAGCCGGCGCGCTCTCCGAACCGGCGCGTTCTCCAAGCAGACGCGCACCACTCCAGACTCCGCGCTGATGCGCTCCTACAGCAGACGCGCTCCTTCAGCAGACGCGCTCCACTCCAGACGCGCATCGCTCTCTAATTCTCTACGGGAGGATGTGTCTCTCCGAGCCGGCGCGCTCTCCGAACCGGCGCGTTCTCCAAGCAGACGCGCTCCACTCCAGACGCGCATCGCTCTCTAATTCTCTACGGGAGGATGTGTCTCTCCGAGCCGGCGCGCTCTCCTCCAGACGTCTAGCCTGCGCGCTCCTACTCCATCCCTGTAAGCAGCTCTGCCCCTCGCCCTGTCCAAGGCCTTAACCCTGTTCTCTCTGTCCCTGTCTCCAGCCCGCCTCCGCGGGCCTCTGTCCCTGTTCCCCTCTCCAGTGCCCCAGTCCCTCGCCCTGTCCAAGGCCTTAACCCTGTTCTCTCTGTCCCTGTCTCCAGCCCGCCTCCGCGGGCCTCTGTCCCTGTTCCCCTCTCCAGTGCCCCAGTCCCTCGCCCTGTCCAAGGCCTTAACCCTGTTTTCTCTGTCCCTGTCTCCAGCCCGCCTCCGCGGGCCTCTGTCCCTGTTCCCCTCTCCGTTGCCCCTGTTCCTGCCCTGTCCTTGCCCTGGCCCTGTCCTTTAGCCTTAGCCCCTTAGCCTGCTCGCCTCTTAAAGGCACAGTGCCTATTTTCCCTAGTTCTTGTTTTCCAGTATTTTGTGTTCTCCCTTAGCCTTCCCCTTAGCCTGCTCGCCTCTTAAAGGCACATTGCCCTTTTTCCTTGTTCCAGTATTTTTGTGTTCTCCCTTAAAGGGACAGTGCCGCTTTTCTGTTGTATTCAATAAATGCCCAGTTCTTGGCTTACTCTCATACCTGTCTTGTGTTGTGCGATTGGGGTCGGTTACAAACCATAACAGTATGCTTATTTTTATCTTTACTATAGTTTTATTGCCTATATTTATGTATACTATTACCATGCCCATACCTGTACCCCCCCCCCCCATACCTCATGCTGCTATGACTCCCGAATTTCCCCAAGGGGATCAATAAAGGAATATCTTATCATTATATTAGATGGCCGGTGTAAACTTCATGGAAATATCTACCAAGCCACAACCCTCTTTAACATGCAGTGCGTGCTTCTCTCCCCTCCCATATTAGACAATGAAAAATTACATTAACTTACGTTTGGCACTATCCATCCCATTTCGTCACTGTTGACCCCAAGGAGAAAGGGCACATTATGCACCTCGTGATTTTCCAAAAGCTCCATTGGAGACTTGACCAGAAACTGCGTGTCAACAGTCACCCCAAGCATCAGCATTGGATTCTAGAAAAGACAAGATGAGTAACTCGAGACGTGTTTGTATGCTGGACCCAGATAATTATGCAGAAAGAGTAACATGTGGGTATTAGGGATGCACCAATACAACATTTTCAGTTATGTTCATGACTTAATATGGTGGTCAATCTGTAAATATCTCTCAACATGATTATTGTCAGTATGTGAATAGGCAAGCTAAGGCTTTTTATTAGTGCTGTCAAAATTAATGCTTTAACTTTGGAGATTAATTAAATAACGCGTTACAAAAAATGTAACGCCGTTAACGCAGTTTTGTTTACTTCCTGTCGCGGCGGACCCATAACGTGTGCAGCCAAACTAGATAAAGCGAGCCGCCTGGTTAGAGGACAGTCACGCGCGAAGATGGACAAAGGCGTCATATTAAATATGGATCAGTGTGTAATATGGTTTTGTCTTGAACATTTGTATTTCACAGGAGAGAAACTATTCAAAGATCAAAGAAAGCTATTAAAATAGTCTTTGAATCTAAATATATTTTCTTTGTGTTGATTCTACATTAATTCCATGCTTTTACTCAAGTAAATATCTGTTACAAGTTTCGGTCTTAAGTAGAAAAATGTAATTGAAAAATGCGATTTTTAATCTAGATTAATTACAGAAAATTGTTAAAAAAAAATCATCTATTGACAGCGCTACTTTATATATATATATATTTATTATGAAGGCCACAAAATGGTATTCAGGACAGCCCCGATTTCTACTGACAAGACCCCAATTTCTCAGTGGTGATTAATAAAGAATAAATGATCAATCAATCAATACAATGCTTCTAGGGTCACTAAGCATTTGCATTCGAGTAAGCATTACATGGAAAAACCCACCTCTTTGTGGATCTTCACAATGTTGTCAACTGTCAACTCCATCACACATTCAGCAATCTTCTCCGTGGTGGAATTGTCACAGCCTAACATGGTTGCTATCATCTACAAGATGAGAACAATGAAGATGACTGTAAAAGGTTTTTATTTGTATACCGTACATATTTTAACATATTGTCTATCCTGGTTCCAACACCAACCTGTGCTCCAGGCAGAGGGTTGAGGTTAATGAGTAAATCCATTGCTGCGGTGCCACTCTCTGCTATGGCGCCATGGAACAAGCCCACAGACAACGGAGAGAGAAGCTGCCGGTAAAGAACAAGGAATCAGAGACAAAAAGAACAATAATAATCAAATCTAATAATATACTTTTCACAGAGAATAATCGAATAATCTATTTTCACACAGAGACTAATCTAATAATCTACTGTTCACACAGAGAATAATATAATCTACTTTTCACACAGAAAATTATCTAATAATCTAGTACTAAGAATCAAACCGAGAACCTTTAGATCAGACGACCGCTCCACCTCCTGAGCCATTTGCTTCTCAAGCCCTGGCCATTTGCTTCCCTAGTTGTGATTGGAGGATCGCGAAAACAGGGCTCGAGATAGGGTCAATTGAAAGGTGTGTGTGTGTGTGTGTGTGTGTGTGTGTGTGTTTCCTCACCAGAAGGGATACACTCACTCCACCAGCAGACTCTCCAAATATGGTGACTGAACCAGGGTCTCCTCCAAAGTTGTGGATGTGCTCCTGGACCCAGCGCAGGGCTTCCACCTGGTCCAGTAGCCCAAAGTTCCCTGGGATGTTCTCATCTCCGGTGCTGGTTTAAGAACGGAGACAATAATAATAAACTTTATTTGTATAGCACCTTTGCTTTGATACAAGAATTGCAGCTCAAAGTGCTTCACAACAGTAAAAAAAAAAAGACGGTGACATAAAATGAGCACAAAATTGGCAGATCAAGAAATACATAAAGTGAAGACATAATATTTAGGCATACAATTTGCATAAAATAGACAAAGTCAAGGTAAGGCATATAACATTAAATCACAGTTTTTCATATTAGGATCGAACATCTTAATAGGCCTCTTTGTTTACGGTTTGATTATCACCGATACACATAAAATAGACATAAAATCATGAAATTGGTGCTTCAGCACAGCAGTATTTTAAATGTTTAGTGTCAGAGCCATAGGTCTTTCTCATATACTCCGCCTTTCCCCCCATTCTATGGTACATTATTGAACAATTACAGTTCTGAATCCATCTTTTACAGTCTATGATCTTACCTGAAGAGCCCCAGTAAACCAAGGCGATACTGGATTAGAACCACGACCACATCTTGGTAGGCAGCCAGAGCAGAACCATCATAAAATGATGCAGAACCAATAGCAAATCCTCCTCCATGGATCCACACCATGACCTTAAGGACAAAATAAATATTGTTTTATAACAATATATTTATAATAAATATAATTTTGTGATATTGAACCTTTCTGGTTACCACTATTAAAATGCTAATTATACCATAGAACACTATCACAGATTTATTTCATGACTACAAACTAAAGATAAGATGAGATATTCCTTTATTGATCCCCTTCGGCATAATGGCAGCATGGGAGGGGGAAGGTACAGGTATGGGCAGGGTAATAGTAGAAAGACATAAATATAAGCAATATAATTAGATCTGAATATATAAATATGAGGAAAAAAATAAACAGCTGACTAACACATGACAATCGACAAATGTAGGACATTTTAAAAGGATATTTTCAAAATGTAATGATTACGTATATGGTACAATCATTGTAACCCATAATTATTCATCCTCCCTGGATCCACACCATGACCTTATTCAAAATAAATACATAGATTGATAGACCACTAAAGTGATTATCTTTCAACATTTGAATCCAGAAACACAGAATGGGGTTCGTCCATCACAGTTATCAGTTATTCACTTTTAGAATGTGATTTGTTGAAACATAAGATATTTGATGTGAATTCAGCGTAGTTTAGTTATTTAGTCAATTTGAAGAACAATTTCCTCTCCGTGTGTTCAGTAGAAAGCTATCTGGCTGCATGCTAGCCTAGCTTAAAGTTAGCACAAATTAAATGGAAGCAGATACGGATCAGCTAGCCTACCTTAAAACTCCAGAAGAGGTGTTTTTGGCCAACAGCTAGGCTAGCTGTTCTCGTATCCGCTTCTATTAATTTGTGCTAAGCTAGGCTATCTTGCTAGCCGGATGTGCATGTGTTTGTGAAGTATTGAGAATATGACAATGATGTGTTTGAGAGTTTGTAAACAGATGTTTTGATATAGTTTTGCGGTTGTTAAAATTGGCCCTGTTAACTTAAATTTGTCGAGTATGGCTACCTTCCCGCGTGGAGGCATGTGAGGAAAATAATAACCTTCGTGAATTCAAGGCATCACAAGGTGAGTAACTGATATGCAAATAATTGTTTTTGGGTGAAGTACTCCATTTTGAGACTCACAGGCAGTTTGCTGTTCTGACCCGATTTGGCAGGAGTGTAAATGTTGACATAAAGGCAGTCTTCCGATACATCCGGGAGTTCCATTTCCACGGAGAAATTCTTTGCAAGGTCAACTGATGCCTGTTTGTCTTGTACACACCTGAAAATAATAAATAATAATTTTATTAATTTAATGAAAGTAATAGATGTTTCATGTTTTGTGCTGTGTGTGTTGTTGTCAACAGCACTACATGGCAATGAATAGAGGATTATTATTCAATTCAAAAACCTTTATTAGTCCCACAAGGTGCAATTTAGAGCATGATACGGCAAACAGCTGCATTTCTATACATTCAAGACAAAACAGGACAAAACAGGGACAAGAGACATACATGACACTTCAAAGCACAAGAGACATGACACTGCCAGAACGGGATCCCTACACTGTTGATCTGTCAGTCCAATAAATAAATAGATCGGTCAGTACAAAAAAAAAGTACAAAAAAAGTGCACTTTCGTCAAATATTTTAAAATCAAGGGGTAAAAGGGTGCACGTTAGTAAACGTTAGGTTATGACTATAACCAAGTTCTGTTAACACTTAGTGAACGCTCAGCGTTTCATGCATATATCTCGCTTCAGCATATATACACTGAATAATTTCACAAATGTACCTTTAATGCCAGCATTCATCTGGCCACACCCCCATCCGCTTACCTATATAAGCAGGGATGGTGCCACACACTCATCTCCTTCCCAACAAATTTCACCACAATGAAAAATCAAGGGCCGCAGCGGCGTCTAGACGCTGAGCGTTCACTAAGTGTTAACAGAACTTGGTTATAGTCATAACCTAACGTTCTGTATCACACTAGCTCACGCTCAGCGTTTCATGCATAATAGGAGCTGAGCGGGAGCTAGAAGCTCGACAAATGTACCCTGCTGAGGCCCCCCACAACCATCAGATCAGGGAGGGCCGAGCCCCCCCGACCCACCCTAATGGAGGGCACCCCCCCCTATTGGTGGCTTCACGGGAGGGCGACGGACCCGACCGTGCGAAGAGGCACTCAAGCAACTCAACGCACAGGGTGAGCAGACCGTGGCTTGACCCCACGACTACACACACGCACAACCCGCATGCCACCCGGGAACGAACGGAGGGATAAACCTCGTTACTGCCCCCAGAATCACGGGGTCAAGGGTAAACCCAACCCCGTGGCAAGGCCGTAGCAGCGGAGCGCGAAGGAAGACCCAGACCCACCAAAGGGACTGGACCCCCTGGAACGGGGGCCCGGAGAAGTCCATGATGCCAGCATCAAGACCCCACCAGGTGGGCACTTAGTGACCCCGCCCCCCACATCGCCAGCGTATTCGGACAAAGGCCCCTCAGCCGAGCGGGCCCTGTCCCCCCAATAGTACACCGCCTGGCACACTGACCCTGCAGAACAGGCAGTCAGCATGGCCGTAAGCACACAAAAAAGGTTAACCAACGGAAGCAGGCAGCGCACCGGGGAAAAACCAGGCAACAGGCTATTAACCCTAGCCTGGAGACTGCGGACGAGACAGGCGCCAGAGGGGACAGCTGAACACAGCCGCCCCGGCGGAAGGAGCGTAAGCTGGCGGTGTTGCATGACCAAGCCTCCATTTAAAAACCCCCACCCAGAGGGGTTGAGGCAGAGAAGGCTGACACGATTGGCAGACGCCATGAACGTGCAGGGGCACCCTCAAACGGTGAACCCGGGAGTTGACACTGCTCCAACACACCAGGGAATCAACCACCTTGGCGTTACCCAATGCGGTGGTTGTTCCTATAACCCCTCAAGTAAAAACGTACCCAACCAGGGTCTCCATAGTGCTTAACCCTGTGACACCCGGACCGACCTGGCATTTTTCCCCCTGAAAAAAGCCCAAGTCCCTCAGGGTACCAGAACAGCAGATCTGCATCCCCGGCGGACAACGGGTTCAACTGATCCGGACCAGCGTGACCAGAACCAGTCCTGTGCCCTAACCACGCCGACATGCCTACTCCAGGAGAAAGGGCAGATATGCGTGTTGATCTTAACATGAAAAGAAGGCGCCACCCAGACGTTCGGGCGAACCGCGCCCGGTGGCCCACCCCCAGGGCGTGAGACCCCTCTACATATGTTCAGATCCATTCCGTCATCATCCCCCAGACATGAACGAGAATCCGTCGATAACCAACCCAGGTCGTGGGATGTGGTCGTCGGAAGAGGAAAAACCTCCATCTCAGTTGCTCTATAAAAACGCCGTTTTAACCTCAAGCAACCAAGGCGTGCCAGTCAGTCGCCTGTTTATAGCGAGCTAGCACTATACGTGCGTCGGGACACACCCACATCAATGAACAGGCTATTTAGACCTGTCATTGAATCCCCAAGGCGCCCAGGGGAACGACAAGAGGGGTGTGACACTTCCTAACTCCAACTCTTTTTTTAATAGAAAAGAAGGAAGCACCAACAGTATGTATCCCAGTCTACACAGCCGGGGGTAAAAAAAATTCACATTTTTACATCCCACCACCCTCCCATAGGAAGGAGACGGGAATCCCCAGAGAGACTTCCCACGCGAGCTGTACAGATTGAAAAGAATATATTGCACCTTGAGCCATGTAAAAAATTGGTTTTTAGGGCTCTCCGGGGAAGAGGCACTGAACCCATACACACTCAATAATCGAATTGAATCGAATACATACACAATAGAATAGGACACCTTCTAGAGGGTCCACTCACTTTGACAATCTGAGGAGGAAGGCTCTGTACTCTGATGGAGGCTCCCTCACATGGAAGGAGGAGTCCGAACTCACAGAAGGCCCGAATAGGCGCTTGGTGAGGAGGAGCCCTGACCACCCCCCCGAAACAGATCCATCACATGGACCTGAACAGCACACGGAAGTCCTACCAACAGAGACGCGCACGGTGACGTACTCTATGGCGGGGGAATTTCTGCGGTGCACACGCCCAATATTCCAGGCCGTGGGACCAGGAAACTCCCCCCCCCCCCCCCCCTCACCCCGTAACGTGCCGAACCGCAACGTGACAGGAACCTTGAAGGACAGGGGGTGTACCCCTGACCAACAGAAACAAGGGGGAGAGGAAAGGTTACCAGTTCACCCCTTTACGACCCCACACCCATGATACGATGTAATGACATCTATGAAGCGTTTGACAGCTTCACACAGCGCATGAGCTAACCTGCTATCTGATTTTTACTAAGGAAAAAACACAGAATAGAGAGCTAAGAGCCCCGGTCCAACATACACATGTGCTTCTGTGGCCAGTCCAACCCAGTTGCAGGTCACATGACACACACAACCCATCATCACCTACAAAAAATCGCAAAAACACTCTACAGAGGAACGCCGTTTTTCATAATGAGAGAATACATAATTCTCGATTAGTATCGGCCACAGGCCTTGCTAAGCACACACGACAGCGACCAAACAATCTTTTCTTTTAGGAAAATAAAGTTTCTCCAGCAGTCATAGCACAACCTCAGCAATCAAGCTAAGGGTTACATCGCATCCCTACCACACAAAGACACAATGTAGTGCAACAACATGTCTGATAGGAGGATGAAGAAGTCCCCAGGGAACCGTGGGGAAAAACACAATCCTCCTACTTTACCCTTAATACGGCCAGTTAAAACAGGAACCTGTTAATATGTGAACACACTGTTCATTGTCATCACAGGCTGAGAAAAGAATATTCTTTCACTCATTTGTCACTAAGCATAGCTTCATAGGTTAGTTACCTTAGTTGTGAGTACACAGTACATAACAACACACATGATGTTTCTCACACAACAACCAGATCATTTTCACATCTGTAACAACAACCCGATTTGCCCGGAGAAGCTAATTACCAGTGACAAGACAGTTCACACAAAACTCGCGTCGTATCCCAAATGCATTGCAGCAACACACGTTTTTGGAAAACAGCGTTATTTACAAAACATGTAGAAGGTAAAGCCGGAAGATGCGTATAAGGTCTGGTCAAACCTTTGTCCTACCCGGAGCGTAGATCAGCGAAGTGCAGTCTCAAGACACCGTAGAAACACAGCCATCCTGTGTTGTTCGATCTGGGCAGCGTCGCCGCTCCACCCGTCGCTACGGTCCCTTTTGTTGACGCAATCCTTGCCGTCCTGGCTCAGGGCAGGGTCGACGAACATCCCCTGTCAAAGATGACGTCGTAGTCAAGAGTGTAAAACATGTTATAATCAAAGCACGTTCAACAGAGTAGCATTAAGCTAATGGCCGCTCCAACCGTCGGTCGCTACTGCCCCTGCTCGCGAGACGCCGAGCGAACGGCGCACGCGACCAGAGGGGAGCTCGCGGCGGCGCGCGAGTAGCCAGAGCTACCCCGCGCTGGCCTTGTCCGATAGCAGCAAGCTAACGTTTCCTAGTGATCACAACAGGCTAGCGCCGCAGCTAACAGCTGACTGGCTAACAGTAGGCCCAACCTCTGTAGGCCACGCAGTGATCCCAGCAGGCTAACGCCGCAGCTAACAGCTGACTGGCTAACCGTAAGCTAAGCAGCTATCACCTGAACTTGTACACAATGATATAACACTCACCCAGACAGGCCGCCGTTCTGAAACCCTCCTCACTTTTTAAGAGAAAAGTGAAACAAGATGTCAACACAGCTTTACAACAGTGATTTTACCAACACCCGACGGAGTCAGCACAATACCAAACTGGCCTGTGTAGCTGACTTGAACATAGATCTTCCGCTATCGAACATCTTATGCACATATCTCCTCGTGAAGGAATACTCTCATTTGGATATGAAAGAAGGGGCTACACGGTGACAGAGAGATACCCACTCGTCCAGAAAACACAGGGATCACCAGTGTTAATGGTCGCGGCCCACTAGTTAAAACTACAATGGTCTTCAGACCAAGGTCTTCTGTCGCCTAGGAGGCTGAACAAAGGACCCTATCCTGGGGCCGGTTTTCATAAACATTGTCAATTAGCCCCCATAGCACTAACAGACAAGTGAAGCCTGCCAGCAACAGTACTGACCCAACCTGAAACCCACCGCTTCCCACAACAGCGGCGCGTCCTACAGTTCAGCTGTGGCCTGAAAGGTTTCACCCCAACCAACACAACAAGGAACTGCAGTTGAGAAGCATGCAGCGGCGTGCTCCCAATACGAAAACCGGTGGAGGGTTTTAGAATGATCACCATCTTCCAGACACTCCAGTGACGAAGACAACATCGCCGTATTTTCTCGAAAATAGTGAGAGAGAAAATAAAGATATGATGTCAACGTATCTCCTTGTTCTTCCTCTCCTCGTAAACATTGCTTTTCCAGCAATATTTTTCTCCACGTCAAGTGGGCATATGAGCAACACGTTGCTTGTGATGAAATTTGAGAAGGAGATGAGTGTGTGGCACCATCCCTGCTTATATAGGTAAGCGGATGGGGGTGTGGCCAGATGAATGCTGGCATTAAAGGTACATTTGTGAAATTATTCAGTGTATATATGCTGAAGCGAGATATATGCATGAAACGCTGAGCGTGAGCTAGTGTGATACAGAACTGACCTTTCCATTCACCAGTCGAATGGCCTCTGGTACAAACCCAAGCTTTCTTCTGTTTGTTTTACAGGCAGGCTGTCTAAAGCGCTTTCCTGAGGGCAGCAGGTCAAAACACACATGAAGGACATGTGTGGGGTCATCAATTATTTTATGTGCTTTCTTGAGCACTTGAGCATTGTAAAACTGCATTAGGGATCTTTGTGTTCTGCCGATAATTTTTTTGCTAAGGTTGACAACACAGCATACAAATGAAAAGGTTAAAATACTCTCAATAAAGAATTCTCTGGTCGACTCCAACAGAGTTTAGTTTGCGAAGACAGTACAGACGCTGATGAGCCTTTTTTATTATAACATCTGTGTTGTCACTAAATTTAAGTTTGTCATCAAACACAGTTCCTATGTATTTGTAGTTCTGGACAATTTCCACCTCAGCTCCGTGGATGGTTGTTGGGACGACTTCTATGTGTTTTGGTGAGATAATAATTTCTTTGGTTTTGGATACATTTAAATCCAGAAAATCACACCAGTCTACAAAGTCTTGTATTATAGGTCCATGTGATTTATCTGACTAACTGAGAAGAGATAGGATAATACTGTCGTCAGCTAATTTTACAATATGGTGATTTATATATTTGCTAAGACAGTCGTTTGTGTATAAAAAAAAAAAGCAGAAGAAAGAACACAGCCTTGCGGTGAGCCAGTGGAGATTAGAATTGATTGGAACTTTTTCCATTTATACTTACTGTCTGAGTTCTATTGGTAAGAAAACTGATCATCCATCTGATAAATTGGTGATCCAAGTTAAAGTAATTTATACGTTTTTCTACAAGTATGTGAGGCTGCATTGTATTGAAGGCTGACGAAAAGTCAACAAAGACATACGTGTTCTTTTTTTCTAAGTGCTCATGTACAGAGTTCAAAATAAATAATTTGGCATCATCAACACCTCTCTCAGGTCTATATGCAAATTGCATGGGGTCAAGAGCTGATCTGGTTGCATCAACAATTTCAGATTTCACAATTTTCTCCAGACTTTTCATTACTAATGATGTTAGGGCTATAGGCCGCAGGTCGTTGATGATTTTGGGTCTGCTGATCTTTGGAATTGGAATGATGATAGAATTCTTCCAGAGATCAGGAACCACTGCTGAGTCCAAGCAGAGCTGGAATAGTCTTTGAAACACTTGACTCAGTTGATCAGCACAGTGTTTCAGTGTCCTTCCACATATTCCAACTGGCCCTTTAGATTTATTTACCTTCATCTCTTTAAAATGTTTACTGACTGCGTGGAGACTTCCAGTGGATGTCCACGTGAGAGTGAATCTGATAGCTCCTTAAGTTCAGCACTAAAATCCTGAGAGTCAAAACGACTTATTTGCCTCGTCTGGCAGGGAGTCATGGCCATCTCGCGCGTGTGTTAAAACTGCATGACAAATAAAGACTTCTAGTCTAACCAATTATTATTAATTATTATTATTATATCTGCTATTTTATTCTTATAGTTTAGCCTTGCCTGTCTCACTGCTCGTTTGACCTCTTGATTAACATCTTTCTTCTCCTCAGGTGTCCCACAGAAAAATATCCTTTTCTTTTTATTAAGAATGCTTTTCAGGTCCTTCGTTACCCAGGGTTTGTTATTAGGAAATATTTTTGTCTCTTTAGACTAGAGGGTATTACTGTGTCCATCCCAATCAGTACATTCAAATGAGCCTCTAATGGCCTCCATGTTGTTTTCTGACCAGACCTTGAATGTCTTTATGGTTGATTTTTCTCTTTTAATGACTGGTTGGTATGCAGGGGCCAGCAGAACTGCGTTGTGGTCCGTGAGTCCCAGGCCCGGTAGCGGGAAGGATCTACCGGTATATGCTCTGGGAACAGAGCCGTAGCATTTATCCAGCACCTTGTTGAGTCGTGTAGGGCAGTCAATATACTGGTGGTATGCGGGTAAGACACCATCCAGCTGACAGTGATTGAAGAAGTTGCCTAGGAGAAATTTAGGTGCATCTGTTGATATTTTGTCCATCTTGTTTACCACGTCCACTATAACTTCCAGTGCATTGTTCATGTTGGCACGGGGGTGGATGGACACTATTGCATACATAAGTTGCGGGAACTCTCTTGGTAGGTAATGTGGGCGAAGAGACAGTCAGCATTTCTATGTCAGCTGTACATATTGTGTCCCATACAGTAACAGTCTTACACCACTTTTGGTTTATATAAGCAGACACCTCCCCCTTTCTGCTTACTGGTGATGGTCTTATCTCTGTCGAGTTGTATCGGTGTGCCAAAGCCTTCAATATACAGGTCCGAGTCGGAAACCAGGTTGTCCAGCCACGTCTCCGTTAGGGCCAGGATGCACGCATTCCTGTACTCTTGCTGATGGTAAACATTCGCCTGTAGCTCATCCAGTTTGTTGCGTAGTGAGCGTAGATTTCCAAGGATAACTGGTGGCAGGGGTTTTCGTCGTGATTTTTTTCATCTGCTGTCTCAGACCGGCTTTCTTTCCTCTTGTCCTCCCCCTGTTAGTTTGTTTGCTTGCTGTGCTCAGCGTATTTTCACGGAATATCTCTGACGGTATATTCCAGTCTGTATTGCTGTCTCCAGTTTCGATGTATTGCAAACTAAGAATAAAGTCCCGGTTTCATCGGTAGCCTTGGTCCGTGGTGTTTGTTATTTCCCCATCCAAACAGCGGGTGTAGGCAGCTGCACACAATCAGTGCCGCAAGGAGTAGTTTGTAGATATTCATTATCTCCGATCTTGGCAAACTTACTTAGGTTATAGTATTTTTGTGCGGTTGGGCACATATAGGAATATGAGTCACTCTCACAGTGTCATAAAAAGGAGACTTTAAAAGCTACAGCCATGACATAAATCAACATAAAACAACAGCTTGTTTGCTTCGCATGCCGTGGGCAGCCACATGAGCAGCACCCTTGACTTCAGAAAACTGAATGTCTGAATATACACAAGATACAACACAAGCATGTAAACACACCTCATATTAATAACAAATCTGTACATACATAGGCGGCTAAGTGGCACAGTGGGCAAGGCGCTCGCCACTAACACAGGAGATGCTGGGTTCGAGCCCAGCTCTCTGCGTTGCTCCCGACTTGGCTGGTCGTTCATACTAACACAATTGGCAGTGTTAGGGGTGGGAAAGCCGGTGGGTGGGGATTGGACGTTGTGGACAGCGACTCCTACAGGTCGGTTGGTGCGCCTGTACAGCAGAATCAGGAAGTATCGGGGGCAGCGTGAGCCTCCCACGCGTTACTCCTCGCCACTGAGAGATCGCACTGTTCAGGTGAAAAGATGCGACAGCTGCCTCCTCGTGTACCGGAAGGGACACGTGATGCAAGGCTTGGTCCTCACTGCAACCGACCAGTGGGAGGCATAGTCTAACAACGTTTGAGGCAGGGGAGGGGAGAATTGAAGGGAGAATTGGCGAGGTGAAATTGGGATGGGAGAAAAATTGAAAAATAAGGAGAAAAAGTGGATACAAAAAAAATTTAAACTCTGTACATACATCTGATAGGGAGTAGGGATGGGACTTTCTAGCAAAAGTGCTATTCGAAAATCGCTGGTTCTTAATATCCAATATTCGAATATTCAATCCCCCTCCCCAACCACAAAAAAATATATATATATATAATTTTTTTTTAATTAAAAATATATTGTTATTTTCTGTTTCAGTTTAAATTCAGTCAAAATGTTCAGTTTCAGTTAAATTCAGTTATTCTCAATGGATCATTAATAAAAGCAAAGGGTATTGCACATAAATAGGCACTTCTATCAACCGGTTTTAAACAAACAGAAACAGTAGCATGTGCATGTGCATCTTTTAGATCAATTAGGCTGTCTCTAAATATAAAAAGGAATGAAATAAGAATGGTTTGCAAAACATTTAAAAAAAAATGTAATTTAAAGAATACTTAATTTTTTTTTCTCTTTTTTTCCGATTTTCTGACATGAAAATCAAATGTAGATATGGGATCGAATATTTGAATTTTTTAATATTCTATCCCATCCCTAATAGGGAGGTGTAGTGGTTATGTCATTGATGTTTCCCGCGCGGTCCACCCCACTTGAAATTGCAATGTATTTCCAAAGGACACATTTCTAAATAGTCTTGTTTAAAACAAATAAAGCATAATTTTGGCATGGTGTACCTTTCTGTGTGTATTCATCCACAATCTATAGCTCAACATGAAAAAATTCACAATTAATCGTAAAAGTAGCAAAATAACGTTTATGTTTTCATTCACTGAGAATATACACTTCACTTTGGCACTGCTGACTGACGTCACCACAGCCTAGACTCCTGGCTTTAGTCACCTTGACCCAACACACACTGGTGCTCTGATGATCTAAAGCCAACCACGTTACCATATTTGTATTTATAATTTAAACTGTACAACGTTAATTCGCTGCATATTATATCACTGTAAATACTAATGTAAATCATTGTTTGGTTGTATATATTGTGTATATAGTTTATAACGTTATTGTTTTTTTACGTAACGTTAGTAGCTAGCTAGCTTGCTAGCCGGCATGGTGCAGTGCTTTGCCCCAGAGTGTAACTACAGGTCTGAGAAGAGGACATGCACATTTTACTCGTTCCCGAAACTTAATACGGAGCGACAGCGCTGGGCCAAACTAATAAGGTGAGCTTAATAATAATGATAATGTTGTGCAAAAATGGAAAGCATGCCAATGTTCCTGAGGCAGAATTATTACAATAGCCGATAATACATTTTCCCAATGATAAATCCCTATACGGGTGGACCGCGCGGGAAACTAAAGTGACGTCAGACTACACCTCCCTATTGGGTGGTGACCTGTAGCTAGCCATCTCTTACATGTCTGGTTGTTGGGTGGTGACCTGTAGCTAGCGGTCTCTTACATGAGTGGTTGTTGGGTGGCGTCTCTCACTCCTTGCCATCCGTCTGCAGGTTGGGGCGGGGCCAGTCTCAGGGGCCCCACAGGGGGCTTGGCAAACGGCACGCCCAGATAGGCATGGACCCCGTCCTCTCTCCCCTTGACGCTCACATGCTGTCCTCTCAGACCCCCCAGCTTGGTCTGGATCATAGGTGCGGCTTTCAGTCTGTAGGGTTTTCAGAAATCAGTAATTTTTGCATTACTTTGAAGAGAACATCAGTTTGATTTAATCGTCAGTCTATGATCATTGATTCAATTTAAATAAATGATGTAGACCAGTGGTTGTATCAATACATATTCTTTCCTCAACGTTAATACATTTTCCTCCTTGGCCATCAGCTGTACATTATGTTCAAATGTCCTCTTGCATGATATAAATTATTAAGCAAAATTATAAGGTGCGTCTATTCATTTTCATTCTTGTATGAGATGTGTCATGTTGAGATAAGATATTTCTTTAGTGATCCCCTTGGGGAAATTCGGGCATCAAAGCAGCCCGGGGGAGGGGAGGTACAGGTAAGGGAAGGGGCAGGGTAATAGTAGAAAGACATAAATATAGGCAATACAATTTATATGAATATAAAGATATGAGAAAAAACAGTATAGTGTAACAGTGTATATAGTGTTGAACAGTATTGACAATATAATGAACTCCCAATATAGAAATACGAGAAAAATAAACACTGTAAATAATATAATTAACTCTGGGACCTTAACACTTTCAGCGCCAGAACCCCCAAAAAATCTCAGGTTTTCAACGTTTTCTTTTTTTCGATTTTAATATTCTATACACTCTCACGGACCTCAGTGTTATCATTGGAACTCATTCTGAGACCTCGAGAGTGCAATGCCGGCCGAATCCTGCTAGGTGGCAGTATCGCCTACCCTTTGAAACCTTATTTCACACTGTGTGTTACATTTCATACGGTCCGGGTGGAGAACTTGGACCCGGGCAAGTGAAATGCTTCATTCTAGCAACTTGGAACGCGTCCAGCACACTTGTTGCATATTTTGTCCCATTTCATGTCAGGGACCCGATCGACATCAATACTGGAAATCGCGATCAGACAATTGGAATATTCATTTTGGAATAACCCCTAGCAAAGGTAAGGACTATATGACGTCAATCCTACTTTGATCCTACAATGATTTCACATCGATCCCAACGATCAATGTATGTAGTATTCAAAACGTATGCCGTTGCTGACGATCAGAGCATCACAAAACGACCCCCCCCCCTTTTGATGCCTTCATGATGAAACATAATACCTATTATATACCTTTGATTTGGAAATAGTATCGTGTCCAGGCAAGCAATGCGAACGACTTTCACAAAATGCACATAGCGCTCCATAACTCAGCTTCCAGGAATTAGCCTGGATCACTCTGAAACTATACAATATTCACCACGCAAACGTATAGATACAAATTTTGTACATGTTGGACGAGAGATAGTGACTGTCAAATGAGCCATAGTATTGTCTCCATAGCTATAATATAGAATATAGATATAGCTCTGCAAACATCGTGACGCACTGTGAAACTGCCTATCTTTTAAAGCATGGCCCATTGAAAGCAGGGATGGGGATACACGCTGGCGCTGAAAGTGTTAAGGACCAGCCAGTCACTAGAACGGGTTCCAAAATTCCATTCCAATAAACAGTTTAAACATAATTAACTCTGAATATAAAAATACTCTTAAATACTCTTAACACTTTGGGTGCCGGGAAACGCCTAAACACGTCATTCCCGGCCATGCTCAAGTTGCCGAAGACGCCTTACAGCGTCTTTAATATCAATATTTAAAAAATCTGGGATCAGATTCATATGTCCCCTCCGCTGGCCTGAGATCCACCAGGAGGACCCACTGAGCTCTCTGGCGGTTCAGGAGCGCCATCTGGTGGCCGATCGGCGCAATCGCTTAACAGGAAGTGCCGTAGAGGTTGTGCTGGACGGCCGTATTACTTCCGGGCACTCGGTTTGGCTCCCGGCACTCTGGCTCGTCACAATACGTAGCGATCGATTGCCAATAACTCGATAAACAACATGATTTGGACGTATATACCATTATACAAGCTGGAGATGGACCGGGTAAATCTACATCCCATAATGATAAAATGTCTACTCTACGATGATCGCCCAACGGCGCGCGGAGACTGGGGTGAGTTTTAGCGTGTAAAGTTACCGTCTTCGATACTAACTGCTATTATCAACATTTGACCCACATTAGATGATTGGTATAACGCTGCCCACGGAATTATAAACGCCCCCTAGCCCATCCGGTCAACATCAGATGACGTGTAGTAACTTCTAGAAGTACGTCTAGTTGGAATTTTTTATATCGCGCTGATTGCCATAAAACTGTATTGCATCATCAATATAATGTATTTGGGGCTATAGATCACATTCTGGAGAAAGCTGCAGAAAGAGACGAAAACATACTTATACATTAGACCATACTTTACTATGAATATGTGAATGAAAAAGTTTAACGTTGCTACACAATGAACAATACATATAGGACTTTGAATGGGCCCTAATAATGGCAATGTAGCAATATAATTTAAAAAGTTATAGCCCTGCAAAGAAGGGGACTTTCTCTATAGACAAATAGAGCCGGCAACCTACGGTTGATAATGAATTTAACCCATGGCAGCCAAAGTGTTAATGTTATTTTATTATAATTAGTGTATATACTTGACCAGTGTACAGCCCTGGCCTATTTGCATTTTTTATTTATAATTATACTATTATTCTATTGTGCTTCTATTTAATTGAGTTCATATTCCATTTTATTTTATTCCACCTTTTTATTTTATGATCTGTCCATTATTATCTGTCCGTTATTGTCTGTCCGTTAATGTCGACCAAATTCCTTGTATGTGAAAACTACTTGGAAATAAAGACCTTTCTGATTCGGAATATAAATATGTGAAGAATAAACAGTGTAAACAATATAATTAACTCCGAGTATAAAAACATGACACAAATAAACAGTGTAAACTGTAAATTAACACTTTGATCGCCATGGTTAAATTCATAATTTACCATCCCTAGCCAGCTTTATTTGTCTATGGAGAAGTTCCCCTTCTTTGCAGGGCTATAACTTTTTAAATTCTATTGCTAAATTGACATTATTATGGCCCATTCAATGTCCTATATCCATTGTTCAGGGTGTAGCAACGTTATACTTTTTCATTCACATATTCATACTAAAATATGGTCTAAAGTATAAGTATGTTTTTATCGTTTTCTGCAGCTTTCTCCAGAACTTGATTTATAGCCCCAAATGCATTATATTGATGATCAAATACAGTTTGGTAGCGATCGGTGCCAGATGAAAAATTTCAACTGGAGGTACTTCTAGAAGTTACTACATATCATCTGATATTGACCGGATGGGCGGGGGGTCGTTTATAATTCCGTGGGCAACGTTATATCATTCATCTAGGGTGGGTCATATGATCATCAGATCAGTTAGTATAGAAGACGTTAGAAAATAACGTTGAAACTGACCGTATCTTCCTCGCGCCGATCAGCTTGGAGTAGACAGTTTTCGATTATGGGATGTTGATTTAGATGAACCATTTCCAGGTTGTATAATACTATATACGTCCAAATAACGTTGTTTATTGAGTTAGGGCGAGCGATTGATTATCCAGTGTGTTGAGATGGAGTACGGCTAACGATCGCGAGTGCCCGGACGAAATATGGATGAGCACTTCCTGTTTGGCGCGTCACTTCCTGTTGGCCGATCTGCCGATCGGCCACCTGATGGCGCTCTTGAACCGTTAGACAGTTGAGTGGAGCTCACCAGTACACCTCATGTCTCCGGAGGAGAAATATGATTTCGATCACAGATTTTTGAAATATTGATATCAAAGACGAGTTACGGCGTCTTCGGCAGAATGAGCATGGCGAGCAAAGACGAGTTACGGCGTTCCCGGCGATTAAAGTGTTAACTCTGAATATAATTCTGAAAAACACTAATGAAGCTAATGCCATTTACCGTAATGGATCTCATCATCATCATCAGAGAGGTAAAAGGGGAGAAGAGGGGTAAACCTACGTCTCCTCCATCATCTTCTTTCGACCTTGTTGGATCTTCTCTGGGAGGGTCTCCGTCATGAAGGTGTAGCGCTCCTTCTTCAGGTGCTGACCAGGTACCTGTTCCATCCCTATAGACAGGTAGTCTCCTTCTGCTCCGTACTGAGGCCACTCTACCAGGCCGGCTCCGTTAGGAGACCTAGACACACACATACACACACATGACGCAAGTCAAGTCAACTTTATTCATAAAGCATGTTTAAAAACAAGTTGACCAAAGTGCTGTACAAGGCCTTAAAACTAACACAATAAAATATGGTAAATTAGTACTACTGAGTAGGGGAGAACGGGGGACATTGTCACACTTTTTTACTCTAGTGTGAATTGCTCATAATCAAAACATCTTTCAATAGTCATTCCTACATTAAATTGAAGCTTAAGATGTTGGCTTGAAATGTGTATCCCTCTCATTTTCCAACGTATTGTAACAAAGAGTTAATCACCTATCAAAGACACTCTGACACATTGTGACAACCAACCCCATCATGGGGATGGTTGTCACACACTATGGGGTTGGTTGTCACCATGTGTTTAAAAATTTTAATGGGAAAATCTTAAAAAGAAGACTTAGAAGATTTAGATTTCTGATAATGATTGAAGAAGTGCGTCTTTAGTCGACGGCAAACGATTGGACGGGTTTCGGCTGTCCTAACTGGGGTGGGTAGTTCATTCCACCATTGTGGGGCAAGGACTGAGAATAGACAAGAAGGCAGAACTAAATTTGAAAGTTTAATTGCATTGACAAGTTGACAAATACATAACTTAATGCATCTTAATGAACATAAACAGGAAACACATCTTTAGGCCATCCTATATAACAAAATAAGAACACAATAAATCGGCCTAACAATAATAGCCTACACAACATGTGACAACCAACCCCAAATAAAATGTGATGACCAACCCCAACTGGAATGTCTTGATAGCATCAAGGCTAACAGCCATCTAACAACTAGTTAGCTAGCTAACAACAATCTAAACCAGTGGTTCCCAAACTGTGGTGCGCGCACCCCTTGTGGTGCGCGAGCGCCCTCTAGGTGGTGCGTGACATGAAAAGGCTAATGGTGGTAAATAATTTTTTTTAATAAATAAAATAAAATTTCATTAAAATCTTAGTCAAACCTTTAGTATTATGGATATTAAACATGCTGGCAGAGTACATGCATCCATGTTGTCGTGAACATTTTAATTAAATAAAGAAATTCCCTATCCATAGTCGCCGTGGGAAGAGATAAAATAAAAAATTTAATCTGTGCATGGAGACCAGCAACAATTTTTTCTAACAGAAACCCATTGGGGGGTGCGTCAGCTAGGTCGGGAGGTGATAAGGGGTGCACGGCCAAAAAAGTTTGGGAACCGCTGATCCTAAACTATAGCTATCCCTTCACACTTTTTAAGGTTAATAATTGTTTCATTATAAACCAATTGTGTAAAAGCCTAGAAGAAAAATACTGAGGAGCGGAATATTTACAAATGGACAAACACAAAAAGTCCTCTCACCTCAAATTCAGCAGTTTCACTTCAAATATGACAATGTAGGTGAACTCTGACCCCAATTCTGGACATTTAAATACCAAAGTATGGGAGACAGGATCCTCTGGTGGTGAAATATAATGAATGTGACAACCTACCCGTGTGACAACGTCCCCCGTTCTCCCCTAATAGTGCTAATCAGATGTATGTATAGAGTTGTAGTAGCTTAGGTAGCTATTTCATATTATGATACTAGTACATAGTTGAATAAAAGCTTCTACTCACAACAGTTTTATCTTGTACGAGTCTCATCTTGTATGAGTCTTACCTTGTACGAGTTTTATCTTGTACGAGTCTCATCTTGTATGAGTCTTACCTTGTACGAGTTTTATCTTGTACGAGTCTCATCTTGTACGAGTCTCATCTTGTACAAGTCTTATCTTGTACAAGTCTTACCTTGTACGAGCAAAGTTGCCCCAGTATGCCATCATAGTCCTGCTGAGCTGTTTGTCCTCCTCTGTGCAATGACCTATATGGTAATATTGTAGTTAGTCATTTCAGACTGTATAAACAGAATACAGTTCATTTATAAAGAAAAATAATAATAATTGTGCATAGTATGAATACATCATTCATATGGTCACATATTTATTCATTAATGCATTCATTTAGACATTCATTAAGTAATTAAGAGTACATTATTATTATTTTACCAACAAGTATTGTGTGGCCTTCTCCAAAGCAGCCTCCGAAAACAAAAACGAGCTCATCTCCGTGGTCAGATCCAACAAAGCTCGGTCTCTTCTCCTTAAACATGCTAGGAGTCTCCTCGAACTCATAAAGGTACACGGGTACTCCAGCATCTGTTGGGTGGATGATGGTCAGTTATTGGAGCCAGGTATGGGGAACAACTGGTGTTAATGCTTGGATGGGTGCAGCCAAGAACGTAATTTTAACCCCCTTCCCCCTCCCTGCTGTCAAAGGTGGCTCAACGAGATGTTACTAGGGTACCAACCGAATTACACCGGTACTACGGAGTACCGATTCACCCTACCAAATTTCGGTACATTTACATGTTTAGTATAAGAGTGTAATATACTAGACATTAGACAAGAGGGAGCCTTTTCCACAAATATTACTGTCCCATCTCTTGGGTATTTGGAAAGACCAGGCGAGGTCAGAGGAGTTTGATAATATTTGCAGAGGATGGCCAGATAATGATTTAAACATTTAAAAACACAATACATGATCATGCGATTAATTTTGTGTGGTGTGTTACGGCAATAAATAACAAAATGTTCTAAATAAATAACAATGTTGAAATTGAGAAGTATGGACTTATTTTTTACAACTGAAATTACATACTTTTGTTATTTTCTTACTTTGTTCTCTGATTCATTAAAAACTTTATTAACAAATTGCAGAACAGTACGGCTCAATACATCTAAGAGACAGATTATAAAAGAAAATATATACATTTGAGGGGGAAGAAACTGTACATTGGAGGGGGTTGGGTGGGTGGTTGGGGGGGTGTTTGGACATTTACCGGGGGCCAGTTACGAATTGCAGCCTCCCGTAGGTGCTCTTTTAGAGCGGTTTTGAAGGAGGGTAGGGATTCACATTATTTTACGGCTGTGGGTAGGGCGTTCCAAATTGTTGTGGCATAATTGCGAAACGTGTTTATCCCTTGTTTGAGCCGAATCTGGGTTGAACATGACTTGTGGAACTCCCTCTGGTGTTGTGGTCGTGGAATTCACTGACCTTCGGGAAGTATTTTGACATGTACATGGGTATCTTAGTGGTGTAGTGTATCTTGTAGACCAGGCCCATTGCAAGTTGCTGTACTCTGTCGTCTACTCTAAGCCATCCTAGGTTGTCAAAATGGGCAGGGGTGAGGTGGGTTTTAAGAGTAAGGTCAAGCAGTAGCCTGACCAGTTTGTTTTGTGATGTTTGTAGTCTTGTTTTTAGGGCCTTTGAGGTGCTTTGGTACCATGAGGTGCAAGCATAGTCATAGTACCCTTGAATGAGTGCTCCTGTTAGAGTCTTCAAGGTATTCTTGTTTACCAGAGAGGAGATCCGGTACAACGGTCCTCCACGACGGCTTCTCGGTTACAGTGGGTGACAATATTGTCACAAGGAAAGATGAAATTACCTACCTGGGTTCCATCCTAGAGGCTAATCTTTCCTGTGACAAAATGGCATCCAATGTAATAAAAAAAAGTCAACCAACGAACGCGATTCTTGTACCGGATCTCCTCTCTGGTAAACAAGAATACCCTGAAGACTCTAGCAGGAGCACTCATTCAAGGGTACTACGACTATGCTTGCACCTCATGGTACCAAAGCACCTCAAAGGCACTAAAAAACAAATTACAAACATCTCAAAACAAGCTAGTCAGACTACTGCTTGACCTGACTCCTAGAACCCACCTCACCCCTGCCCACTTTGACAACCTAGGATGGCTTAGAGTAGACGACAGAGTACAGCAACTTGCAATGGGCCTGGTCTACAAGATACACTACGCGACCAAGGTACCCATGTACATGTCAAAATACTTCCCAAAGGTCAGTGAATACCATGATCACAACACCAGAGGGAGCTCCACAAATCATGTAAAAGATTCGGCTCAAACAAGGGACTAAACACGTTTCGCAATTATGCCACATCAATGTGGAACACCCTACCTAAAGCTGTAAAGGAATGTGAATCACTACCCACTTTCAAAAACACTGCAATTCGAAACTGGCCCCTACAAATGTCCTAACCTAGTTGTACAGTAAATGACCAAGTAAGGCTTTGTCAGTATTCCAATGTACAGTGTAAAATGTGTGTGTGTCCCCTACCCAACCCCCCCCCCCCCCCCCCCCACCTCCAATGTACAGCCCTTACCCACCCACCCAACCCCACCCCACCCACCCAACCTCCTACAATGTACAGTTTCTACGTCAAATGTATATACACTCTTTTTCCGGACACTTTTGTATCACAAACAGTACTGTATTTGCAAATATGATATGTCATAAATGTATAGATGTAGCAGATGTCTATCTGTATGTCATGTATGTCATATATGTTATGATGAATTGAAAATGGGGGACCCTGATGTAAACAAGACGAAAGTCTTTCTCTGGTCTGCATCCCCTTAACAATTGTATGTATTGAGCTGTACTCTACTGTACCCATTCTGCAATCTGTTAATAAACTTTTCAATCAATCAATCAATTGACTGTGAAGCGACCTTGGGTTTCCTGAAAGGCGCTATACAAATTTGATTTATCATTATTATTATTATTTTACAAGAATCTTGTTCGTTTGTTGACCTTTTTGATTACATTGGTTGCCATTTTGTCACAGGAAAGATTTGCCTCTAGGATTGAACCCAGGTAGGTAATTTCATCTTTCCTTGTGACAATATTGTCACCCACTGTAACAGAGATGTGCTGCCACCTTGAAGCGGTGGGGGGGCTAGCGTGCCTCAAACCTGAGGGATTATTGGCCTCTGGGGATGGGCCAGACTAAGAGCAGCACCTGGCCCTCCAGGATGGGGGTTGGGCATGGGGCTAACCACTCCACTCAATGTCACTATTCTCATGGGCCAAAACCGGAGCTGAAGACATCATGGGAACACACGGACTGGGCCAAATTAATGAAAATGTAGAAAGGTTTGCAGACCCGTTCCCATGATGTCTAGCTGGTCATAGGAGGCAGCATCTTCCCCCATAAGAAAATCCACAAGGCCTGACAGAGAAAGTTTGAGAAGCACTGCTTTAAACTATGGAGGGGTACTAGATGACAGACAGATCAGTCTTTAAGGAAGATTTTAAGTAACATGAAACAGTGATGATCTACTCCTCAATTGTTGGGGAACACCCCTTAGGCCTATAGCTATACCTACAATGAAAATTCAAGCCTTTTTACTTATTATTATTTTATTTGTATTTTTTGTTTTTTGCTTGGTTTCTTTTTTCTATACATTTTTTTATTTTTTGCTATTATTATTGTTGTTGTTGTTTTTCTTGTGTGTGTATGTGGGGACGAGTAGGGATGGATGTTGGATGTGTACCGGTCCGGGATCTATACTGGTGCTCACCCCTTTGTTTGTGTTTTTGTCTCTTGTTTTTTGTATGGGTGATGGGTAAAAAAAAAAAAGAAAAAAGTGTCAAGATTTGGAATATGCGTATGTACATTTGTGTGTGTATGTACGTATGTAAGTATGGATAGGTGCAGTTGTGTATGTGTATGTGGGTACACATACTATACCTAAATGTAAAATGATCAGATTGCCACCATACACATCATAGTAGAACAATCAATAGAATGGAACACCTCCCTCTACATCAATTTCATCGACTATGAAAAGGCATTTGATAGCGTGGACAGAGAGACCCTGTGGAAGCTAATGAGGCACTATGGTGTCCCTGAAAAGATAATCTCCCTGGTCCAGAACACCTACCAGGGAATGTCCTGCAGGGTCTTACATGCAGGCCAGATGTTAGACAGTTTTGAGGTCAAGACTGGAGTTCGGCAGGGATGTCTACTGTCGCCCTTCCTGTTTCTCCTTGTTATCGACTGGATAATGAAGACCACCACAACAGGAAGGAAAAAACGGCATACAGTGGACCCTCTGGGCACAACTCGATGACCTGGATTTTGCTGACGATCTGGCCCTCCTGTCACACAACCATAAGCACATGCAGGACAAGACCACCCAGCTATCAACAACATCCCTTGGAATAGGGGGGCAGGTGGCGCACGGAGATTACGTTCGTCACCAACACCGGGAGACACTAGGATTCGCCTGTTCGAATCCAGCTCCCGGCGTTGCTATCAGCTTGGCTGTCCTCTCACGCTGATACAATTGGCTGTATCAGGGGGTGGGAAGCTGAAGGGTGGGTCCTGGGCGTTGTGGACAGTGACCCCTACAGTTCGGTCGGGGCGCCTGCTCAGCGAGGGTTGGATCTGAGGAGAGATAGTGTGGCCTCCCACACGCTACACTCTCCCCGGTGAGAACCTGCGCGGCCAGGTTGGCCTGCCCCAGGCTGCACATGCGTCGGAGGAAAGCATGTGACAGTCTCCGGTCTCCCGGACCAACAGTAGGGGAAAGTACGCAACAACCAGGAAGGGTGGGATTGGAGAAAAATCGGGAAAAAGGAGGGGAAGAAAGATTAAAAAAAAAAAAAAAAAAACATCCCTTGGAATAGGCCTGAGGATAAACAAGAAGACTAAACTGATGAGGATTAACACCCCGACCACTATACCCGTCACCATAGATGACAGACCCGTCAAAGAAGTTGACTCCTTCACCTACCTTGGCAGCATTATCGATAAGCAGGGTGGCACAGACAGCGATGTCACTGCCAGGGTAGGCAAAGCTAGAGCAGCCTTCATTATCCTGAAGAACATCTGGGCCACAAGGGAAATAGCTACACCAACGAAGGTGCGCATCTTCAACTCCTATGTTAAAAGTGTCCTTCTCTATGGTTCAGAGACATGGGAAAAAAGACATTGCAGAAGATCCAGACATTCATAAACAGCTGTCTGAGGCGCATCTTCAGAATCAGGTGGCCGGATAAAATCAGCAATAAGGAGCTGTGGCAGAGGGGGAGCCAGGAGCCAGTAGAGAGCCAAATCCGGAGACGGAAGTGGGGATGGATTGGTCACACATTGCGTAAACCAGCAGCTACCATCACACGCCAGGCCTTGATGTGGAATCCCCAGGGGAAGCGGAAGAGAGGAAGGCCCAAAAACAGCTGGAAGCGGGACACTGAGGCAGAGCTGAAGAGACGTGGTACCAGCTGGGGAGAGGCGGAGAAGACAGCCCAAAGCCATGCTGGATGGAGAAGAGTCATCGATGGCCTATGCTCCGCTTGGAGTTAAGGGGCCAAGAAGAAGACTGTAACAGAGAAGCCGTTTGCCTTGCTGAGTTTGTTATTTGATCCAAAGAGAATGGACTCTGTTTTACCCAGGTGTAATGATAGTTTGTTATCAGTGAGCCAGGTGCATTCTGCCGAGTTCAGAGCTGAGGGCTTTTTCAACCTGCAACTTAATAATGCAGGATTTATGAAGTCTTTATTTGGCATGCAAACGACACACACATGCGATGGGCGGCACACACACACAGGAACACACACATGCAATTTTCTTGCCTAATGCGATTAAGTCTCTGCACTTGACCCATCCCGTCGTCCTTCCCCCCATGGGCAGCCGGGAGCAGATAGGGCGTCGACATGAGCCGCGCCCCGGGGACCAATCCAAGTGCTCCTGTCCGTCTTCGTCAAGGACGCCACAGCGTTAGCGATCTGTTGTTGTGCATGTTTTTCCATTGGTTTTATCGTATCGGGGGGAACCCTTGCGAGCATGGGGAGAACATGCAAACTCCACACAGAAAGGCCTGGGAGATACCCCACCTGGGTAACTGGCATCATGGAAACCTGGTCCCCAAGCGGGAATCGAACCCTGGACCTTCTTGCTGTGAGGCGACAGTGTTAACCACTACACCACCGTGCCGCCGTCCCTGTCAGAGACCAGCAGGGCTGAGTCATCCGCGAACAGGAACAAGTTGCAGTCACAAGCTGATGACATGTAATTTGCATAAATTAGGAACAGTAACGGTCCTAGTATGTTTCCTTGTGGAACACCACAGCTCACTGGGAGGGGGGGGGGGATAGTGTACCGTTTACCTCCACCATCTGTTCTCTCCCCTCCAGGTAGGATTGCATCCAGCTCACTGATGGAACCATCAAAACCAATTGCTATTAGCTTGTCAATCAGAATGGAGTGAGACCGTGTCGAAAGCCTTTTGGAGGTCCAGCATGACCATGCCTTGCCGCAGTATTTGCCCGCGTCCACCTCTTGTTTGATGTGGTTGTTCAAATAGAGAAGGCATGTGTCAGTGGAGTGGGATGTTCTGAAGCCAGATTGGAATTCGTAGATTTGCTATTTTTTTCCCCCTGTAAGGTACTTTCGACCTGTTCATAGACAAATTTTTCCATGACTTTCGAGATGGAGGTAAAAATAGAAACAGGGCGGTAGTTGCCTGGGTCTAATTTGCTGCCTTTTTTGTGCAGGGGGGTCACTCTCGCAATTTTGAAGTATTTGGGGACGTATCCCTGTTTTATGGAGAGGTTTATTATGTGGGTGATGGTGGCTGATGAGTCTCTGAGGAACTTGGAGGGGATATTGTCATGGCCAGTGGCCTTGTTAGGTTGGAGGGCGCTCAGTTTTTTGAGCACCTCATCTGTTGTTACCATTTCGAGTTTGAAGTAGTCTTTGCGGACCCCTAGGTTTTTGTAGAAGGCTAGGATGTGTTCTACCCCAAAATGCCCTGAGTGGGAGGGTAGTTTATTAACCAGTGTTGTGGCTATGTTTGTAAAGGAGTAATTAATTGGTTTAAGTAATTGGCCACATCCAGCTTGTCTGTGATGAGTGTTTTCTGTCTTTATGTTGATGTTTGTAAATCTAGTTTAGTTTTTTTTTTACTGCAGCTTAGTTGGTTGTTGAGTAATTTCCAAAGTTTACAGGGTTTGTTTTCCTCAGTTATATTTCACAATGGCTCTGCTCAGCGTCATAGTGACAATACTCTTCCCGTCAGTACTTGCACTGAAATAAATTTTCACAATGTACCTTTATATACCATCATCTGTCTGGCCACACCCCCATCCGCTTACCTACATAAGCAGGGGTGTGGCCATACCATCATCTCCTTCTTCAATTTTCACCACAAAGAAGTGCCTGTATACCAGCACTTGAGCTAGGTTGTTTAGTATGAAGAAAGGAGAACAGAAGAGCAAGGAGATACGTTGACGTTATATCTTTGTTTTCTCTCTCACTATTTTCGAGAAAATACGGCGATAATGTCTTCGTCACTGGGGTGTCTGGAAAATGATGATCATTCTGACCTCCACCGGCTTTTTCGTATTAGGGGCTCGCGTCGCTGGTCTACGCCCCACCTGCAGTCCTCCAAAGCTGCGGCTGGATAGGTATTGAACCTCCGGTTCTACAGCTGGACTGCAGGAGGCACCGGCTGTTTGTGAGACATTGGTTGCCTCTGGGCTGGGTGAGTGATGTTTTGCTATGCGGGCGCCGGTTGTATTGCTAATGCTATGGGGGTTAGCTGCACAATTTTACGAAGGCCGGCCCCAGATTGGGGTCCTCTGTTCGGCCTCTTAGGCGACGGACGGAGGGTCCTGGTTTGAAGCCCATAATGGTCAAACTAGTGGGCCGCGACCGAGATCTGGTTTAAACCTGGGGTTCTCTGGACGAGCGGATGCTTCTCTGTCCTGTGTAGGCCCCATCTTTCAATTGAATGAAAGATTAAACCCTAAGCACGAGGAAAAGTGGGTCTGGATCTTCGTTATCGGAAGTTCCATGCTCAAGTCGGCTGCAACCCATACGGGAATTGTGCCGACTCCGCTGTATGTTTGTTAAATCACAGTTGAAAACTGTGTTGACATTTCTTTTTCTCTTCTCTCTTAGGATGAGGAGGGACTCAGACGGCGGCCTGTCTGAAGTGTGGCTTATTATGTTCTTGTGTACAATTCAGGTGATAGCTGCTTAGCTTGCGTGCTAGTTGTGTGGCCTACCTGTTAGCCAGTCAGCTGTTAGCTGCGGCGCTAGCCCGTTGCATTCACTAGGCTAGGAACGTTAGCTTGTTGCTATCAGTCGGGAGTTGGTTGTTAGCTTAATGCTACACTGTTGAACGTTACTGTGAGAATAACAAGCCTTAACACTCTGACTACGACGTCATTTTTGACAGAGGATGTTAGTCGACCCTACACCAGGTGCCCTGCCAGCGAGGACTTCGTCAACATGGAGAACGTAGCGGCTGGGTGGCGCGGCAGGCATTGCCCTCGTCACCAACGCAGGAGACGCCGGGTTCGACTTCGGCTGTCCCCGTTAACCAGTGTTTGCAGTCCTCTCAGCCTGCGCTCAGGGTGTAGGTAGGAGTCCTGCTGGACTTAACACTTCTTCTTTCCTTCCCTTCTAAATGTTTTGTAATAACGATGTTTTCCAAAACGTATGTTGCTGCAATACATTGAGGATACGACGTGTGTTGTGTGTGAATTGTCTTGTCACTGGTATAGGTTCTCTCTACCTAGAAAATCGGCATTGTTTTTTACGTGAGTAAAAATTAACTGGTTTAGTTGTGATGAGAACATGTGTTCATGTACCGTTAGTGACGTGGTTGAGCTCACAACTAGTGGGTTATTTAACCTGCAAAGCTATGCTTAGTGACATGTGATCGAGGAGTAAGTCCTTCTCTCAGCCTGTGATAACAAATAAACAGGTAGCGTGTTCACATGTTAACAGGGCAGTACCTGTTCAACCTAGTCGTATCAAGGGTAAGGTAGGGAGGGGTGATTTTCCCCCCAGGTTCCCTGGGGCTTTTTCCCCCCTCCTCTCAAACAGGTTGTTTACAATATATTGTGTCACTGTGGGGATACGATGTAACCCTCAGCTTAAGCTGCTGGGGTTGTGCTCCTGCTTGAGAAAAGATTTTTTCCTAGGGAAAAGATTGTTTTGGTCGCTGTCATGTGTGCTTAGCAAGGCCTGTGGCCAATACATAATCGAGGACTTATGTCTTCTCTCGTTATGAAAAACGGCGTTCCTCTTACGGTAGTAAGAGTGTACTTTGCCTTTTTTATTGTGATGAAGGGTTGTGTGTGTCGTTGAGATCTACAACTGGGTTAGGTTTGGCCCACAGAAGCACATGTGTAAGTCTGGTACCGGGGCTCTTAAAGGGGCCCTCTCTGGTCTGTGTTTTTTCTTTGTAAAAATCAGATGGCTGTTTTCTCTGGGTCTG
Organism: Notolepis coatsorum; assembly: GCF_963971535.1. Lineage (NCBI taxonomy): Eukaryota > Metazoa > Chordata > Actinopteri > Aulopiformes > Paralepididae > Notolepis > Notolepis coatsorum. The sequence goes on along the minus strand of NC_140182.1, from coordinate 80,786,092 downwards.
TGTTTTTTCTTTGTAAAAATTAGATAGCAGGTTTCGCACATGGGTCTATGTGAAGCTGTTAAACGCTTCATGTAGCATGCTATGACTGGTGTCATGGCTCTACTTTGTCATTACATCGTATCAGGGGTGAGGGGTCGTAAAGGGGTGAACTGGTAAGCCTTCCTCCCCTTTTCTGATTGGTCAGGGGTTAAAGCCCCTGTCCTTCAGGCTTCCTGTCACGTTGCTGGATCAGCACGTTACACGGTGGGAGGGGGGGGGAGTTTCCTAGTCCCATGCCATGAAAGATTGGGCGTGCGGACAGCGGAAATTCCCCCGCCATAGAGTACGTCACTGGGCACGTTTCTATTGGTAAGACTTCCGTGGGTTATTCAGGCTCCATGTTATGGACCTCTGTTACAGGGAGTTTCAGAGCCTCCTCCTCAGGGAGTTCAGAGCCTCCTCAGGGAGTTTCGGAGCCTCCTGTGAGTTCGGACCCTCCCTCCCAGTGAGGGAGCCTCCTCAGAATTTTCAGAGCCTCCTCCTCAGATTGTCAAGGTGAGTAGAACTTAAAAAGAAGTTCTGCTCTGTTGTATGTGTATTGAGCTAGGTGGGTGATGCAACGCAGTACAGACGTTGTTCTTCTGCTCTGCTCCCTACTGGTAGTGTGTGTATTGGGTCAGAGCCTCCTCCTCAGGGTGTTTCAGAGTCTTCTCCTCTGGGAGTTCAGAGCCTCCTCTGTGAGTTAGAGTCTCCCTCTCAGTGAGGGAGCCTCCTCGGAGAGTCCTAATCCAATTGTTACATAGCTCAATGTTGCAATATGTCTTTTCAATCTATTGCTCACGTGGGAAGTCTCTCTGGGGGTTCCCCGTCCTCTCCTGTTTGGAGTAGGTGGACGGGGTATTGTTTAGGGTTTCCCTGACTCCTCGCCTTACAGGTCTGTTGAGTCATGGGTTTCCCCCCGTCATTCCCCCCGTTATTGCACATATATGGCAATAACACATCTAATTAATGAAATATACAAAGCTAAAGACAGAAAGGAAAACACTATAGGTATTTTTTTAGACTTATCAAAGGCATTTGATACAGTCAATCACAATATCCTCCTGCAGAAGCTCTCACATCTTGGAATAAAAAACAATGCACTGCTATGGTTCACCAGTTACCTTAAAGATAGACGTCAGTCTGTATCCTATAATGGGATAAATTCTCCTTTTCTTCCTTTACTTTGCGGTCTGCCCCAAGGTTCAATTATTGGGCCTTTGTTATTTTTGTTATATATCAATGACCTCCCTAACGTCTCAGACAGGCTGTCGAAAATTTTATTTGCAGATGACACGTGTGTATTCTATTCACATAAAGATCCTGATACCATCATTAGGGTCATAAATGAAGAACTTAACAAACTATCAATTTGGTTTAAATGCAACAAATTATCACTAAACATTAAAAAAACGAATTTCATTTTTTTTGTCTCAAATCTGTGATTTTTAACTCTTCATCTAAAGTAGTGATCAATGACATCCCCATAGCTAGGGTGTGTTTTACACGATTCCTTGGTGTTCTGCTTGATGAATCCCTATCATGGAAACCTCATATCACAGCCATAACTACAAAAATGGCCAAGAGTATTGGTATTCTTGGAAAAACACGTCACTTGCTGAGCACCGAGGTTGCCACAATGTTATATTACTCTATGGTTTACCCATATATCAATTACTGTAATTTAGTTTGGGGTAGTACGCATCAGACCAAACTTGAGCCCATATACCGTCTGCAGAAACGAGCTCTAAAAATAATCAGCTGTGTACATAGAAGTCATTCTTCTCAGCCTCTATTCCATAAGTTAGGTATCCTCAGTGTTTATCAAGTGAATCATCTTCAGACTGGTTTATTTGTGCATAGTTCTTTAAACAGAGCCCTTCCCCCTTTTTTTCATGACATGTTTGCCCACAATCACCAAATTCATAATTACCCCACACGTAGTTCCTGTTTGCTTAGACCACCCTTTTCCAGCACTTCCCAATCTCAGTTTTGTTTGCTCTACCGAGGGTCAAAGTTGTGGAACTCTTTGCCTCCACATATTTTGGAATTTTCTTTTCTGAAATTCAAAAGAGCACTGAAATCTCATCTCCTAGATCACCAATATTTCCCATATGGACTTCCTTTACAAACTGTAGTCTGATGGCTTGATGTATTTTGTTATTGTATTTTCGTTTTTATTATATATTCTTACTGTCATTGATTGTTTTCTCTATACCAGAAATCGTATGGCATGGGGTGCCTACTTCGGTGTCTATGTAGGCCTGCTTGTGTGTGTTTGTTTGTTCAGGGGGGGGGGGGGGGGGGGGGAATTTTATTTTATATTTTATATTTATCTTGATATAATGTAATTTTGCTTCCTGGTGAATGCCACATGCAAGCCCCTTGAGGGTTTTTAGGCAATTCTCCTACACATCCCCTGTGGACTATATTGTATTATATATGTAACTGTTTTTATATGTGTAAATAAACAAACAAACAAACAAACAATCCAATTGTTACATAGCTCAATGTTGCAATATGTCTTTTCAATCTATTGCTCACGTGGGAAGCCTCTCTGGGGGTTCCCCGTCCTCTCCTGTTTGGAGTAGGTGGACGGGGTATTGTTTAGGGTTTCCCTGACTCCTCGCCTTACAGGTCTGTTGAGTCATGGGTTTCCCCCCATCATAGGGGTACGTCGCTCACCGTCCCCTCTTATGAAGTGTGGTTGACGGGATGGTGTTTCCCTCAGCCGCGTCGCATGGGACCCATGTCCGTATTCTTTTTTATTTTTTCTGTCAAAAATGAAAAATTTAAAAAGCGGCTTCTTGTTGTTCTCCCAGGCGGCTTGGAGGAACGGTATCTGGTGTCTTGTTATACTATCCATTGATGTGTTTTGGGTCTCGACGTGTACATAGTGCTGGCCCTGGGTGTTTCTGATAGGAATCACGCATGATGCTTGCGCGCGCGCCTTGGTTGCTCATCATTAAAACTGCGTTTTTATGGGGCAACTGGGATGGAGTTTGTCTCTTCCGAGCGCCAGTTTACTAGGTTTGTCTCGACGAATTCTCGTTCATATCTGGGGGATGTTAACGGAATAGATCAAAACATAGGTAGAGGGGTCTCACGCCCTTGGGGTGGGCCACTAAGCGCGGTACATAAGAGACCGTCTGGGTGGCGCCCTCTATATTGTTTTAGATCGACACACGTACCTACCCCCCTCCTAGAGTTGGGGATGTCGGCGTGATTAGGGCACGGGACTGGTTCTGGTCACGCCGGTCCAGGTCAGTTAACCCGTTGTCCGCCGGGGACGCAGATCTGCTGTTCTGGTACCCTGAGGGACTTGGGCTTTTTTCGGGGGGAAAAATGCCGGGTCGGCCCGGGTGTCACAGGGTTTGATATTATGGAGATGTTCGTGGTTGTTACTGCGTGTTACCCCTCACTGTTGCTTGGTCCATGTTGTGTTGTACCTTGAGCTGCGCTAAGGGGGCCTGGTCCTTCTCCATTCTTTTCGCCCCTCTCTTCTCCCACTTACGCATGGCTGAGAGGGGGCTGTTGAGGTGGTTTTTATAGAACTCCTCTGGCATCCCTGTGTACGTCCCGGTCCGCCGGGCCCGGTCCGAAGTTGTTTTCGTCGACCCGTAGGCCTGGGATAACCCCTTTTTGAAAACTAAAACACTTGTACTGCGGTATAGCCAGTGTATACCCGCAGGTGTGTTTTGGAGTTTTTTCCTGAGGGGTTATAGGAACAACCACATCATGTTAACCAAGAGGCTGGTTGGTTCCCTGGTGTGTTGGAGCGGAGTCAACTCCCGGGTTAACCGCTTGAGTGTGCCCCTGCACGTTTCATGACGTCTGCCAATCGTGTCAGCCTTCTCTGCCTCGGCCCCTCTAGAGAGTCTGGGTTTTTTTTGTGGAGGCTGTGACATGGTGCACAACAATGCCAGCATACGCCCCTTCCGCCGGGGTGCTGTTTTCAGTTGACCCCTTTGGCGCCTGTCTAGTCCGCAGTGCTCCAGGCTCGGGTCGAGTTCCTGTGCCTGGATTGAGGGATCGACCTTTTCTAGAGGTCGTCTCCCCGGTGCGCTGCCTGCTCCCGTTGTAGGTGTAGCCTCTTGAGTGCTTCGAGTTACAGCCATGCTGACTGCCTGAGTATGCCAGAGTCAGTGAGCCAGGCGGCGTGCTATTGGGGGGAAGGGCCTGCTCTTGGATGGGCCCTGTCCGAATACGCTGGCGATGTGGGGGGCGGCGTCACTAGTGACCGCCTGGTGAGGTCTCGATGCTGTCGCGTCATTGGCCTCTCCGGGCCCCCTTTTTCCGGGGGGATCCAGTCCCTTCTGGGTCTGGGTCTTCCTTCGTGCTCCGCTGCTACGGCCTTGCCACAGGGTTGAGTTTTCCTCTTGACCCCGTGATTTTGGGGGAGGTAACTAGGTTTGTTCCTTCCGTTCGTTCCCTGGTGGCATGCGGGTTGTGCGTGTGTGTAGTCGTGGGTACCTACCCCACGGTCTGCTCACCCTGTGCGTTAAGTTGCTTGAGTTCCTCTTCGCGCAGTCGGATCCGTCTCCCTCCCGTCCTCCAATAGGGAGGGTTCCCTCCAATAGGGAGGGTTCCCTCCAATAGAGAGGGTCGGGGGGGCTCGGGTCCTCCCCGGTTCTGATGGTTGTGGGGGGCCTCAGTGGGGTGCATTTGTCGGGCTTAAGCTCTGCTCAGCTCCTGGGTTGCCACTATGACGCTGAGCAGAGCCATTGTGAAATATAACGTACGGTTATTCAGATTCAGATTCAGATTCCTTTATTGAGCCATTTGTGTAAAACACATTTAAAACACATTTTTGCAGCAATACAGTGTATGCATTTTCTATCTTTTTTCACAGTAAACAACACCAACACAGACAAGAAACGAAACAGTGCAGTGGGGGATTAATCAATAAAGTACATATATATAAAGTGAAGAGTGCAGAGATCCAGTACGGACTAGTGCAGTGCAGTCAGTGTCATTGTGCCAGTGTCACTTGGGGGAAGAGGAGGGGGGGGGGGGGGGGTACCGAGGGGGGGGGGGGGGGGGCCTGAGGCATATATAGCCATAGTTCATAGTGTGGCCCCTTTGATCTTGCCTTGTGGTGAAAGATTGGGAAGGAGATGATGATATGGCCACACCCCTAAGCGGATGGGGGTGTGGCCAGACAGATGATGGTATATAAAGGTACATTGTGAAAATTTATTTCAGTGCAAGTACTGACATGAAGAGTATTGTCACTATGACGCTGAGCGTCACCATTGTTCATATAACTATGGTTATATACATAACGTACGTTTTGTCATTGATGACATTTTTTGTGTGCAGATTTGATCATGGTGTTTACATCGTTTCTTAAGTCTGTTTCTTTGTTGTTTGAGTTCAACCACGTGGGCTTGGAGATCACTGTTTGGGCTTTTGGCAAGCTTTGACAGACTTTTATGAAGTTGAGAGCATTTTTTGTCTCTGGTTTTCATACTCTTGAAGTTATCTTTCATTTCACAGAAAATATTATTTCCACAACACTGTGGAACTTACCTCTATGGAAGTTTGCAGTCTTCAGGCAAGGAATGACAAACGTCAAATCTCCGATTGCCTCAGTAAATCCATCTCTAATCTTCACACGATCACCAGATGTTCCCATGTATTCATCAGCCACTAGCAGAGTTATCCATTGGTCTTTAGGCTAGATCATAGGACATTCAATATGGTTTGAGACAACATATCAATCTGTAATCGTCAAATCACTACTACAAAAATGCACAGAAATAACCACTTTTGCCTGCCTGTTGGGCTGAGACTGGGAACTCTAGTGAGCCTGTTCCCAGCCTCAAACCCACAGGTTCTGTGTACTGGGAGGAACGATGGCAATGCAGTAGGGGTGTAATGGTACACAAAAACCACGGTTCAGTACGTACCTCGGGTTAGAAGTCACGGTTCATTTCGGTACAGTGGGGAAAAGTTTGCAGAACGTGGCTTTCCATGTTCCACTCGGGGGTGACGTAGTGTGCAGTTCTTTTTAACTAGGGCTGTCAACAAGTATTCTATATTCAAATTAATAAACGACTTGCTGTCTTCCTCTCAACTTCTCGCGTGGGCCTGAATGCGCTGCATGACGGATAGGAGACACGCAACATCACTTTCATTGAGCTGAAAAACGTGCCAGTAGTAACAACAACAACGCATGGCGGTAGGGGTGGACGGTATGGTCTAAAATGTATACCACGGTATAATTTGAAGCATAGACGGTAACAGTATATATCACGGTATCAGTGTTTCCGTTAGAATAATTTTTTTTGCCTGATAGGCAGGCTATATAAAGAATGACATCCTCAAGGCATGTAGATTTATAATATTTTAACTTAAAACTAGGTTACTTTTGCGTATAAAGTCATTATATTCCAAATAAAATAAGTCCCAAGTCCGTGCTGCTCCCATTGCAAACAGCGGGCTGGATGCTGGATTTTGCTAGAAGCATATGTAGCTGCAGAGCCGCAGAGCCAGCGGCGCTTTCAGGTCTGGTCACAGCTTTCAGCCGTTGGGTGGGGGGGCGCTGTTGAGCGGGCCTGTGAGACCTGAAAGCGCCGCTGGCTCTGCAGCTGCATGCTATTCGCAAATCCACTGCTGCAGCCGTCCTCCCGTCCTCTCGTTATCATAACACTACACGCATATCATAATGTTTACAGCAAACTGTAGTTGATCACCAGGTATGTTTTATTAACGTCGAATAATTCATATAAGAAAAACGATAGGGACATCTCTTACCTTTCTCCACTGGTTAAAAATGCCAGGAACTGAAATTGAAACTTGCTGTGCGCCGGGTGATATGTGTTTATTATGAAATGACAATTGCGTGTTGACACGCCCACTGCGCGAAGCCTCCTAAATAACTTTTTCCAGTTTGCACATATCTATTATCTATGACTAATTCTATCTATTTTTAGGGGCAAATGCGATTGAAATAGTCGCGCTGTGGTTACATGACGTCATTGCTATTTTAGAGCTGCTCTACCGGTTACACGGTATAGTCAAAATCCATACCGTAGAGCAAATTAATACCGTTTATACCGTATACCGTTTATACCGTCCACCCCTACATGGCGGGATGGCAGATAGTCACGAAGACAGTGATTTGCACTCTGAGCAATCTTAAAGCCCCATTTGGAAATACTTCAGATTTTGTATTGCTGGCCTACCTTCTTTTTTTTCCATGCTAACGCTATTTTGGGAGTTCTATAGCGTCAAGAATGTAAGAATCCTATTTCTCAGTTTTTAACACTTTAGTTTATTGTAAATCATCCCTCAAGGTAAAACTAGATTGAATAATGAATAGAGACCCGTTTTATGCCAAGGAAAAGATATCACTTCATATATCGCTGTTTATCACACCTTGTTCAGAGGCGCGTTGCTGTGTATGAATTGTCCATTCTATATGCCCACATATATAGTGTGTGTGTGTGTGTGCGTGTGTGTGTGGGGGGGGGGGGGGGGGTACGTCTTCTATCTCTTGTTTGTTGTTTGCGTTCGCCATACTATGAGGCTATGCTAAATTACAGGTAATCTCTCAGTGGTGTGCGTGGGCTGAACTAACAACATCCGGCCCTTTGTGCATGAACAGTTGAACACACAGAGATGGAAACTGGATGCCCGATATAAAGAAACGAATAGCCAATAAATGTGAAGTTATCTTTGAACCTCTGTTGTCAAGCCTTGTCAATATAACCCCCCCCCCCCCCTTTCCTCACTAATGGAACTGGTGTCGTGGAGTCCGCTTTGAGCATTTCCAGGGTTAACAGCTAACGTTAGTTCATTGCTCACGTCAATTAAATTGCATGTCATTGAAAGTCCGCGCTGGTCTGTGTCTATAATGAAATGAGAGGAAAGCTCTGCGCTAAAGCAAGTCTCATCTAAGCCGCGGCGGCTTAATGACGTGACAACATTATACTCAATGTTCACGATATAGTAATTTACTACATCTCATGTAGAACAAGCCGCAATACATCGATTATACTTGATATATCGCCCAGCCCTACAAGCAAGATGCTCCATTCTTGCAATATTTTGTCGTCTTTATCATCCTATAAATGACATGCAATACTGAAATATCACCAGATATTGTCTAAAGAATCATGATGTCTCTGCTTACATCAGGGTATGCGAACATGGTCAAAATGGGTGTGGCTTGTTCCCGGTCCATTCCATCCACCCAACCTGCTGGAGCTACCATCTATGAGAAGGAAACACAGGAACAGATAATAGTTGGACCATTCTCTATTCATCAGTGGACGGGACCCATATTTTATTTACGGTGTGGCAGATATCATCCCCCATCCCATGGCTACGTGGAGGAAGGGAGATACTACTGCCACGGGCAGAGGAGAGTTAATTAAGGAGTTGATTAGGACTGATTGAATACACCTGTGCAGCACGTGATCACCCACATCCCACACACACACAAATAGCATAAAACCCTAGGAGAGACAGAGAAGAGTTGAGTGGAGGTGAGGAAGGAGCAGAGTTCGTAGAGAGAGTGAGATACTGAGTTTGTGTGTTATAACACATCCTGTGCCAAGAACGAGTTACGCCGTTTTTGCCCGCCATGCGTTGAACGCCAAGAACGACTTACGCCGTTTTTGGGATCAATATTACATTTTTTCGCCATGGCATTCATAATTCATCCAGCCAACCTCCGGACTCCAGCGGGACCCTGTATGAGATTGCAACGCCTCAATACCGCCGCCTAGTGGATGGTCGGGCGAGTCACACTCTCGCCAAAACCGGAAGTGCCGATCGGTGCGTCGAGGAAATCCCTCCAGCTGTGATATCTTGTTATGTGGCTCCAGATAAACACTATAGTGCATTTGGATCGCTTTCTAAACTTAATAATCAATATGATTTTGGCGTTTATTGCGCCATACAAACCGGAAATGGATGTAGGAGATTGGCGTCAAATAATTGGGATCTTTTTCCTCCAGTCTCATCAGCGAACGGTAAGAGGACAGTAACGTTATTTTCAGCCTGATTGTTTATTCATTTCACTGCAAACCATCTGATCAATATATCAACCCATACTAAATAAAGCTGTTACTGACGATCAAGGAATTATAAAACGACCCCCCCCTTTCCTTCACGCATGATGAAGCATAATGTATACCGATCATATACATTTGAATTTTTTAATATACCGGTAGTGTGTATAGGAAAGAAACGCCAATCGATAATCTATCATATGTGTCAGGGCCTATAACTCTCGTTTTTTTGGAATTACTGCTATACTGTCTAAAAACATACTTATATTCTAGACAGTATTAACACAACAATGTATGAATGAAAAAATATAACGTTCCCACATCCTGAACGATAGATAATCGATGTTGAATGGGCCATAGTAATGTCAATATAGCAATCAAATTAAAAAAGTTAAAGCCCTGCAAAGGAGGTAAACATCTCCATAGGCTTTCAACGGTGGCATTCCTTTACAGCTTTGGGTAGGGCGTTCCACATTGATGTGGCATAATTGCGAAACGTGTTTAGTCCCTTGTTTGAGCCGAATCTGGGTTTAACATGATGCATGATGCTCCCTCTGGTGTTGTGGTCATGGTATTCACTGACCTTTGGGACGTATTTTGACATGTACATGGGTACCTTGGTCGTGTAGTGTATCTTGTAGACCAGGCCCATTGCAAGTTGCTGTACTGTCGTCTACTCTAAGCCATCCTAGGTTGTCAAAGTGGGCAGGGGTGAGGTGGGTTCTAGGAGTAAGGTCAAGCAGTAGTCTGACCAGTTTGTTTTGAGATGTTTGTAATTTAGTTTTTAGCGCCTTTGAGGTGCTTTGGTACCATGAGGTGCAAGCATAGTCGTAGTACCCTTGAATGAGTGCTCCTGCCAGAGTCTTCAGGGTATTCTTGTTTACCAGAGAGCAGATCCGGTACAAGAATCGAGTTCATTGGTTGACTTTTTTTTATTACATTGGATGCCATTTTGTCACAGGAAAGATTAGCCTCTAGGATGGAACCCAGGTAGGTAATTTCATCTTTCCTTGTGACAATATTGTCACCCACTGTAACTGAGAAGCCGTCGGTCTTGCTGAGTTTGTTATTTGAACACGAGAATGGACTCTGTTTTACCCATGTGTAATGATAGTTTGTTATCAGCGAGCCATATGCAGATTCTGCCTAGTTCCGAGCTGAGGGTTTTTTCAACCTGCAACTTGTTCTTGTCAGAGACCAGCAGGGCTGAGTCATCCATGAACAAGAACAAGTTGCAGTCACAAGCTGACGACATGTCATTTGCATACCGGTACATTAGGAACAGTAGCAGTCTTAGGTCCTTCGATGCTTCCAACACCTGGAATGCCCTCCAACTGACTAGTTCTTCCTTCTCTAGCTGCATTTAAATGTATGATCTCCGACCACGGTGTGTCGACTTGTAAATGTCTTAGCGGATTTTGTATTGTTTATTCTTATTTATTGTGTCTATATGTATGAAATTGCTGATAAACTGAGTCTTGTTTTGTAAGCTCGTCATCACTGTAAATGAGGGTAACTTCAGTGTTTTACGAGTTGAAATAAAGGTTTGAAATTAAAAGGATGGACACAATTAACAATTAACTATATTCAGAAAAAGCTAAAGCAGCAAAGTAAAGCAGAGTAAAACAGTAAAGTAAGGCAGCAGTGAATGACATGATTTAGCCAACTACCAGCAGCCGGAGAACTAACAGCAGCAGAACTCGAGAACTACTAGGAATGTCTGATCACCAAGTGTGTCTGACTCTTACCACCTGTAACTGCACTGACCTGTGTATTATGTATACTTGACTTACTCATAGTATATATATTCAGATTATATGGGGCGAATTCACAAAGAATGGATTGCGCGCGCTAATAGCACCCATAACTGCGCGTGATTAGCGCCGGCTATTTGCTCTGTCTTTGTGAGCTATTCACTAAAGATATTGCGCAGATGATATACTAGCGCCAAGGTGTGCAATTTGCTCTTGATATCTGTCAGCACAGTTGGCTTACGGAGCTGTTTGCACCTGGCAGTGCTGTTGGCAGATATCAGGAAGGGGAAAAAATAAACCTGAAATGACATAACAGTATATCACCATTTGTATTTCGTATTGTATTTCGTTTATTTCGTAATGCATAGAGCTTGCTTAATTTATATTTTCATGACACGTTGCATCCTTTTTTTTGTCACCATCTTTCGTCATTCATTCATTCATTCATTCATTCATTCATGTCATCCCCAAATCAATTATTTTGAGCAGACCTGTCCATGGTGCTGAATCTTTAGACTAAAGTTACTGTGCCAGTGAAATTTAGGAATATTTTTTTAGTGAGAAATGAAGTTGTATTTAATGTTTAGTTAAGAGAATAGATCCCTGCATTATCATATACTCCAGAATAAACTGTTCACTGACCACATTTCCAGCGTCTACTCCTCATCCACCTGACGAAACGTTATAAATTAAAAGTTTATTCTGGAGCATATGAGTGTGCAGGTTCTATTCTCTTTATTGTGATTATACAATGATCTGGACTACTTTGGGGGGACTATATAGCATTGCCCTACCGCTACGATCCAGGCATCTAAACCGGCTTTTTACGAGGTCAAATGTGCACCGTCACCTATACAAAAGCACATACTTTTCCCCCACACATTTGCAATGAATATTACAGCACAAACGTTTTCTCAAAACTACTTTCTTACCCAGTAACCAGGGATTGTCATGCATGTCTTGCATCATTCCGTATAGACTGCTGTTCCTAAAATGTTTGCCATCGTGCACAGAACCAGGGACTTTGGCAACCACATTCGTTATTATATTACTGGCGTTGCACACTACCTGGGTGTTGATTGAATATGTTTGCTTCCTATTTCTAAAAACATGTTTGTTTTCGCTTGGTAGTACAATTGGAACATGAGTGCAGTCAATAGCGCCGACCACATTGGGGAAGCAGACAACGTTAACCTCATAACTTGCACCGGGACGTATACGTCACGATGTTAGGGCTGTGTGTGTGTATTACCGAGGATGGACAGATAATTGTTATGGTTTGTAACCGACCTCAAACGCAACGGCACAGAGAGGAAGTTCAGAGTTAGCCAAAGCAAGGGCGTATTTATTTACAGAGTCACAAGATGGAATGAAGTACAGCAATCGAACAAACGGGGAATCTGGTGTTGGGGAAAATGTGGATATGAGGTGAACTAGTTTAATATGGGTCAACTAAGCAGTACTGAAAGACGGTCTGGCTGATGTTCTTAAAACAACTTGGAGATAGGCAGATGGACATTTCAGTACATCATATCGTGTGCTCTAATCTTGTGTACATCATATCTTGGTCTTTTCTCTCTTTAATCTTTTCTCTCTTTTACACACATACATATACACACACACATTTAATCTTTTCTCTCTTTAATCTTTTCTCTCTTTTACACACATACATATACACACACACATCTAATCTTTTCTCTCTTTAATCTTTTCTCTCTTTCATACATACACATATACACACACACATCTCACTAATCTTGCATCTCTCTTCGATGTTAAATCTATGTTCTTCTTAATGTCTTTATCTCTCTTCGATGTTCTTAATGTTTTTATCTCTCTTCGATGTTCTTAATGTTTTTATCTAAATCTATGTTCTTCTTAATGTCTTTATCTCTCTTCGATGTTCTTAATGTTTTTATCTCTCTTCGATGTTAAATCTACGTGTCATCTTAATGTACGTCATGTCATATCTGATATGATATGACACGTCATCATATCTGTCATGTGGGGGCAGGACTGAGAGGGGATTTAGGGGACAAGCAGAGGGATTGAGAGGTTAGAGTGTTTTTCTTCAACTGTGGTGACCGTCTACTGATCCATAGCTTCTGCTGTTAAAACTTCTTTTCTTAAATAAATTACCTACTTGTTAAAATTGGAAACAACGTCTCCTGCTGTGTTAAACAACCATCAGCCACAACACTGGCATGTGAAGATGTTGCGGCTCTGCAGATACTCCCAGTAGGTAGTGGTGAGGAATTGGCTAGTGACGTTGAAGCGGCTCTGCAGATACTCCCAGCTTTCACTCCCGGTGGAAACGGAGAGAGAGAGAAATCAGAGTTAGCCCAACGAACACACAGAGGCAGAGAGGTGACTGATCCAGTATAAATCCAAGTGACTTGATCTTCGGTGTACCACACACAAGTTTAGCTGAGTCCAGAGAAAAAACAATACGGTATCTTCAGTGTTAATCTAACACAAAATTAGGTGAGTCCTGGTACAAACAAAAACGGGATCTCTTCGGTGTTCACCAAACACACAAAAAACTGATAATCCAAAAGACAGTTTCCAAAAACTCACCAGAGCGCAACGCGAGAAGCGGGCAGATAACGAGGCGTAGCTCCGAACGGGGAACCAGGTTCTCCACAGCAGTTCTCCACAAAAGATCCTGGAGAGCAAAAAGACAGGAACAGCGACGGGGAAGGCAGGTATATGCAGGTGTAATTCAGAACGACCCAACATCGATAGTAAGGGGGTCTGAGCATATAAAGCCTTCAGGGGCGCTAATTACAAGCTGTGACAGCTGCGGGATGAGATTGATACTTGCTCCAAAAGCGTGTGGCGGGGAAAGCACCAATCAAACACGGCACTTTAAAGGAACGGAGCGCGTGGCGGGGAATGCATTAATCACATAGTACCTTAAAGGAACGGAGCGTGTGGCAGGGAGCGGACCAAAACCTCACAATAATGTTGATATTTAAACATGTATACATAATAAATGTATTCATGATCATCATGCAACATAAAACAATTGTAGGAACAGTTTGGGAAAGGGTATAGGGGTGGGAATCACCAGTTTAATCACGATACGATACAATATCGATTCTTTGGACAACGATACGATATTATCCGATATCACACAGTCTGCCACGATACGATACGATACGATTCAGGTGCCTGCGATCGATATGAGACGATATTATGTGCCCATTTAATACAATCAGTAACATTTAAATCAACAAACAAAAAAGGCAATGGAAATATCATGACATTTTTATTTTTGAGCTCTTCCAGACATTTAAATGAAAAACAATCTATTGTTTTTAATACAAATAGACCTCCTGTTCACTGTTTTTGGTTATTTTTTCTTTCTTTCTCGATATTAATATCCTATTCACTGTCACAGAGCTGTATTTTGGCTGGAAAAGCATATTGGGAGTCCCAAGGTGCAGTACCGGCCAGATCCTGTTAGTGGGGCTATCCCCGAGAATGCACCCTCCCAGTCCCCACTTCTCTCTGCCTATGGCTCTGGGTTAGCTTGTTAGCTCACGCTAAAGTAACGTTATCTTCGATCTTTAACGCGACGTGGGCATAATGGAGTGACGAGGATTGCAAAGCAGGTTAGATGCATTGGACCCGTTGTGGAATAAAACAGCAGGGACATGTTTTGGGTCACAGAATAGGCACACTAGTCTTGCTCTAGTAGTGACGCTCTAGACGCTACTGGCAGCTGTTGATGTTAAACAGAGTTTGAGTTTCACAACACTGGGCGCAGGGCGATGACGTCGCCGGATTTTCAAAATAAGAGTATCGCAATATGAATCGATCTTTTTACGTGGCATCGATCCTATTTGATTATTGATAATAGATCGATATATCGATCTGGATCGATGTATCGTCCCACCCCTAGAAAGGGAGGGGTTTTAGCTTGCGTGTTGTGAGTTCCAAAACATTTTACTTAAAGTTTAAAGCTCAATATATAAAAACGTGGCACTTTACAGTGAACAGGTCTATTTGTATTAAAAACAATAGATTGTTTTTCATTTAAATGTCTGGAAGAGCTCAAAAATAAAAACGTCAATTGATATTTCCGTAGCCTTTTTTTTGTTGATCTAAATGTGACTGATTGTGTTAAATGGGCACATAATATCGCCTCATATCGATCGCAGGCACCTGAATCGAATCGTATCATATCGTAGACTTTGTGATATCGGCAAATATCATATCGTTGTCCAAAGAATCGATATCGTATCGTATCGTGATGAAACTGGTGATTCCCACCCCTAATACATAGCTAGTTAAATGTCACAACTTGTGTCATCATTGTTCATCATTGGGGAAAACTAAGTGCTGCCTCTCTCCGCCATCCCCGCCACACTCGGGACTACACCAACGTTATAGATAGCGAGCCTATAGTTAACGTCGGGACCACACCAATGTTATAGATAGCTAGCCTATAGCTAACGTCGGGACCACACCAACGTTATAGATAGCTAGCCTATAGCTAACGTCGGGACCACACCAACGTTATAGATAGCTAGCCTATAGCTAACGTCTGGACCACGGCAGAGAGAGGCAGCACCCAATCTGCGTGTAACATTAGTCACTAACATGAAGAATAGAGAGCTGCAAACGGAAATAAATGCCCAGTCCTTGAGAGAACGGTTTCTTTACTGTCACCACTTTACAGAGGGAATTACCCCGAAGTCCGGCTAGTTATAAGTTAACAAGCACATTACATGACCGGCACTTCGGCCCTAGAGTGTTAGGAGAACGCTCCCCTGTACTCTACTACGGTTCAGATTAATACAGGAAAAGGTATACATTGGGGGCTTGAGTCCGGGATATGAAAATAAATCCTGATTTCATCTGTGAGTTGTAAATTGTATGGAAACGTGAAGTTAGCTCATGCTACTGGAAAACAGACGCACGAGGCAATCTAGTCATTAATGAACTGAGTTTAAAATGATGACGCCCCCTTTTTTTTTACCACGGTTGACGCGGTTGTCTGTTCTACATCCGCGGGTGCTTTGACACACCGTGGGATTGCGGTGATGCGGTTACCGCGACAGCCCTACCCAACGTGCCCGTGCGCGGAACGCACAATAGTCACAGCACTTTGCGAGCGTCTAGCGGCTCTGGGCTGCATTTTTCGCCAAACATTAATTACCGTTCGAAAGATCCATTTGTTGCCGTTCAAACGCCGCCTCACTCGACCAAATCTGTGCCTTGGTTCTCGAGTAACATGACGATATGTCAGGCGAGCAGCTTTTTATGCGCCACGTGTCAGATGACCAGACGCTCCCGAACTGCCTCTCATCCGCATACTCATTGAACATACTGGAGCCTGTCCAGGGTTTTGCTTGGGACCCCGGACAGGACCCTGTTGCAGTAGTCCAGGCGGGAGGTGACGAAGGCATGGATGAGGGTCTCAGCTGTGGAGTCGGAAAGTGATGGTCGGAGTCTGGAGATGTTTCTGAGGTGGAAGAAGGCGGATTTGGTGACGGAACTGACATGGGCTTGGTAGGAGAGGATGGAGTCCAGGATAACGCCCAGGTTGCGGACCTTTGTGGAAGGGAAGATGGAGCAGCAGTCTATATCAAGGGTAAGATCTCCAACCTTCCGGAACAGGGCCTTGGGTGCCACAACCATGAGCTCAGTTTGATTGTTTTTCAGTTTGAGAAGGTTAGATGACATCCAGGTTTTTATTTCGTGGAGGCAGTTGACAAGGGAGGAGCTGGGTGGATGGTTTGGTGGAGAGGTAAAGTTGTGTGTCATCGGTAGGGATGGGTATCGTTAGGATTTTATCGATACTACTACTCTTATCGATACTGCTTAACGGTTCGGTACTTTATCGATACTCTTATCGGTTCTTTTTGATTATTTTTTTTGCAAGAAAAAAAGACAATTAATTAAGAACAGAATCGACATTGCTTTATTATTTATACAACTTAATACTTTATAAATAAGTATTATAAATAAATATAATTTCTTCAGCAACAGCAGCAGCAATGTTCTTTTATATAACTTTATAAATAAATATAATAAATGAATATAATTTCTTCAGAAACAGCAGCAACAATGTTTTAAATGTGTCTGACTCTGAATTATAGACTTTTTATAATAAACAACAAATGCAAAAGGCTAACAGAACTGTGACACTCGTTCACCCTATCCTCTGTCATCCTTCCTCTAGCTGCTAGGGAGAAAGGACTTTGGGTGGTGGAGGGAGGTAGAGGGAGGATGTGTGGTGGCCCTGGGCTCACTGGCCTGGGACACATTGGTGGCTGACGCCTCAGCTTGACTATCTATAAAAAGTTTTTAGATTGTAGTATTTGTAGCTAAACAATTATTTTGTTTATTAGCCTATTTGTAATAATTCGTTATTAGCCTAGGAAACTCCGTATCTTGGCTTACCGGCTGCAGTGGACGTGGATGCAGATGGACCACTGCGCGCAAGGCAGTCGAATACGGCGCATTTCTGCACGCTAATATCATGTTTTGCCAACAAATGTTTTGATAGGTTGCTCGTATTGCCACCCTTACTGGCAAATGTTTTGTTGCACTTGTGGCAACGTGCATTGTCGGCATTGACCCTTGTAAAGTATATCCATACTTTAGAACGCTTCGCTCTATCCGCCATGATCACGACTCAGTGCATGCAGAGCTGCTGTCTGTGTGCAGCGCGCTATAGCACGGGGCGTCGGGGAGCACTTTCATTAAGGAGTACCCGTATGTAGTACCCGTATGTCTATGTGTAGCACTAGCGAGCGACTCGCGAGGAGTGTGTAATAATTGACTCGCTGGCTGCGGCTCGCTTCTCGTGCAGAGACAGAGAGAGGATCGTTCGCAACTTTTAAATAATAATAATAATAATAATAATTTCTCTAGAGTATCGATAGCAGTACCGAGGACGTCGGAGCTTATAAATACTCCGGTATTTTCTAATATAGTACCGGTTCCCGTTCAAAACCGGGGTCCGGGGGGCATCCCTAGTCATCGGTAGGGATGGGTACCTTTCACATTTGAACCGATACCGGTACCGGTACCTGTGAATCGATACCGGTACCCAATGGTACCTTTTTTCTGTACTTTAGTCTCAAGAAATTTAATTGACCTACCTCAGTCGTAAAAGAAAAATCCAAAATTCAAATAACTACAATTTCGACAGTTTTCGGCTTGTCATTGCTCCGACTGCTTTGTTGTTGAATCAAGTCAAATCCTAGGTAAGCATATATTGTGCGTGTGAACGTTGACATGAAAAGAAAGAAATTATAAAAAAAGGGTATAAGATTTTTTTTTTTTTTTTTTCGGTTTCTCACTTGATTCGATACTCGGTAGTACCGACGTGTTTCGGTTCGGTGCCTCAAAAGTACCGAATTCGGTACCCATCCCTAGTCATCGGCGTAGGAGTGGAAACTGAGGCCATGGCGGCCGATGATCTGACCGAGGGGGAGCATGTAGATGGTGAACAGAATTGGGCAGAACCTTGGGGGACCAGATGTGAGGAGTTGATAATGTTGACCATGGTGGGGCAGAGAGCAGGGAGGCAGATCTTGACCAGGGTAGTAGGCATGGGGTCGAGTAAACAAGTGGAGGCTTTGGCTGAAGCTTGGCAACTTAAGGACCATCCACCGGGGAGAAGGAGGAGAGGCTGCATTGGGGGGGACACCCAGGAGGAAGAGCAGGTGAGGGGGAGGAGGAGGGCACCACTAGCTGCTGGTAGATGGTGTTAACCTTGTCCTGGAAGAAAACAAGGATCCTGGAGAAGAGGTCGTGAGCACCAGATGGGCGGGGGGGATCGAAGGGACGGAGTAGCCGGTTGATGGTGGAGAATAGTGTCCTTTAAATAATAAATAAGATTGCATGGGATCTCTGGGTGGCTGGCTCAATATCATCCTTGATTTCATCAAGTAGATTAAGAATTGCTTGAGCTGGCAACCTGTGTCTCCGGATTATTCGAAATATTCCTTCACGAGCCAGCCTGGCATTACGATGCCTTCGCCTGGCAACAATTACTGCTGCCATGGACCTAGTAGAAGAACTAACAAGCATAATTGATAATAAGAAGTTTGCAATAGGGGTCTTCATAGATCTTAAGAAGGCTTTTGACACCATAAATCATGATATTCTGCTACTAAAATTGGAAAGGTATGGGATCAGAGTAGGGCTCAAATGGTTAAAAAGTTACCTAGAACAAAGACAACAGTTTGTGCAGTTGGGGGAGTACAGGTCCACTCAGTCAAACATAAGCTGTGGTGTGCCGCAAGGGTCAAGTCTAGGCCCTAAATTATTCATACTGTACATAAAAAGGTAATGCGTAAACATTTTTGAACATTTTAATTTTTGCTGACGATACAAATGTCTTCTCTGAGGGAGAGAACCTCCAAAAGTTGTTAATGAATGTGGCAGCTGAGCTATCAAAGCTGAAAATGTGGTTTGATGCAAATAAATTATCATTAAATGTAAAGAAAACCAAATTCATGATATTTGGTAAACGTCATATACAAGAAAACACACCGGTTGAACTAATGAATGATAGTATTAAACTAGAAACGGTATTTGAGAATACATTTCTGGGTGTAATAATAGACCACACACTCAACTGGAAACCTCAAGTCAAATATGTCAGAACAAAATTGGCACGAAGTGTTGGTGTTTTATGTAAGATAAGACACATTCTAAACCAAAAGACACTGTATACACTGTACTGTACGCTCTTCCTTCCATATATGAACTACTGTGCGGAAGTGTGGGGTAACACTCTGCACCATGCAAAAAAAAGCAATAAGAATAGTCAACTATGTTGGATATTATGAACATACAAATAACTTATTTATAAAGCTACAAACATTGAAATGTATGGACCTAGTTGATTTCAAAACTGCTCTCATTGTATACAAAGCCAGATATAAATTAATCTCGGGCAACATTCAAAGATGGTTCAGAGACAGGGAAGGAGAATATAATTTAAGAGGGAATCTTAAACAACCAATGGTACACACTACGCTAAAAAGCATGTGCATATCCGTTTGTGGAGTGAAGTTGTGGAATGATTTACCTGAATACATCAAAATGAGTAAACATATTGCACAATTTAAAAAGCAGTTTAAAAAATACACATTAGAGAAATATAGAATTGAGTAATGCGGATAAACAAAGTAATGTTATATTGTGTTGTGTAGTGTGGTATTGTACTATTTACTGCTGTCAAGTGACTCAAGTTTTTTCTTTTTGTACTATAAGTCAAACTATAGTATATACCGGTAATGTATTATACTAAATTATTTAAATCAAGTAAAATGTTATGGGAGAATTTTTTTTTTAATGTAAGGGGGTAGGGATCAATAAGCTTAGCTTCCCTCTACAAATTTTTTTAACATGTCAATAAACTAACTACATTGCTCTTGACTTTTTGCTTAATTTCTTTTTCATTATGATTGTTATGTATGACGGAGCTTGATATTGGGATTTGTTTGGAGGAACAACATTCATTCATCACCTGAGACCTGGCAATGAAGACGTAAATAGCGTCGCTTTAACTGCGCGTGGCAATTAGCGCCGATCTTTGTGAATTGGAGTGTTTTTGCGTTGAGGCTCATTTGAATAGAAAGGGGCACATGTTCTGCCCATATGACCTCATTTAAATACCCGCAAATAGCACCGACGCACAGAGACGCAATGCTGATGACAACGCAGTTAGCACCGCATTTCACCATTTGCGCTTGCTTTGTGAATATAAAACTGTTTCGGAGCTATTTTCACAGGCATAGCGTCAGAAAAAGCAGTGCAATCCCTTTGTGAATTTGCCCCCATGTGTTTTATACTTGCTCATATTCTTATATTCCGAATATCTTTAAGAATATGCTTATTTTTTACTTTACTATAGTTATATTGCCTATATTTATGTATACTATTACCATGCCCATACCTGTACCTCCCCTCCCCTCCCATATTGGAATGAATGAAAAATTACGTTAACTTACGTTTGAAATTAACCATCCCATTTCGTCACTGTTGACCCCAAGGAGAAAGGGCACATTATGCACCTCGTGATTTTCCAAAAGCTCCATTGGAGACTTGAGCAGAAACTGCGTGTCAACAGTCACCCGGGGCATCAGCATTGGATTCTAGAAAAGACAAGATGAGTAACTCGAGACGTGTTTGTATGCTGGACCCAGATAATTATGCAGAAAGAGTAACATGTGGATATTAGGGATGCACCAATACAACTTTTTCAGTTATGTTGATGACTTAATAATGGTGGTCAATTTGTAAATATCTCTAAGGCTTTTTATATATATATATATATATTTATTATGAAGGCCACAAAATGGTATTCAGGACAGCCCTGATTTCTCAGTGGTGAATAATAAAGAATAAATGATCAATCAATGAATAAAATGCTTCTAGGGTCACTAAGCATTTGCATTCGAGAAAGCATTACACGGAACAACCCACCTCTTTGTGGATCTTCAAAATGTTGTCAACTGTCAACTCCATCACACATTCAGCAATCTTCTCCGTGGTGGAATTGTCACAGCCTGACATGGTTGCTATCATCTACAAGATGAGAACAATGAAGATGACTGTAAAAGGTTTTTATTTGTATACATATTTTAACATATTGTCTATCCTGGTTCCAACACCAACCTGTGCTCCAGGCAGAGGGTTGAGGTTAGTGAGTAAATCCATTGCTGCGGTGCCACTCTCTGCTATGGCGCCATGGAACAAGCCCACAGACAAGGGAGAGAGAAGCTGCCGGTGAAGAACAAGGAATCAGAGACAAAAAGAACAATAATAATCAAATCTAATAATATACTTTTCACAGAGAATAATCTAATAATCTATTTTTACACAGAGACTAATCTAATAATCGACTTTTCACAGAGAATAATCTAATAATCTACTTTTCACACAGAAAATAATCAAATAATCTACTTTTCTCACAGAATAATATAATCTACTTTTCACACAGAGAATAATCGAATAATCTAGTACTAAGAATCAAACCGAGAACCTTTAGATTATCAGACGACCTAATTCACTGGTCCCTGACATTGCTGGACATTATTTATTTGGAGATATCAACTACTCGGGTGGTTGGGGTGGGACAGGCGGGTGTTGAAATGTGGACTGCGGCAGCCGAGTTGGTCAAAAACTCCATAGCAGCGGAGTGGGGGTAGGGTGTTGGTCCTGGGGAATCCGGCTGTCTTGTCCTTTGTGTTTGTGGTGTGTTTTGTTTTTATTTGTTATATATATCGAATTGAAGGCTTATTTGTTGCCTGCCCGACAAAATCCGTTCAGCGGTTCTCGAGTTACATGCCGGTATTTGAGGCTTGTGCAAAGTATGCGGTATTGCGCAAAATACCACTCCCAACTCAGGCTGCAGTAGTTCCGTCAATCTAGATCCGATCTCGAAAATTATTGTGGATCGTTGTAGCCAATTAGTGTGGCTTTCCAATGATACCCCACATGCATGTATGAATCTAAAAAAAAAAACACAAACACAAACACAAAAACAGGAAGAGAAAAACAGCCGAATTAATTGAAGTCTATGAGTATTTCTTTGTACACAGTTTACCAAAATCACTCCTAATCACTCATTTCTGAATGGATCGTTATGAAATTTGGATATGTACTACATAAGTGTTGTGAAGGGCCAGATTAAACCGAATATATATATTTATTTATATATATATATTTAATTGTATTTGTATATTCTCTAATATTCCCTGATATCCCTTGTATATTCCTTGTACAATATGCATTGAATATCCATTCTAGCCTACTGAACATCCCATAATAGTCTCCATTCTACTATTGGTCGAGACCTTGGTGCCAGGCTGCCATACCCCCCAGACCCAGTTCAAACGTACCGCTCAACATGTACGAACAAGTCCTAGTTCCGCGTAGGAATCTGGCTACCGCACCACTAACGGTACTATTTGTTCATAGTGCGTATATATACTGCGCTACTAAAGTAGGACTTCCTTTTTAGTCCAGTTTCTTACCCTCCAATAGAGTGACAGACGTAAAGCCTCCCCGCGACGCCACGTGTGGGAGTAAGGCCAAGTTCGGCCTACCATCGGTATTGAGACATCGTGTATATTAATATTTGAATAGTCATATTTGGCACTATATCGTCGAGTTGGACGTAGTCTATTAAGCTAATAATAGTCTATTCATATGTAGTGCTTCGTGCGGTGAGAATACTATCGTAGTCAGTACCCCATCGTTTCGGGCAGAGAACTGGCTGCTTATCCAGGGTGGCCGACCCCATGTGAGGCTGCACCCGAGGAGCCCCAGAGCCGACGAGCGAGTGGACCTGCATACCGGATTATTCTACCGACGACAGCCCGCCTTCCCAGGCACGGATTATGCTTTGTATACAGTGATTATTCTATGGATAAAGACCAACACTGCCGTGTGTTGGAAACCCCCCCCCCCGGAGAGGACGACAGGTGAGGAGACGCTCTACACGACGAGGTCGCTTCACGTCTCTCCATCGTGGACCGAAGGAAGCCGGCCCACAGAGAGTCCAACTGCTTTCATCTGTGGATCGAGGATCGCTGAGGCACCGAGCCGCACAACCGTGGGTTCTCCCAGGATACCCTCGGCCAGACGGATACAGCCAGACTCTACCCCCCCCCCCCTTCTCCAGTTGTCTTACAAGCGACCGGAATTCCCCCCTAGTGTATCCAGTTCTATAATCATTAAAGTATCATTGCTATTATTCCTTAAATATTCCAGGTTGTATATTTACCGCCTGCGCCACCAGAGATTGGACGTTCTCTATTGATATACCAACGAATACTCATTTGCCATAAAAGTGCATCCTATTTCAAATCATAAATGTAATTAAGTGATTGCTCTACATACCTTTTGCTATGTATTAATTATTATTAAACGCAGACTTTCGACTTGGTACATTTGTGTTGGATCGTTTCATCTACGTGGGAGTGTTTACCATAATTATTTATGCCTAGTACTGGGTGGCCAGAGTCTAAAGTACAAGAGGTAGTGGTAGTAAGTATCATATCTAACAATACAGTCAGGGAATTGTACCCCTCAGTTACAATAAGGCTTCAGGCTATGGCTGCGTCTGGATTTGTAAGCCATACCACCTTCTGGGGAAATACTACCTCTGGACTACTAACTACTACAGAAAAACTTGAGTAACACGTTTTTCTACAACTCAAGTTCA
Source organism: Notolepis coatsorum (assembly GCF_963971535.1). Classification (NCBI taxonomy): domain Eukaryota; kingdom Metazoa; phylum Chordata; class Actinopteri; order Aulopiformes; family Paralepididae; genus Notolepis; species Notolepis coatsorum. The sequence goes on along the minus strand of NC_140182.1, from coordinate 80,762,093 downwards.
GACCTATGTTACTCTATTACGTTAGCACTAAAAGTGAATTCTTTTTCTGGAATCAGAAACCTCAGAATGTTATCTTTCAAAAGAGACCAGGCTCATGCATGTGCTATAAGTATAAAGTATGTTGTTTTGGTTTGCAAAAAAAGTATGCAGTCCTCATTTCAAGTAAAAGAATTGGCAAAAATGTTTGGCTGGGTGGCGCAGCGGACATTGCGCTCGTCACCAACGCAAGAGACACCGGTATCGAATCCGGCTGTCAGCGTTGCCTCCGGCTTGGGCCGGCCATCATACTGACTCAATTGGCAGAGTCAGCGGGAGGAGAGTCGATGGGTGGTAGTCTGGTCGTTGTAAACAGCGACTCCTACAGGTCGGTCAGGGCACCTTGCACAGCAAAGATGGCGGGGGCAGTGTGAGCCTCCTACACGTTACTCCACGCCAATGAGAGTCCGCGCTGGCAGGTGGAAAGATGTGACTGGCTGCCTCCACATGTATCGGAGGGGACATGTGATGGGCTTCTATCCTCCCTACGACCGGCCAGTGGGGGGCACATGCGAGCAACGATCAGGACAGGGGAAAGAGAATTGGCACAAGAGGTAAATTGGGATGGGAGAAAAATCACAGAAAAAGGTGGAGAAAAAGTAGATCAAAAAAAATTGCCAAGTTTGGATCTCTATATTATTTATTATTGTTTTTGTCATTATTATTATTGTAAGGGCAACCTAACAAGAAAAGATGCCAGTGAGGGAATACTGGGTGAAGCTCTTTCCAACGTGTGATGCTTGTTGATAATAAAAAGATGTCTTCTCCTTGAGTACTTTTGAGAGTTTTTATTCTTACTTGCAGTGTGGACAAATATAAGCGTACTGTAAACTCTGTGTTTAAACTGGACTTTAAACACAGGATAGTTGCTACAAAGTAAACCCAAAAAGTGACTCAATATAACTGAAAACAAAACAAACGAGCACGGTAAAAAGACAGTGTGGCTTCCCTGTGATAATTACCCAATTCCCTCCCGCTGCACACCTGTGAACACATACATATAGACTGCACCTGAGCACATCTGAGCCCCGCCTCCTGTGCCCACTGCCAGCTAATTGGTCAACACTTTCATGGTGACACGGTGCCTTCATACAATAACGTAACGGCAGAAAATCATTAAATTGGCTACAACAATTATTATTGTGGATGTTTATATTGTGTCGTTTGCTGTTAAATTTTTTTTATAAAAAAAACTTGATAAAGAAAAATGATTATCAGACGACCGCTCCACCTCCTGAGCCACTGTCAAGAATCAAGAATCAAGAGGTTTATTTGTCACATACATATCAGGGCATACAGTGAAATGCGGGTGGTCATGCCCGCATTGATTGTGCAAAATACAATATAATAAAAATAGGCATAGAAAAAAAGAAACATAGAAAAAATTAAATAGATATGCATGGTAAAAAAAAAAAGACATGCTAAGTTCCTGAGAAACTGGTTCCTATATACACTACTATACAATTTGAACTCTTAATGTATCTAAACTATTAGTACCTCCTTCCTTTAAAGTGACTTTCTATTTTTTTAAAGTGACATTTTGTTTTAAGTGATTGTTTTAGCGGTTGCCGCGTGTTGTGTGTGTGTGTGTGTGTGTGTGTGTGTGTGTGTGTGTGTGTGTGTGTGTGTGTGTGTGTGTGTGTGTGTGTGTGTGTGTGTGCTCATGTGTACTTGTGAGTGGAGAGTTCAGTGTTCAGTGTTCTGATGGCCTGGGGGAAGAAGCTGAGCCGGAGTCTCTCTGTTCTTGCAGCCAGTGTTAATTTTGGCAGCTATTTTCATTTAGTTTCAAGTGTCAAGTGCTCCTTTTTAGTTTTCATCATATTTACTATTTAGTCATCTTCATTTATTTTTCATTTAGTCAGTTTTAGTCAACTAAATGTCTGAGCATTTTAGTCTTAGTCAGTTTTTGTCTCAATTTTGTCAACGAAAATGGATGACATTTGTCTATTTTTATATAATGAACAAATTTTTTTTAAATTATATAAATTATAAAACTTTTTTTTCTTTTCTTTTTTACAGCTACTGTTTTATATATACTGTTTTTTAACTAGAAAGTAATGGTATTTATTAAACAACAGGTGATTATATAGATTAGTATTAGTATCATTAAATGACAACTATGCTTCACCCACGGAAAGGTTGTTGGCACATTGGTTCCACACGGACATTATACGTTGTTGCACTTGCTTCCAGAAGGCTCTGTTTAGGTTGGCTACTGTAGTAGCAGCGGCTCTGTTGTGATTTTTAATGCACAATAAATATTCAACATTCTCTTTTGAGACTCCGCCTCAGACTCTTATCATTTGGCACTAAAAGCTAAACATTGTCACCGGTATGGCTGTCCGCAACATGTCATTAATTGTGTGCGAGAGGTCGATCAGTTAGCCACATTAGCGTGAGCTAGGTTAGCCAGTTAGCGTGAGCTAGATGGAAATAATGTAACGTTACTGGTGAAAAAGTGATTTACCTTGGAATAGTCCTTTGCCAACTTGCTGTACTTTGCTTGCAGGTCTGCGGCTGGATTATGAATAGTCCCAACTTTAGCCAAGGTAACGTTAAAGCTAAAACTAGCTTTTCAAATAGCTCTTCAGCTAATGCTAATAACAGAGCTCTCCGTCACACTGCTCTGTCAGGACGATGGCATTAAGAAAAGTTATTATTTTGTCTCGTCTTGTTTTAGTCAACAATATCAACATACATGAAGAGAAATTTCATCCTGGTTTTGTAAATAACATTTTTGTGTCCTCAGTTGTGGTCAACGATATTTAATAAACTATTTAGTCTCGTTAGCGTGACATGGTCTTCAATAACGTGACGTCACGTCTTGTTGTCGTCATGAAAAAACCTTCGTTGACGAACATCTTTCGTCACCATTTTAGTTGACAAAATTAACACTGCAGCGTGTGACCGTAGGCGCTTGCCTGACCGCAGCAGCTTGAACAGCAACTGTCATCCCCCCATCTCAAGCCCTGTCCTCTTGTCTTGATCCTAGAATCACAATTGTTGCTTCCCTAGTTGTGATTGGAAGATCAAGAAAAGAGGGCAGGGCTCGAGATAGGGTCAATTGAAAGGGGTGTGTGTGTGTGTGTGTGTGTGTGTGTGTGTGTGTGTGTGTGTGTGTGTGTGTGTGTGTGTGTGTGTGTGTGTGTGTGTGTGTGTGTGTGTGTGTGTGTGTGTGTGTGTGTGTGTGTGTGGTGTGTGTGTGTGTGTGTGTGTGTGTTTCCTCACCAGAAAGGATACACTCACTCCACCAGCAGACTCTCCAAATATGGTCACTGAACCAGGGTCTCCTCCAAAGTTGTGGATGTGCTCCTGGACCCAGCGCAGGGCTTCCACCTGGTCCAGTAGCCCAGAATTCCCTGGGATGTTCTCATCTCCAGTGCTGGTTTAAGAACGGAGACAATTAAAATGCCTGATAATAATAAACTTTATTTGTATAGCACCTTTCATACAAGAATTGCAGTTCAAAGTGCTTCACAGCAGTAAAAAAAAAAAGAAATACATGGTGACATAAAATGAACACAAAATTGGCAGATCAAGAGTGATACATAAAGTGAAGACATATATTTAGGCATAACATTTGCATAACATTAGCATAAAGTCAAGGTAAGGCATACAACATTAAATCACATAGTTTTTCATATTAGGATCTAACATCTTAACACTTTCCGTGCCAGCCGTGCCAGTCCTATATACACTGTTGAGTGCCAACGCTCTATTCAATGACCGAGCGCTCACATTTGTGAACGCATAAACTATATCTTAAATTATGGCTATGTGTCTAATACGACCGTCGCTTATCAATGACTTGTTTGCAGTCAACATTGTCGAAACGGATTTTTTTTTTCTTCTTGTTTTAATCGGTTCATTTCCGTTTTATACCATTTTGAAAAACGCTAGTTTTTTTTTTACTTTCAGAAAAAATTTAAAGATTCTGCAGGAATCGCGCTTTACTGTAATACACAAAACACGTCGTAATTTTTCGGCGTATTTATGAATAGTTTTCAAATAAACACTAGATTATCGATAGTATATGTGTACTTATGCACGCCATAGAAGCGGGCTGAAAAATCGATTATCTTATTTCCTGATCAGCTACACACACACATGATATATCAGTGAAAACAGCTCTGATTATCCCAATACTGGTAAAATAGATACCTTACCTCAGATCAGATGTTCTCCAAAAAGATTATTCCAATTCCTGATCGCCATTCCAAATATCGATTGCGTTTATTGATCCAACGCTGGGTGGTCGAAAGACATATTCCACGCTGTTCTGATGGTGGGCGATGACTGCAATAGGCTCGGATTACATGCCTGATAAGAAAAATGTGGAATCCGGACTCTTTTTTTCCCATGCGTTTCATTCAGTCCAATCCAATGGGGTGCAGTACCATCCGGAGAGACGATAGGGGCGGTATTTTCCCAATTCGAGCTCAGAGAGAGTGCCAGTGGTAACGTGAGGCTAGATTGATGAAATATTAATGGAAATCGCGAATAAAAAAAACTATTAAAAAACGGCATATCTCGTTTCTGGCACTCAACGGTTGGCATGAAATAACTAATTATGCCGTGGCTGGCACTCAAAGTGTTAATAGACCTCTTTGTTTACGGTTTGATTATCACTGATACACATAAAATAGACAATCAAATCATGAAATTGGCAGATACACATAAGAAAATTGCTTCAGCACAGCAGTATTTTAGATGTTTAGTGTCAGAGCCATAGGTCTTATTCATATACTCCGCTTTTCCCCCCATTCTATGGTACATTATTGCACAATTACAGTTCTGAATCCATCTTTTACGGTCTATGATCTTACCTGAAGAACCCCAGTAAACCAAGGCGATACTGGATCAGAACCACGACCACATCTTGGTAGGCAGCCAGAGCAGAACCATCATAAAGCGATGCAGAACCAATAACAAATCCTCCTCCATGGATCCACACCATGACCTTAAGGACAAAATAAATATTGTTTTATAACAATATATTTATAATAAATATTGTTTTGTGATATTGAACATTTCTGGTTACCACTATTCAAATGCTAATCAATTATACCATAGAACACTATATCACAGATTTTTTTTCACGACTACAAACTAAAGATAAGATGAGATATAAATTCCTTTATTGATCCCCTCATCCCGCATCATAGCCGCATGGGGGATGGGAGGTACAGGTATAGGCAGGGTAATAGTAGAAAGACATAAATATAGGCAATACAATTAGATCTGAATATATAAATATGAGAAAAAAATAAACAGCCAACTAACACATGAGAATAAAAAAAAGATTGTTAAAAAGAAATAGATTGTTAGTCCACTAAAGTGATTATCTTCCAATATTTTAATCCAGAAACACAGAATGGGGTTCGTCGGTCACAGTTATCAGTTAGTCACTTTTAGATTGTGGTTTGTTGAAATTTATACAATGCATGCAAATTTCTTGATTCTGATTGGCTGAAACACTTGTTTCAGACGTCGTTATTTCTCATAACACCTCGGCTGCTTCTCGGGCCTAACAACCACCCCTAGGCATGCTCTAATTCTTATAACACGCGTGCGTGATGTAATGCTTAAATAATAGGTTATTTCTTGATGTGAATTCGGCATTGTTTAGTTATTTAGTCAATTTTAAGAACAATTTCCTCTCTGTGTGTTCAGTAGAAAGCCATCTGGCTGCACGCTAGGCTAGCTGTTCTCGTATCCGCTTCCATCAATTTGTGCTAAGCTAGACTATCTTGCTAGCCGGATGTGCATGTGTTTGTGAAGTATTGAGAATATGACTGGATGAAGGAGACTTGGATTATACTGCAAAATGTGTTTGAGAGTTTGTAAACAGATGTTTTGATAATAGTTTTGCCGTTGTTAACATTGGCCCAGTTAACTTCAATTTGTCGAGTATGGCTAACGTTTTTTGGAGTTTACCATCCCCTGTGGAGGCATGCGAGGAAAATAATAACCTTCATGAATTCAAGGCATCACAAGGTGAGTAACTGATATGCAAATTATTGTTTTTGGGTGAAGTACTCCGTTTTGAGACTCACAGGCAGTTTGCTGTTCTGACCCGATTTGGCAGGAGTATAAATGTTGACATAAAGGCAGTCTTCCGATACATCCGGGAATTCCATTTCCATGGAGAAATTCTGATACAGGTCAACTGATACCTGTTTGTCTTGTACACACCTGAAAAAAATTCAATAATATTTCAATTAATTTGATCAATTTAATGAAAGTAATAGATGTTTCAAGTTTTGTGCTACATTGAATAGCTTACGCTGTTGTTACTTGTGCTGTATAATCACAATACATTTTATTTGAATATAATCTGACCTGTAGCTAGAATAGAATAGACTTTTAATTGTCATTGCACACAAGTATACCAACGAAATTTCAGGGGAGCTCCCACAGACCGTAGTACAATATACATGTAACACATAACACTGTACATATAACAAAATATTTTAAATAATAAAGTGCATGATGAGCGGTAAACATAGTGGTTATCAAGTCCAGGTAAAGTGCATGGTACACGTGAGGGGACAGTCAATGAGAGTTTAACAGTCTGACTGCTTGGGGGAAAAAGCTGCTCATAAATCTTGAACTCTTCGCATGTATGGACCGGTATCTCCTCCCTGAGGGAAGGAGCTGAAAGAGGTGATGTGCTGGGTGAGAATGGTCCTTGATAATACACTTGGAGCGGTGGAGACAGCGGGAGGTGAAGACGGAGGTGATGTTTGGTAGAGGAGTCCCGACGATCCTGCCTGCCGCCTTCACCACCCTCTGTAGAGCCTCTTGCTCTGCCTTTGTGCAGCTGGAGAACCACACAGACACACCGTAGGTCAGCACACTCTCAACCGCACGATGGTAGAAGTTGACAAGGAGATTTCGTGGCAGGCCAGCTTGCTTCAGCTTCCTTAGGTAGTATAGGCGTTGCTGAGCTTTTCCGATCACTGAGGCGGTGTTGGTGCTCCAGGACAGGGTCTCACTCACACTGAGACCCAGGAACTTGAACTCAGTGACCCTCTCAACTGCCTCGTTGTTGATGAGCAGAGGGGAGTGGTCAGGCCTTGACCTTCTGAAATCCACTATGATCTCTCTTGTTTTCTTTATGTTGAGCGCCAGGTTGTTGCTGTCACACCAGGCTGTAAGGTCTTCCACCTCCCTCCTGTAGGCAGACTCATTGTTGTTTGTTATGAGACCCACAACTGTGGTATCGTCTGCGAACTTGATGATGTAAAGGGCTGAGTATGCAACCCTGCGGGGCACCGGTGCTGAGAGACAGGGTGGACGAGGTGTAGTTGCCCAGCCTGACGGCTTGTGTGCGGTTTGTGAGGAAGTCCAGCACACAGTTACACAGTATGTTACACAGACCCAGGGTTTGGAGTTTGCTGATGAGTTTACGGGGGAGTATAGTGTTGAAGGCAGAGCTATAGTCAACGAAGAGCATTCTTACGTAGGTGTTTTTCTTCTCCAGATGTTCTAGGGCGGTTTAGCAGGGAGGGGGGTGAGTGCCACGGGTCTGTAGTCGTTCAGGCACGTGACAACTGACTGTTTGGGTACTGGTATTATTGTGGATGTTTTGAAGCATGCTGGGACATATGATAATAGCAGAGAGAGATTAAATATATCTGTAAAAACCTCCGTCAGCTGATCCGCACACTCCTTCAGGATGCGGCCCACCACTCCATCAGGTCCCGCTGCCTTCCTTGGGTTGGTATTCCGGAGGAAACACCTGACGTCATGGTGGCTCAGGACGGGGGATGTGCCGCTGGGGGGGAGGGGCTGCACTACTTGGTCCCTATTTGCTCTGTCGAACCGGGCATAGAAATGGTTCAGCTCCTCGGTTAATGTGACAGAGCTATTTATGGGTGATGTTGTCCCCTTGTAGTCAGTGATGGCTTTGATTCCCTCCCACACCCGGCGGGGGTTGGTGGAGTTTCTTACATGAGTGGTTGTTGGCTGGTGACCTGTAGCTAGCCATCTCTTACATGAGTGGTTGTTGGGTGGTGACCTGTAGCCAGCCATCTCTTACATGAGTGGTTGTTGGGTGGTGACCTGTAGCCAGCCATCTCTTACATGAGTGGTTGTTGGGTGGTGACCTGTAGCCAGCCATCTCTTACATGAGTGGTTGTTGGGTGGTGACCTGTAGCTAGCCGTCTCTTACATGAGTGGTTGTTGGGTGGTGACCTGTAGCTACCCGTCTCTTACATGAGTGGTTGTTGGGTGGCGTCTCTCACTCCTTGCCATCCGTCTGCAGGTTGGGGCGGGGCCAGTCTCAGCGGCCCCACAGGGGGCTTGGCAAACGGCACGCCCAGATAGGCATGGACCCCGTCCTCTCTCCCCTTGACGCTCACATGCTGTCCTCTCAGACCCCCCAGCTTGGTCTGGACCACAGGTCCTGTTAGGAGACAGGAATATAAGCATGTTGCAACTGGCTGAACAGGAAGTTTCATACAAAACACCCCTAGGGATTAGGGTCCTAGCCTTTTGCATCAGGATTATAAATGGTAAATGGACTGCATTTATATAGAGCTTTTATCCAAAGCGCTTTACAGCTTATTTCACCCATTCACTCACACATTCACACACCAACGGCGGAGGCGACCATGCGAGGTGCCAACCTGCTCATCGGCAGCAGTTAGAGGTTAAGGCCATGTCCAGACTAAGACGATTTTGGTCGTTTTAGGCAAAGTATTTGATCGTTTGGGCGGTATGACGGTATTACGGTATACCAGGGTATTTAGAAATCCAGACGGTATTGAAAATCAATACCGTCCGTCACCGTCAAAATCACAGATGCGCTTCAGCTTCTATTACAGTGAAACAGAGTTTTGAGTGTAGTGCACACACGCGCCAGCAGAGGACGAGACCAGGCGTCCTCACTAGTGGAGCGAGTGGGTCACAACGGTGTTCACGTTTTACGGTAATGTTGCGACAGTGCTGTGAAAATACCGTAAAGCGCTGTGACGAGAGTTGGTGTGTGTTGTTGTGGTGCGCTGGTAGAGCAAGCAAATAATCCGTCTCTTATTATATGTGAACTAAAGAGTACAAGGTTTACACAACAGCGCCCACCCGCCTTTTTATTGTATTTGTACCGTCCTGTACTATCCGCTGTCAGCTGTTTATCTCTCTCTGTGAGCTACTGAGCTTGATTAACTAGCATTAGCTCACGTTAACTAGCGTTAGCTCTGCGGCTAATCTTAGATTACCCTGAACTAAATCAATGACTAGGTTATAAAGCATTCAAGTAGTTTTCACTGCACATAGAAGTAGCCAAACAACGGGAGCATTTCGGGAGCATATGACTAAAACCCAGGCAATTTCGAGCCCTTAACGAATCAAATAGTCTGCCATGGCTAGGCTAGATGCTAACGCAGTAACGCTAACGGTGCGGGCTTCTGAGAGCTGACAATGATTTTTTACTTGGTAACACGGGTCTTCTCCTGAACCGATGACGCGTTGGCCCACCTCTTCCTTACCCCGCATGCGCAAACTCTCAGCCAACATCACAACAACATCATGACAAATCCTCTCTTACCTTGATGATTAACACTATGGTCGCCAAAAACGCCGTACCACGTCATTCCCCGCCATGCTCATTCTGCCAAAGACGCCGTACCACGTCTTTGATATCAATATTTCAAAGATCTGTGATCGAAATCATATTTCTCCCCCGGAGACTTGAGATCTACTGTTGATCCCCTCTCAACTCTCCAACGGTTCAAGAGCGCCATCTGGTGGCCGATCGGCGGATCGCCCAGAGCGGAAACAGGAAATGGAAGCTGGTGCTCATTTCAATTCGGTCCGATCACTCGCTAATAGTCCCAGGACTCGAGCTAGACACAACGGATAGCAATCCGTTACCAATAACTCGATAAACAACATGATTTGGACGTATATACTATTATACAACCTGGAAATGGATTGCATATTTCTACATCCCATTATAGGAATATTTCTGCTCCACGCTCATCGCCCAACGCTATGAGGAAGCTACGGTATTTTTTAACGTGTTCGATACTAACTGCTCTAATGATCATATCACCCACACTAGATGAATCATCTAACGTTGGCCACGGAATTATAAACGACCCCCCCCCCCCCATCCGGTCAACATCAGATGATGAGTAGTAACTTCTAGAAGCACGTCCATTTGAAATTTTTTATCTCGCGCAGATTCCTATCAAACTGTATTTGATCATCAATATAATGCATTTGGGGCTATAAATCACGTTCTGGAGAAAGCTGCAGAAAACGATAAAAACATACTTATACTTTAGACCGTATTTTAGTATGAATATGTGAATGAAAAAGTATAACGTTGCTACACCCTGAACAATAGATACTTGATGTTGAATGGGCCATAGTAATGTCAATTTAGCAATACAATTTAAAAAGTTATAGCCCTGCAAAGAAGGGGAACTTCTCCATAGACAAATAGAGCTGGCGGAGGATGGTATATTAAGAATATAAGCCTGGCGACCAAAGTGTTAAAAAGCCTCCATAATTTAGTAAATAGTATCCCCATGGCATGGTGTTGAGCTGTTACTAGCCAGCAAGCTATGCTATCAGTATTAGCTAAATAATTACGGAAACCTAAAAACGAAACGAAAATGAAACAGATCAAAATCGTTTTAGTCTGAACAAGGCTTAAGTGTCTAAGGCTTGTCGCAAACTTGAACATAAATGGCGTTCGACCAAACTCGAAGTATTCCGCCTTGCCTGGAATGATAGTTTACGTAACTACAAAAAGGCACTGTCACTTGCCAAAACCTCATATTTTTCCAGGCTCATTAATGAAAACAAAAACAACTAAACGTTTCTGTTTGACACAGTTGCAAAACTTACTCAGAAAAAACCAAGTGCCCTAAACCATGCGTTCTCGGCTAACGAATTCATTAAATTCTTTACCAAGAAAATGTACCTCATTAGAGATGAAATTGTTGGCTTACTCAACAATCAGAGTCCCTCCCAACCTCTGATGGGCCTTCCCCCTGACTTTAAATCCAGCCATACGCTATGCTGCCTTGAAAACATCTCACTTAGTTAGTGCCCTCTCTAAATTGGTTGGCGCGGCTAAACCCTCAACCTGTCTGTTTGACCCTCTTCCAGCAACTCTCATCAAAAAACTCTTCCCAACTATATATAGGCCCTGCCCTACTCAATATCTTTAACACCTCCTTGTCTACTGGCGTGGTGCCCCTGGCCTTTAAATCAGCAGTCATTAAACCACTACCTCAGAACCTCGACCCTCTAATCTTGAAGAAATTACAGACCCATCTCCAATCTTCCGTTCCTATCCAAAGTGTTAGAACGGATTGTCGCAACGCAACTTACTGACCATTTATCAAACAATAATCTTTTTTTTTTTTATCTTTTTCCCCCTCATTTTTCCTCCGATTTTCTCCCATCCCAATGTTAGTCGTTATGCCAATTCCCAATCCCCTTCCTGGTCGCTGCGCACTTACCCCCCACAGTCGGTCTGGGAGAGTGGAGGCTATCACATGCTTCCTCCCAATGTTAGTCGTTATGCCAATTCCCAATCCCCTTCCTGGTCGCTGCGCACTTACCCCCCACAGTCGGTCTGGGAGAGTGGAGGCTATCACGTGCTTCCTCCGACACACGTCTAGCCAATCAACCGCTTCTTTTCACCTGGCAGCGCGGACTCTCACTGAGAGGGTGTAACGTGTGGAAGGATCACACTACCCCCCTTAGATCCTATCCACGCTGAGCAGGCGCCCCGACCGAACTGTAGGAGTCGCTGTTTACAACGACCCGGACCCACCCCGCTAGCTTTCCCACCCTCTAATACAGCCAATTGTATGTGAACGGCCAGCCAAGCTGGTGACAACGCCGGAGCTGTGAGCTGGATTCGAACAGATCAAACAATAATCTTAATTAATCTTTTTAATCTGGCTTTAGAGCCTTACACTTAGAGCTGCCGCGGTATTGATCTTTTCCTTACCGCACAAATTTGCGAAATATTTCGTACCGCGACGATAACCGCAAAAAATATATAAAAATAAAAAGTTTGAAAGCATTTTAAATTTTTTTTGTCTACTCTTTATAGCATATAGCCTGCCTCTAGTCTAATGGCACTTTTCCACTGCATAGTACCTACTCGACTCAACCCGCTTTAGGTACCTGGTACTTCGTTCCTTTTCCACTGCAGGTACTACTCCATTTGTCTCCGTGTGGGGATGCAGGCGGGGCCGCTTGTGTACACTGAAATCTCCATGAGCATAGCTATGTCCGAGGGCTTGCAGCAAGCCAGAGTTTAACACAGTTTCAATCAATCAATCAATAACAACATTAACCAGACTCTCGTTGTGTCTATTCTGCTAAAACTAACGTTACCTCTCATTGTGTCTATTCTACCAAGCAACCCGGGTTTAACGTTACCTCTCGTGTATATCTGCTGACGTTAGCGTTAGTATTAGGCTAACAACAACAAGCTTAACACATCAGCGATCTTGTTGTGACACTAAACTCTCCGCTCTGTGGTAAATTGGGTTGATGTCGGTTTTGTTTCATCAATAAATGAGGCAGAATACACAGTGAATCCATCCTTTTTTGTTTATTGCACTTGGTGCTGTTGCAAACAAATCCTGAATGAAATGCATCCTTAGCGAGGCAGTAAAGATGGCGGCTTTCTGCTTTTGTGCAGGAAGCTCCAACGTGTGACGTGTCTCTCTTCTGACCAATCAGTGGTCTGCAGTGTTTCACGTGACTTTTCTGGTACCACTTCTACCCAATAGGGTCGCTTGGAACCGAGTAGGGTATATCTGCAGAGCCGCAAGCCCAACGTCTGGGCGCTACTTTATTATTATTTTTTTTTATCCACTTTTTCTCCCATTTTCTATATTTTCTCCCATCCCAATTTCGTATCATCCAATTCAACCCTCCCCTGTCACAAACGCTGTTTCTTGCCTCCCACAAGCCGGCTGCAATGTGGACTAAAGGCCTCTACATGCTACAGCAACTTCAAAGCAACTGCAACACAACATCGGCGCGATTTCAGCGCGGTTGTTTTAGAGGGTCTTGTAGACTGTGTTGCTTGGACGTTGCGTACATGTCCCCAGAATCTAATCTGAACAACCGTTGCGTTGATATTGCGTAGCAGTGATTGGTTGGTTAGCGAATGGGGGCGGGGCTGTCATAGAATAATATTAGTCCCGCAGAGAATAATATCCTCCATTGTTGAAGCCAGCGTTGACGCTAAATAATCAGCGTCACATAGCTCGCCTTTTTCTGAAAACCCAAGCACATATTGTTCCATAGCATACGCCTTCAGTTGATCATGACAAATCCTCTCTTACCTTGACGATTAAAAAGCCTCCATAATTTAGTAAATAAAGCTGTAGCCAGCCAGCTAGCATTGGGTCCAAGTAAATACAATGGTATCCGTCCTGAGGTAACGTTAAATACAACGTTTGCTAGTCGAAATGACTGGACACACACAGGGTTACAAGTTAAACATCAATCAAGTAATTTATTCCAATAGGTAGTTTGAGCTGCATGTGAGCCGAGGTCCTCTCCATTGGAAACTAATGATGTTACGGTAACGTTAGCTCGAAAAGCACAGAAAGTTAAGCTGCTAGCAACAGACACTATAACACTTCCGGTCGGGGGTTTTCAAAATAAAAGAGCGACGTCTAAAATCACCGGAAATACGTTTATTTTGTACATTATCCAAAGTTAACACGAACCTAAACTAACTTTAGATTAGATTAGGTTCGTGTAACGTTAGATATTGTAAAAAATAAACGTATTTACGGTGCTTTTAGACTCGCTCTTTTATTTTGAAACCCCCCGCCCGGAAGTAAAAATTATGCTTATTTTTCTGCTTTTATCAATGGGTTGGTTGAGAAGGGAAGCGTCATCTATCTAGGGAACCTAGCTACATACGGGGTACAATGTTACATAGGCTGCGCGTTGATTTTGCAGAAGCATAAAGGTAGAGTGTCTGCAACACCGTTGCTTTGTCGATGTTGTGTCGAAGTTGCTTTGAATTTGCTGTAGCATGCAGAGGCCTTAAGTCATACATAGCACAAGTCCCCTCCGGTACTTGAGGTAACAGCAGTCGCATCTTTTCACCTGCGTAGCTCGATCTCTCAGTGGCGAGGAGTAACGCGTGGTAGGCTCACGCTGCCCCCGACACTTCCTGATTCTACTGCGCAGGCGCACCAACCGACCTGTAGGAGTCGCTGTCCACAACGCCCGATCCCCACCCATCAGTTTCCCACCCCCTAATACGGCCAATGTGTATTAGTATGAATGACCAGCTAAACTGAAAGCAATGTGGAGCGCTGGGCTCGAACAGGCGAGCCCAGCGTCTCCGCATTCGTGGCGAGCGCCTTGCCCACTACGCCACGTATCCGCCCGGCGCTACTTTATTATTATTATAAAAAACAGCGGTGATGCGGTATTCAGCCTAAGGGCGCAGATCCACCTGCCTCATATTTATGACCGCACGCGTCTTTTTTCAATGTATTCGAATGGGGAGGGAGTGTATGCGGCCGCCTATAGGTAATGCGCTGCAGTCAGCTTTTTTTTTCAGCGCCTTTCAGCTTTTTTATGCGGCCGCACACAGCCTAGAGAGTTGAAACTTTCTGAACTTTCCAGAGCGGTGCGCCGAGCGCATATTCAGACAACCAATCACAGCCAGTCATATCTACCACTCTGCTTGTAACCTGACACCGGAGCTGCCTGCCTGTCTACCCGCAAGAGACAGGAGCAGTATGAGGGCACAAATACACTAATAACTACACGAATACACTAATAAAAAGCAAAGGGCGAACTGTGGTGTCAGGCAATAACTATATAATTAATATACAATAAAGTGTATTAAAATATGCTATATGTGCAAAACCGCGGCAGTAAAATACGATGGCTGTCGCTAGATTTCTTCCTCTCTGTCATCTCGCTACAAGATGCACTTCATCCCAAAACTACCGGCGCACTGCCAGCGTTTTTCAGCTGGAAATATGAGGCAGGTGGACGCGGGCCCTAACTCTGCGGTGGGCGTGATGCAACAGCGATACCGCGGTAATGCGGTTATCGCGGCAGCTCTACTTACACTCCACCGAAACGGCGGTTACCAAAGTCACAAATGACTTACTGCTCTCTCTTGACTCAAACCTAACTTCTGTGCTCTTATTGCTTGATCTCAGTGCAGCCTTTGACACTATCGATCATTCGATTCTTCTAGGTCGGCTTGAGAATCATGTTGGCATTCGGGGTCACGCACTTGCTTGGTGTAACTGAGGGGTACAATTCCCTGACTGTATTGATAAGTATGGTATCATTAAACCACTACCGCTTTATGTACTTTAATTACTGGCCATACAGTACACGATATATGAATATGATGAACACTTCCCACAATGAAATCGGTTCCAGTCAAAGGTATTAATCAAGTATTTAATGGAGCAAAAGGTACATAGGATACTTTACATTATTCTTTGAATGCACTTGTAAGGCAAAGGAGTATGCGTAGGCAAATCAATAACGAATGTCCATTCTCTGGTTACGCAGGAGGTAATTATACAACCTGAATCTTAGGGAATTATATCTATGGTACACTAGTAATATAGCGGGAGATACTGGAAGGGGTTCCCCTGGTTGTAAGCCAGCGGGGGGGGGTAGAAGATCTGTCGGTAGTAGGACGTCTGGTCAACGATGACTAAGGAGACCTCAGGTACAGAAGCCGGTGCAGTAGCCTCTTGATCCACAGACAAATACAGCTTGGTTCTCTTGTAGACTGTAGCTCCACAGTGAAGAAAGCTAGTCGACCTCAGGCTCTCTGAAGCGCCGACTCGACTTGACTCCTCTCGGGGTAAATCCAACACGTGCAGGCGTCGGCGATTATCCGCTCCATAAATCACAGGACCAAAGCAAATATATTCCAGCCGCAAAGGGCTATGTAGTCGTCGGGTAGATTAATCCAGTGTACATGTCCATACGGTTCTCGTCTAGGTCTCCTCGGGTGAAAGCGCCATGCGGTCGGCCCAGCCTGGATAAGAACTCTAGCTAATACGAGAAAGCGTTGGAGATGCTGGTCACTGTAGAACTTTAACCGCACGATACACTATACACAAATAGACTATTAATGACTTAATAGAAATATGTCGCACTCGACGGTATAGCGCCAAACTCTGACAATTCAGTTACTAATTCGCACGCGGTTTCAATGCTCTATTCTGGGGCCAAACAGGCCATACTTCACCGCACGTTGTATCGTGGGTGAGGCTTCAACTTATCGGTAACATATACTAAGGACGAAGGGTAAGGAGGTAAGGGGCTTCTATATTCACCTGCGCCGTATTTATACGCACGGTGAACAAACTAGTTCCAATCTCATTTCTGTCGCGTATCCCTGGGCAAGGCCGGGCATGTCCAGACACATCTTGACGGTGACTTTGAACCTGGCTCCGGAGGCCGGTCCCTGGCGCCGGTGGACCGCTGTCCAATAGGAGAATGAACTATTATGGTCTGGGCTAAAGGGATATTCCGTGTATATGTACAAGGAATATACAGGGGATATCAAACGATATACAAATACTATGCAATATATATCAATAAATAAATATATATATTCGGTTTAATCTGGTCCTTTGTAACACTTGGTTTAAATCTTATTTAACTGATAGAACACACTGCATGGTCTATAATGATTTAACATCCGAGACCCTCCCAGTGCAATGTGGTGTCCCACAAGGCTCTGTCCTGGGCCCTTTGCTATTTTTGATTTACATGCTACCCCGCGGCAATATCATAAGCAAATTTGGCTTTCCTTTTTTACGCTGATGACACCCAATTATATGTACCTATTAAGCCAAATGATTCCTGAGTCCCAATTACAAAACCTTGAGGCCTACCTGCTTGCCGTCAAAAAGTGGATGTCGCAAAACTTTCTACTCCTTAATGCAGATAAAACTGAGATGTTAATTGTTGGCCCCCCCAAACCACAGAGGCCTGTTTCAGGACATCTCCCTCAACTTTGATACTTGTCATGTATCCCAGAGCTCCACCATAAAAAACCTCCGAGTCATTTTTTTAATCCTCCCTCTCATTTAATGCACATATAAAAAATTTCACCAAAATTGCCTTCTTCCATCTTCATAATATCGCAAAAATTCGCTCCATTTTAACTCTGGCTGATGCTGAAACCCTGATTCATGCTTTTGTCTCATCACGTCTGGACTACTGTAATGCACTTTTTTCAGGCCTACCTAATTCAAGCATCAAAAATCTTCAACTTGTGCAAAATGCGGCTGCACGGATACTAACTAGAACTAGAAAAGTTCATCACATCACACCAGTTTTGTCCGCCCTACACTGGCTTCCTATTCAAGCGCGATCTGACTTTAAAGTGCTACTCCTCACCTACAAAATTTTAAATGGGCTTGCTCCGCTCTATCTATCCGATCTCATCTCCCGATACTCGCCCACTCGTGCTCTGCGCTCACAAAATGCTGGGCTTCTATCGATTCCTAGGGTTAAAAAGATATCCGCTGGCCACAGAGCCTTTGTCTACCGCGCTCCCTACCTGTGGAACAAATTACCTGCCATCGTCAGGGGCGCCTGCTCTGTCGAAGCTTTTAAATCCCTGCTTAAGACCCATCTTTTCTCTCTCTCTTTCAACCTACCCTGATCTCACCTGGTCGCGTGAATATTAAAGGCAACCAACTTGTGTTCAGCTTTTCGTTCAGCGTTTCTCTGATTGGCCACACGGCCACGTGACCGCCCTAGCACACGCCCTTTTCCGCTGAGAGACGCGGCAGAAGCGCTGGTCGAACCAACGCGCTGCTCGAACCAGTTCAGACAGAGGTGTTTATTTATATTAATAAACATATCTACTAGAAACACTGGTGTTCTGTTGTGTGACTGTTGTGAAGGGCCAGATTAAACCGAATATATATATTTATTTATATATATATATTTAATTGTATTTGTATATTCTCTAATATTCCCTGATATCCCTTGTATATTCCTTGTACAATATGCATTGAATATCCATTCTAGCCTACTGAACATCCCATAATAGTCTCCATTCTACTATTGGTCGAGACCTTGGTGCCAGGCTGCCATACCCCTCAGACCCAGTTCAAACGTACCGCTCGACATGTACGAACAAGTCCTAGTTCCGCGTAGGAATTTGGCTACCGCACCACTAATGGGACTATTTGTTCATAGTGCGTATATATACTGCGCTACTAAAGTAGGACTTTCTTTTCAGTCCAGTTTCTTACCCTCCAATAGAGTCACAGACGTAAAGCCTCCCCGCGATGCCACGTGTGGGAGTAAGGCCAAGTTCGCCTACCATCGGTATTGAGACATCGTGTATATTAATATTTGAATAGTCATATTTGGCACTATATCGTCGAGTTGGACGTAGTCTATTAAGCTAATAATAGTCTGTTAATATATAGTGCTTCGTGCGGTGAGAATACTACCGTAGTCAGTACCCCATCGTTTCGGGCAGAGAACTGGCTGCTTACCCAGGGTGGTTGACCCTATGTGAAGCTGCACCCGAGGAGCCCCAGAGCCGACGAGCGAGTGGACCTGTATACCGGATTATTCTACCGACGACAGCCCGCCTTCCCAGGCACGGATTATGCTTTGGATACTTTGATTATTCTATGGATAAAGACCCCCGACACTACCGTGTGTTGGAACCCCCCCCCCGGAGAGGTCGCAAGGTGAGGAGACGCTCTGCAAGACGAGGTCTCTCCACATCTCTCCCCCGTGGACCGGAGAGAGCCGGCCCACAAAGAGTCCACCTGCTTTCATCTGTGGTCCAAGGATCGCCGGCGCATTGAACGGCACTACAGTGTGTTCTCCTGGGATACCCTTGGCCGGACGAGGCAGCTGGATTCTACCCCCCCCCCCCTCCTACTCCTGTCGGCTTACAAGCGACCGGATTAACCCCCTCTAGTGTATCCAGCCTATAATCATTAAAGTATCATTGCTGTTATTCCTTAACTATTCCAGGTCGTATATTTACCACCTGCGCCTTCAGAGATTGGACATTATCTATTGATATACCGACGAATACTCCTTGCCATAAAAGTGCATACTATTTCAATTCATAAATGTAATTAAGTGATTAAGTGTTTATTCTACACACCATCGCTGTGTAGGAAAATAAAGACCTATTTCTAATTCGTACATTTGTGTTGGATCCGTTTCATCTACGTGAGAGTGTTCATGATAATATATTTATGCCGTGTACTGGGTGGCCGAATATTAAGTACAAAGGTAGTGGTAGTAAGTATCATATCTAGTAATACAGTCAGGGAATTGTACCCCTCAGTTACAGTGACTGTACTAAACTCTTCCACCACATGACCGACATTTGACATACAGTACACCTCCTATCTATGTTGGAATTATGTTTGGTCATGACAAAACAATAAAAATCGCTACTGTTAGTAATGCTGCCACCACCCACTTCAATGACAGAGCTCTCATATTTGCGAATGCATAAACTATATCTTAAATTATGGCGATGTGTCTAATATGGCTGTCGCGAAGTCATTGATAAGCGACAGCCATATTAGACACATAGCCATAATTTAAGATATAGTTTATGCATTCGCAAAATATGAGAGCTCTGTCATTGAAGGGCTTCAACGGAGCGCGGCCGCTGCTGCTGCTGGAGCTGAAGTGATGTACAGTGACGAGTGAATCTGGTAGTTGGTTGTTAAAAACGCGAAACATAATAACGTTACGCTTTCTAGTTCAGCGCATTTCATAACTGTATGGGCTTTGTTTATACTTCAGAGACAGAGGTGATGTACAGTGACGAGTGAATCTGGTAGTTGGTTGTTAAAAACGCGAAACATAATAATCAGTCAGCAGCGCTCCACTGCTACCGCAGCTGAACACAAGTTGGTTGGTACAGCAGCTTAAGTTGGTTGGTAGTGGTACACAAGTTGGTTGCCCGCGCTGCCGCTAACTCCTTGGGTTTCATTTGGGACGTGGGAGGGGCTGCCGCTTGCTTGCGCGTGGGGGCGGGGGGTCGCGGCCAATCAGAGAAAAGCCGAACACAAGTTGGTTGCCTTTAATATTCACGCCACCTGGTCGGGGACTGACCTTTAGATTAATCTGTCTAGTTTAGTTAGGATGTCTATTTTCTCCCATGTCTGCTTTTCTGCAGACATGGGAGAACCTTTTGGCCTCTGTCTCGGCCGGTCCCGTGGAATGGCTTCGTGTCGCCTTCTGTCTGGCCTGCAGTGCTGAACCTTCTGAGTGGCTCCTCCTGCCCCCACGGGGCATGCGGCCCTGGGCTGTTGTCTCGTATCTCACCCTGTGTCCATGCGCTTGCAGTGGTTCTATCTATTGCTCTATTTCACAATTTTATTGTATACTGTGGTTCTGCTGTCGCCATGTGTGCATGTGCTCACTGCATGTATCTGTTGCTCCATCTCCGCCCACTACAAACATGGGAACTCTCTAACCCCCCCCCATCTCTCTGAGTGCTTGTCTCGTAGTGCTGACCAAGGTGATGGATGTCTCGGGGTCTTGGCCAAGATTGCAGTGACTGCTCTACGTACACCACCGAGGCCATGGATCAGCTTCTTACCGTCTTCTGTCTGTGGTCTGTCAACATGGTTTGTGGTCTGTCAACGTGGTTTCATTGCTGGGTTAAGTACTTCTATTCTATTCACATAATATGCTTACTTCATATATCTATTCTATTCACATATATGCTTACCACTTGTATCTATTGCTATGTCCGCCCATTACAATCACGCGAGCTGTCTAACGCCTGTCCCGTCTCCCTGTGAGTTGCTGTCCCGGAGTGATGACCAGAGTGTCGGACGTCCCGTGATGGAAGACCGAGAGGATGTGACCCTCTCTGCGTGCCCTCCTGTCTCCGACTGTCTCGTAGTGATGACCGGAGTCCTGGACGTCCCGCGATGATGACGGGGAGGTTGCGATCCTCTCTGCGCCCCCCCCCCCCTATCTCCCTGTCTCCAGCTGTCTCGGAGCGATGACCGGAGTGTTGAACGTCCCGTGATTAAGACGGGGAGGACGTGACCCTCTTTGCGCCGCCCCTGTGCCTCAAATAGATCCGCTATCAGCTCTATCTTTAATCTTTCAAAATGTTCAGTTGCTATCGCTATCAGCTCTATCTTTAATTTTTCAAAATGTTCAGTTGCTATTGCATGCACTTATCTGTGTTTCACTACACACATGAGTGCATGCTTACCAACTGTCCGTCTGCAACACTACTATCACCGACATCTAAGAATTTTATCCAAAGCGCTTTACAATTTGTTCCTTACATTTTACCCAATCACTCACACATTCACACAACGACGGCGGAGGCAACCATGCAAGGTGCCAACCTGCTCATCGGGAGCAGTTAGGGGTTAAGTGTCTTGCTCAACCTTGGACACATCGACACGCTGCCCGGGAGGAGCGGGAATCGAACCGGGAACCTCCGGATTGCCAGACGACTGCTCTACCTCCCGAGCCACTGACATGGGGGCTCAACAATAAATGACAATCAGAAATGTCAAGTTGCATGTTGTTATTCTAACCAGCTTAGTTCTGTTGCATTTCCAATTTATTTATTTAAATTATAAATTGATCAGGTATCAATAAGGGAATAGATAAAGAATCGAATCGATAATGGAATCGTATCGATAAAATCCTATCAATTCCCATCCCTACTAAGGGAGATCCCCCCTTGAATGGCCCTTCTAAGGTTTCTCTCCTCCACACTGCCTGTGGTGCATTTTTTCCTATTGTTAGGTTTTAGTGAGTTTTTCCTTACCTTCGCGTGGGGTATGTCTGGGAGTGTTTGCATTCGTTCATTTATTTTGCATTTATTTTAAATTTGTTGGACCTTATGGTGTTCTTGTTTTGTTCTTGACTTATTGTTATGTTTCTTCTTGACTTGTTTAAAGAAGACGTGTCCGGCCCATGGGGACATTAACGTGTGTTGTCAGGCCTTACAAATAAATTTGATTTGATTTGCTCAAGGACACTTCGACACGCTTCCCGGGAGGAGCCGGATTTGAACGAGGAACCTTCTGATTACCAGACAACCAGACGACCACTGATAACCACTGTTAAATTAAAACTAATAATAATAATAATATAAGAGTCAAAACTGGATATAAAAACCAGTCATGGGAAAACATTTGATCATAATGAGAAAACTGAATAAAAGTGTAGGTACTGTGACCCAGTGTGAGGTATGGGAGGTTGTCTGATTAGACAGTTAATATTATGGTTCCTACTGTATGCACAGTATAGCCTGTATATCTTAATTAAATGTTGAGGTAGAATCTGTAATGCCGTCAAACAGTGACCTGAAAAACATGATTTGTGAAGATTACTAGAAACGGAGATATAGGTTTTTTGAAAATGAACTCTTCACATAATATGTGGCTATTTAGTAACTCATTACAGTGTGAATGTAACTAGACCTCATGGCAGAACCTGTGTGGTCAGCAATAGCAACCCACCTATCCCCAATCGACTCCAACCCACATATCAGACCAAAACAAAAATATAAACAAAGTGCAATACCAAGTGGGGTTATTTTGCCCAGAGGTCACTGTTTAATAGCATTACAGATTGAAACATTGGCCTCCACAATCAACTACAATAAAACATTAGCCTCAATACATTTATTTTTCTCTACCATACTGGAGAATCATCCCATTGATTATGATCTGATAAATTATCAATACCAATATGAATATACACAACAATGTCTGTAGACAGGACAAAACAGGAACCAACCAACACATTACGCAGCCATTGTGGCCACTGTTTCAATAGGCCAACTAAATCTTTAACTAAATAAATAATAATAGTCTCTGAGATTGTCTAACAATCATCGGTCATTAAGCATAAGCAATAAACCATGATGTTGACCTATCAATCTCAAGGTTATGTCATGATAATTACATATAAGTAAAAAGTCATTCGGGGAGTGCCTGGTTGTGCCTGATTGCTCAATTGCCGAGTGAATGAATGAATGAAGTGAGTTGAATGATTGAATTCATGGATTACAATCTTATAACTATTTGATCCAACCAACCAAGTTAGTGTGCCGTGTGGTATATATTTTTGAACTAGCATACATATAAATGTAAACAAATTCATTAGCACATGTTCAGGTCAATACAACCATTTAATAGTCAGCATTTTATAAGCCAAAATATGTTGGACATAGTACTGCCAATTTCGAGGTTTGGAGCTTGTGTACATAAAACGTCTATAGGCTATAGGACACCTATATTTCTAGGTTTCAACAAATAAGATAGTGTAGACAGGCACACCTCATAGAAACAGGAGGAGCTTGTTCAAATGTATATGATTGTATGTTCACATATTCTTTGCAAATGTTGGTCTGGACCGTACTGTATTGTACCCATTCTGCAATCTGTTAAAAAGTTAACGTTTTCAATCAATCAATCAACCAGCTCAGGTATAATCTGCATTGCATCTTTTGAATTTTGAGTAAACCCAAAGTCATATTCTCTCAATACTCTCAATACTTAGTATTTTTAATATACATCATTATTGGTACTTTTGAGTATTTTTGTACAAACAATAGTATTTGGGCACACACGACTGTTGTAGAGTTGTTGTTGTTGTTGTTGTTGTCATTTCAATTTACGTGTCGCACTTACCATCCACGTCTGCTGAAGTACACAAAACTAGCGTACACACTGCCAAGTAGAACGTCGTCAACTGAACTGCGTTTGTAGAAAACTGCATGGCGACGACGGTTCTCCGTGGACTCGCCAGTGGGTAAAGTAAAGGACCGAGTGTAGCCGTTAAAGATGAGGTATTTGTAGTGTTTCCAAATGGGTGTGTGAGCTGTGTCACCTTTGCACAACTTAGTGAAGCAACCTGAATGAATGCATGACCTCGCGTTGTATTGTTCGGTTGTGATAGACAGGGCCGTTTCTAGCTTTTTGGGGGCCCTACGCGAAATGTTGTTTGGTGGCCCCTATTTTGTGAAACTACTGTATCAAGTGATTGATTGAAATTGATTGATTGAAAACTTTATTAACAGATTGCAGAATGGGTACAATACAGTACAGCTCAATACACACAATTGTTAAGGGGATGCAGACCAGAGAAAGACTTTCGTCTTGTTTACATCAGGGTCCCCCATTTTCAATTCATCAGGACATATATATGACATACATGACATACAGATAGTCAGTACTGCTACATCTATACATTTATGACATACCAGATTTGCAAATACAGTACTGTTTGTGATACAGAAGGAGTCAGGAAAAGGGAGTATATACATTTGACGTAGAAACTGTACATTGGAGGAGGTTGGGTGGGGGGGGTTGGGTACACTGGGATATTGACAACCATACTGGGTAATCTACATTGGAGGTGGGGGGGGGGGGGGGGGCACACTGTATAAACAAGCAAAACTGTACATTGAGGGGGGGGGGAGACACTGTACAAACAAACAAAATTGTACATTGGACTATTGACAAAACCATACTAGGTAAATGTACATTGGAGGGGGTTGGGTTAGGATATTTACAGGGGCCAGTGTTGAATTGCAGTCTCCCGTAGGTGTCCCTTGAGAGAGGTTTTGAAAGTGGGTAGTGATCCACATTCCTTTACAGCTTTGGGTAGGGCGTTCCACATTGATGTGGCATAATTGCGAAACGTGTTTAGTCCCTTATTTGAGCCGAATCTGGGTTTAACATGATTTGTGGAGCTCCCTCTGGTGTTGTGATCGTGGTATTCACTGACCTTTGGGAAGTATTTTGACATGTACATGGGTACCTTGGTCGTGTAGTGTATCTTGTAGACCAGGCCCATTGCAAGTTGCTGTACTCTGTCGTCTACTCTAAGCCATCCTAGGTTGTCAAAGTGGGCAGGGGTGAGGTGGGTTCTAGGAGTAAGGTCAAGCAGTAGTCTGACCAGTTTGTTTTGAGATGTTTGTAATTTTGTTTTTAGCGCCTTTGAGGTGCTTTGGTACCATGAGGTGCAAGCATAGTCGTAGTACCCCTGAATGAGTGCTCCTGCCAGAGTCTTCAGGGTATTCTAAGTCAAGTCAAGAGTCAAGAGTTTTATTTGTCACGGCATACAAGTATACAATGAAATGCGGGGGGTCTTGCCCGCAACGATGTGCATAATACAATAGTAATATATAATAGAATCCAATAGAACGACATTGTGCAATAAAACAAGTAAACAAAGTAGGGCATATCAGTATATGTACGTAACATGAGTTATTTACAGAGCATGGTAGGACATGCTAGGTCCTGTGGTAGTGCAATACACTGTTAGCTACGGATGAGGCACTGGGTCTTTATGTACACTGCAATGCTATTATACAATCTCAAGTTATAGATTGATTGATTGATTGATTGATTGAAAACTTTATTAACAGATTGCAGAATGGGTACAGTACAGTACAGCTCAATGCATACAATTGTTAAGGGGATGCAGACCAGAGAAAGACTTTCGTCTTGTTTACATCAGGGTCCCCCATTTTCAATTCATCATAACATATATGACATACACGACATACAGATAGACAGTACTGCTACATCTATACATTTATGACATATCAGATTTGCAAATACAGTACTGTTTGTGATACAAAAAGAGTCCAGAAAAGAGAGTATATACATTTGACTGTACATTGGAGGGTAGGTGGGGGGGGGGGCTGTACATTGGAGGTGGTTGGGGGTGGGGGGGGGGGGGGGGGGCACTGTACAAGCAAAACTGTACATTGTAATATTGACAACCATACTTGGTAATTTACTGTACATTGGGTTGGGTTAGGACATTTACAGGGGCCAGTTTCGAATTGCAGTCTCCCGTAGGTGTTCTTTGAGAGTGTTTTTGAAAGTGGGTAGTGATTCACATTCCTTTACAGCTTTGGGTAGTAGATACTATTTTTTTTTTTTTTTTATTGGTCTTTTTCCCCCTCCATTTTTCCTCCGATTTTCTCCCATCCCAATGTTAGTCGTATGCCAATTCCCAGTCCCTTCCTGGTCGCTGCGCTTTTACCCCCCACAGTCAGATCATTTTGGGAGAGTGGAGGCTACCACGTGCTTCCTCCGACACACGTCCAGCCAATCACCGCTTCTTTTCACCTGGCAGCGCGGATTCTCATTGAGAGGGCGTAGCGTGTGGGAGGACCACACTATCCCCCTCACGTCCAATCCGCGCTTAGCAGGCGCCCCGACCGAACTGTAGGAGTCGCTGTTTACAATGACCCGGACCCACCCCGCCAGCTTCTCCCACCCTCTGATACAGCCAATTGTATCAGTGCAGACGGCCAGCCAAGCTGGTGACAACCCCGGAGCTGTGAGCTGGATTCGAACAGGCGAACCAAGCTCACAGCTCCGGGGCTGGTGACGAACGCAATCTCCGCTCGACCACCTAACCGCCCTAGTAGATACTATTCTTAAAGTGACCTTTCCTTTAGTAAAGTGACCATAAGTGTGAGCGTGTGCAGCATGAGTGTGTGTTTGCTCATGTTAAAGTGGCTGCTAGTGTGTGAGCGTGTACAGTGTGTGTGTCGTGTGTGTGTGCTCATGTGTGCTTGTGTGTGGAGAGTTCAGTGTTCAAGGCTCTGATGGCCTGGGGGAAGAAGCTGAGCCGAAGTCTCTCTGTCCTAGTAGCTGGTGTTCGCAGGCGTCTGCCTGACCGCAGCAGCATGAACAGGCTGTTGTTGGGGTGGTGAGGGTCTTTCATTATTCCGCAGGCTCTGGATTTGCACCTCTTGTTGTATAGAACCTGCAGGGGTGGTAGTGCAATACCCGTGGTACGCTCGGCTGAGCGCACCACTCTCTGTAGGACCTTCTTGTCCTGTGCCGTGCTGTTTCCATACCAGGCAGTGATGTCAAGATGCTCTCTACAGCTCCGGAGTAGAAGGACTGTATGATGGGGGATTCCAAACCCTTTAACTCATTGGGCACCAGCCATTAGCCTTATCCTTGTAATGGTTGCGCCAGGTTTCCATAGCCTACTTTCACTGTGCGTCACTATGTTTGGAGAGCTATATATTATAGCTATGGAGACAATACTATGGCCATTTGACAGTGACTTTCTTCCGTCGAACATGCAAAAAATAAATACTTTTTTTCATGTATACGTTCGCGCGTTATCCCGTGGTGAATATTATAGTTTAGGAGTGATCCGGGATCATTCCTGAAAAGCTGAGTTATAGGGCGCCACGTGAATTCTGCTATAATCGTTGGCGTTTCTTGCCTGGACACGCTACTATTTCCAAATCAAATGTATATAATAGGTATTATGTTTCATCATGAATGCATGAAAGGGGGGGGGGGATAGTTTTTTTATGCTTTGATATTGGCCAGTAACGGCATTCGTTTTGAACACCACACACGCTGATCAGCTGGATCGATATGAAAACATTGTACGATCAAGCTGGAATTGACGTCAGATAGCCCTTACCTTTGATCGGGGGTATTCCAAAAGGAATATTCGAATTGTGTGCTTGCGATTTCCAGTATTGGTGTCCATCTGTTTCCCAATGATGACATCAGGCTCCCTCGATGGATTATGAATGGAAATAGCGAATAAAATAAATAACGACCAAAACTCGACTTTTCTCGGGTTTGGCACTCAAGCGATGGCGAGTTAACCCGACTTATCTCGGGTCTGGCGTCCAATGTGTTAAGAGGAAAAGAGGCTAGATCCATGAAAAAAACGTATATCTTTTTTTCCTCACAAATTTTAATCAAACATCTCAAGTTGACCCCAGCAATGACAGAAAATTATAATAAATAGGAAACACTGGGGCTCCCCTACATCAAGAAACTCCTGAAAACTTACAGGATTTACCGAATCCACATTATAACATCTCCCAAATGCACATAAATGAGACTGCAGATACAAATTTCTGACTTACAATATTGAAAGTTAAATGGACCTATTTAAGATAAAGTTAAATAAAGTTTGAAAATGCTAAAGTTTTGTCAGTAAGCTACTTATGTATTTTATTTTTTTATAAAAAAAAACGCCCACTTGCGGTCATAAGCAGTAGCCTATTGTTTAAATGTTTTAAGCTGATGATTTGTTACATCCCTACAGGATATATATATATATAACATTTATTATTTTTTATTATTATTATTATTTCTTAAATTTTTTATCGCATTTTAGGAGGCCCCCTGGTGGCTTCAGGGCCCTTTGCAACCGCAAAGTCCGCATATGGAAAGAAACAGGCCTGGTGATAGATAATGGTGTTGAGGGGGCTGGTTCAAGGCAGGACTCAGTAGCCTACTTGCGTTCTTGTTTACAAAGAATGCAACTGGTGTCACTGCGTGACTACGCACTTTAATTAAGGCTGATCCAGGAACACAATTACAGTAACATTTCATATCACACTGATGGTCATATCAGAGAGAGGGTAACCTGTTGTTTTCATAATCATACATGTGAGTCTTATGATGGAGTTTCTGTGAAATAGCTATATAGTTTTAAAGTTCAAGTTTTGTTTTATTTATCACATATAAAGTACATGTACATTACAGTGAAATGCTTGGTTCTATATGAACCCCCCTGAGATTATGCTTCATACAGTAAAAAAAAGTAAAAAGAATAAAGACCAAACACTATAAAAAGCATACAATATACAAACTATTTTGTACAACCTAAAGTACAAAATTAAGTACAAAATGCAAATGACGAGGTACAAAATGCAAAAATGAGGTATGGATGTAGTGCAAATATCTTTGTAATAAATAGATACAAAATATGGTGTAGTGTTATTAAAAGTGTTTAAGATAAAAGGTAACCTGTTGTTTTCACAATCATACACGTGAGGCTTATGATGGAGCTTCTGTGAAATAGACTATAGTGTTTTGTCTGTGTTTGGATGTCTCCCTTTTATTCTGTATAAGCCCATGCCTTTCATTATTTATGGCCAGGCAGGTCTGGGTATGAGTTCGCCTACATCCAGGTGAGAGTTTTGAATGACAGAGCTGTCAAACCAGCTTAATTAAACTGAAGACTTCCTGTGGAGAGGTTTTGCCTTCATAATAAAAGTGTGGAAATGGACACAAATTCATCATGATCACCGGAAGTAGAATTTCTTGAACGACTCTGATCCTTCACTACCATGGATGACTGGTAGCAACAGGGTTACAAGGAACAGCTGACGTCACCAGATCACAACCTTGCTGGGCATGTGCAGGCAGAACGGTGGAGCCCAGGAGTCACGTTAAAGCAGGGGTAGGCAACCTTGGATAAACTAGTTAAAAGTGAGCTTACAGTACCTGTAGAAAGCTCTCCCAGCATCTGTTTTATTATATGTTACAATAAATATAGACAATAAAGAATTTGGCCACAGATTGCCAAAGGATTCTGAAGGCGCGCAAAGCCTCTCTCCTCTCATCTGGGGCCAATAACCCACCCTGCTGAAGCAAACAGGGGTGCTCATGTCTCCGACTTTCACAGATGGATGGAGTATGGTGGAAGATACCCACCTATCCCCTGTGTCCATAACTCAACTCATCATGAGCAGAGCTTTCATTAGAGCCTATATGAAGGCTCTGTGACGATTCTGAAGAAAATCTCTTTTGGAGCTCAAAATTGGCAGCCATCTTGCATTTGAAGGTCAACAATAGGTCAAATCATTATATAAACACCAAATATGTATTCCTTGACCAAAATAAGCTCTGAAACCATGTATTGTGCATCATTGTAGCCAGGTTAAACAATTAAAAAGTTTATTTCCATGGCAGCCATTTTGGATTTTGGTCTCTCACAAATTGTCCCGCCTTTTTAAAAAATACACTGCGGCTAAATTAGTTTATTAACCCTCCTAGATGACAAATCCATTGAGAAACGGATCTTCGCTCTCCATGGTCACGGAAGTGCCACAGATGACCCAACTAATATGTCTATACTACTACTGTACCTATGATAATATGTCTATACTACATTTTACTACCTACTATGCTAATATGTCTATACTACTATGCACTCAAGACTGTAGCACTCAAGTTTGACACTGTTTGACGAAAAATTGTAGGCCTACTTACCCTTCCTGCTGACTTGTTGTACAGACCTTGTAAGTTGCTTTGGATAAAAGCGTTCAGCTAAATAACTAAATGTAAATGTAAATTAGCATTACCGTTCTCTGTGAAGGAACTTGACAGCACCATGTCACAATGGCAGGTTCACTCACCTCACCATGGTCCAGGCCCGGACTGGCCATCGGGACATTCGGGACGAATCCCGATGGGCCGGAAAAGTGGGCTGGTCCAAAAAAATCGATCTTTTTCTTTTTTTGGATGGGTTTGACTGGCCCATTTAGTCCACTCCGATCGGCCCACTTTGGTAGGGTAGGGCTGAAAAAGTTAGATGTAAAAACTCCTGTGTGTGGACTGGAGACACGTTGTGGGCGTGTTTGTTTACACACTGCTACTGGTCTACAAGATACACTACACGACCAAGGTACCCATGTACATGTCAAAATACTTCCCAAAGGTCAGTGAATACCACGATCACAACACCAGAGGGAGCTCCACAAATCATGTTAAACCCAGATTCGGCTCAAATAAGGGACTAAACACGTTTCGCAATTATGCCACATCAATGTGGAACGCCCTACCCAAAGCTGTAAAGGAATGTGGATCACTACCCACTTTCAAAACCTCTCTCAAGGGACACCTACGGGAGACTGCAATTCAACACTGGCCCCTGTAAATATCCTAACCCAACCCCCTCCAATGTACAGTCATTTACCTAGTATGGTTTTGTCAATAGTCCAATGTACAATTTTGTTTGTTTGTACAGTGTCTCCCCCCCCCCCCCCCCCCTCAATGTACAGTTTTGCTTGTTTATACAGTGTGCCCCCCCCCCCCCCCTCCAATGTAAATTACCCAGTATGGTTGTCAATATCCCAACGTACCCAACCTCCTCCAATGTACAGTTTCTACGTCAAATGTATATACTCCCTTTTCTTGACTCCTTCTGTATCACAAACAGTACTGTATTTGCAAATCTGGTATGTCATAAATGTATAGATGTAGCAGTACTGACTATCTGTATGTCATGTATGTCATATATGTCCTGATGAATTGAAAATGGGGGACCCTGATGTAAACAAGACGAAAGTCTTTCTCTGGTCTGCATCCCCTTAACAATTGTGTGTATTGAGCTGTACTGTATTGTACCCATTCTGCAATCTGTTAATAAAGTTTTCAATCAATCAATCAATCAAAAACTCCACTCGCGTCGCCAATAAACATAATCGTTTCAAGACATTGCGTCGGTCTGAGAGAAGAATCAAGCATTGGAAATACATTTGGACTGCAGTATTCTGTTGTGGATGGTTAAAACCTTTGTTTACATATTGTGGTGTGGATTAAAACGTTTGTTTATGGACCCATTTTCTGCCTGGCTCAAATCAAGCTGGCAGGCTTGTTCGAAGTTGAACACAGCTACAACCTCCACTCCACCACAAGTCTCTGTAAGTAATAATAATAATAATTCATTTAATTTATATAGCGCTTCTCAGTAACCCGAAGTCGCTGACAGTAGTCGGGAGCAAGAGTACAAACAAAGAAACAAAAGCAAAGAAACAAAGAAACAACAAAGAAACAAAAACAAAAGGAACATGAGACCATGGGGGAACAGGGGAGACAGCATGAAAGCACAAAAAAGACTGGAGACAGACATCAATCAGGTTGGAGGGGGGGGGGGGGGGGGGTTTAAGGGTGGGGGGGTTGAAGGCAAGGGAGAACAGGTGGGTTTTGAGGCGAGCTTTGAAGGTGGAGAGTGTAGGGGAGTTTCTGATGGACTGGGGGAGGGAGTTCCAGAGTCGGGGTGCAGTACGAGAGAAGGCCCGATCTCCGAAGTTTTTAAGCTTGGATGTCGGGACAGTGAGGGAGGCAGTGGAGGAGGACCGGAGGGAACGGGTGGGGCGGTAGGGAAGAAGGAGATCAGTCAGGTAGGGGGGGGGGGGCAGGCTGTGGAGGGCTTTGAAGGTGAGGAGTAGTGTTTTAAAGTTTATGCGGTGTTTGATCGGGAGCCAGTGGAGGGAGTGGAGGACAGGAGTGATGTGTTCGCGGGACCGGGTTTTAGTGAGGAGGCGGGCGGCTGGATTTTGGACCATTTGCAGTTTATGGAGGGAGCGGGAGGTGATACCAGTGAGGAGGGAGTTGCAGTAGTCCAGGCGGGAGGAGATGAAGGCGTGAATGAGGGATTCAGCAGCGGGGGGGGAGAGGCAGTGACGGATTTTTGCGATGTTGCGGAGGTGGAAGTAGGATATTTTTACAATGGAGCGTACGTGGGGGTCAAAAGAGAGGGTGGGGTCAAGGAGGACACCAAGGTTTCGGACTAGGGGGGAGGGGGTGATGGTGGAGTCATTGATGGTGAGTGTGATGGGTCCGGATCTGGTGAGGGTGGTTTTGGTGCCAATGATGAGAAGTTCAGTCTTGTCACTGTTCAGTTTGAGGAAGTTGTGAGTCATCCAAGTTTGGAGTTCGGTGATGCAGGATTCGATGTGACTGAGGGGTGGGCTGTGGGGGGATTGTGTACTGATGTAGATTTGGGTGTCGTCAGCATAGCAGTGGAAGTTGAGGTGGTATTTACGGATGATGTGACCAAGGGGGAGAATGTAGCAGATGAAGAGCAGGGGGCCAAGGACTGAGCCTTGGGAGACCCCCTGTGTGACTGGGGAGGGGGAGGAGGTGTGGCCGGAGAGGGAGATGAATTGGTGTCTGTCTGTGAGGTAGGAGGAGAACCAGCCAAGTGCTGTGCCCTCAACACCCAGTTGGTGCAGCCTTTGGAGGAGGATGGAGTGACACACTGTGTCAAAGGCTGCACTGAGATCGAGTAGGATCAGGATGTTGAGGGCACCGGAGTCAGCGGAGATGAGGAGGTCGTTGATGACCTTAACAAGTGCAGTTTCGGTGCTGTGAGCGGGACGGAAGCCAGACTGAAGGGGTTCATAGAGGGTGTTGGACTGGAGATGGGAGTGGAGTTGGGAGGCAGCAATGCGTTCCAGTGTTTTAGAGAAAAAAGGAAGGTTGGATATGGGGCGGTAGTTGGAGAGGCTGGATGGGTCAAGAGTGGGTTTTTTGAGGACAGGGGTGACAGCGGAAGTAAGCTAGCTAATGGCTAATGCATCCTTACACTACTGAGAAGTATTTTCATATCTTAACCAACATTGCAACTTGCAAGGCGCTTATAATGAAACGTTCCAACCGCGACATCAATTGTTCATCAATTCATTCAACCTAGCGTGCACTTATTTTCAACCTAGAACCTAAGCGCGCTCTCTCTCTCTCTCTCTCTCTCTCTCTCTCTCTCTCTCTCTCTCTCTCTGTCTGTGAGGGAGGAAGGAAGGAAGTGGTGGGGAGTGAGGAAGAAAGGGGGAGAATGAGAGACAGAGAGCAAGAGAGATTAGTGGAAATTTGATGCTAGTAAAAGACGCAGAACAATATTCGAAAATTACAGACCTGTTTAGTATGGGTGGGAATCACCAGAGGCCTCACAATACGATACTATCACGATACGATAGTATTGCGATACTAAATATATTGCGATATGCTGAGTATTGCGATATTAATATTGCGATATATTGCGATTTATTACCTTTTTTCAACTGCAAAGTAAAACTTTGTCAACATGTTTTATCTAATAAAATATAGTTCAGTCTGTTCATCTCACTTCAATAATTTTTATTGCAGAACATGGTATTTTCTCAAGCAGACAGATGTAAACACTGTAATCTGTGTTGCATGTACCTGACAAATTGAACTGTTTGTATTACAGTCATATTCCAACTTACAGTAACTGAATGCACATGTGTGCGTGTGTGGACTACTGTGACTTGCTGCGAAACATGCTGGTGATGTAGAGTAGGACAGTTTAATTGGGGGAGAGACAGAGAGAGTGACAGACAGACAGACAGACAAACAGACAAACAGACAGACAGACAGACAGACAGACAGACAGACAGACAGACAGACAGACAGACAGACAGACAGACAGAGAGAGACACAGAGAGAGAGAGAGAGACACACACACACACACACACACACACACACACACACACACACACACACACACACACACACACACACACACACACACACACACACAGAGAGACGCACATACACAGAGAGAGAGAGAGACACACAAAGAGAGAGACACACACACACACAGAGAGACACACACACAGAGAGAGACACACACATAGAGAGAGAGACACACACTCACACAGAGAGAGACACACAGAAAGAGAGATAGACACACACACACAGAGAGAGAGACACACACAGAGAGAGAGAGAGACACACAGAGAGAGACACAGATAGAGAGAGAGAGTGAGAGAGAGAGAGTGAGAGAGAGAGTGAGAGAGAGACACACACACAGAGATACACACGCACAAAGAGAGAGAGAAAGAGACACACACAGAGAGAGAGACACACACACACACACAGAGAGACACACACACACAGAGAGAGAGAGAGAGAGAGAGAGAGAGACACAGAGAGAGAGAGAGAGAGAGACACACACACACACAGAGAGAGACACAGAGAGAGAGACACACAGAGTTTAAAAAGGACAATAAATCGAATCTAACTGAAATTGTGTAGCACAGACCTTTCTATGGATCAAAACCTCAATATTATTATGGTGTATAGTTAACACCTCATGTATCCTTAATCCCTAGGCTAATGAGGCACTAAGATGTTAGTAAAAAAAAGAAAACGTATGCCAATGACAGGAAGTAATGGTGTGTGTGTGTGTGTGTGTGTGTGTGTGTGTGTGTGTGTGTGTGTGTGTGTGTGTGTGTGTGTGTGTGTGTGTGTGTGTGTGTGTGTGTGTGTGTGTGTGTGTGTGTGTGTGTGTGTGTGTGTGTGTGTGTGTGTGTGTGTGTGTGTGTGTGTGTGTGTGTGTGTGTGTGTGTGTGTGTGTGTGTGTGTGTGTGTGTGTGTGTGTGTGTGCACTGTGCACATCTAGGGGCAGGGTGTAGATTTGGTCTCCCTGATGTTGACTCCTTAGCCACAGCCTTGGGTTGTTTAATACTGGACGAGTGTTTCATAACGGCCGTTGTGTGGGCCGGTTTCGGGGCCGGTGCGTGGGCTGGTGCGTCTGAATGTCCCGGGCTGAATGTGTGTCCCAGTCCGACCCTGCCATGGTCTACTCTGAAGAATATGAAACAAAAATAGTGCATATGTTATTTATATGTTAAATATGGGATCCCAATAATATGGGATTATTTAGCACATTTCCTGGAAAATTTGTGCATTCAACAAGTTTACAGTGAATGTGCACACATTAACCGGCACCCGTCAGGCACCCGTCAACACACCACAGAGTCCTTGAATTACCTGCTGCATCCATGGCATGATAAATACACATTTAGTTTGGATGAATGATTGAAACAGATTAGGCCTATCTATCAACCAAACATTTCTGGAAAGTTACACTACATGAGATTGGCCCATAAAATCATAGAAGATCCCTCACATGTTTACACACAGAATATGAGCTGCTACTTTCACATAGGCACTTCAGATCCCCCAAGGGGGGAGATTACAAGATTAATTTGTGCTAATAAGCCTACTTAACAGGTAGGGTTGAAATGTGGTCGCAACCTACACAGGATAGT
Organism: Notolepis coatsorum; assembly: GCF_963971535.1. Lineage (NCBI taxonomy): Eukaryota > Metazoa > Chordata > Actinopteri > Aulopiformes > Paralepididae > Notolepis > Notolepis coatsorum. The sequence goes on along the minus strand of NC_140182.1, from coordinate 80,726,419 downwards.
GTAATTTAATATCCCTTTGAAACCTAAGCCTGAAACAGTCCACCTGGGTATATGTAGTTGTTATTGCTGTGTAATTGTCAGAGAATGTGCTGTGAGTAAGTGCTTTTCACCCTTTTTTCAGAAGTACTTCAGCTTTCAATGTGTGTTATTGTTTGAACTTACTGTATGTTTTGAGTGTGTATCAAACTGTTATTATTAGACAAGAAAAACAAAAATCGGATTTCTACAGGTTTTTTAGTGAAGTAGACACCATCAATTTAGCTTATCACATGTACATTTTGAACTTGGAACTATTATGCAACTGCAATAAAGTTTATGAACCCTGGCCTTTTAGATTATGCTTCTTAGGCTCCTTTTTACTCACTTCTTTCTAGGCGGAATTTTGACCTTGGTGGTTGATCTTGAAGCAGGTAGAATTCTACTTGTGTTTACTTCCTCAATAACTCCCACAGTTTTTGGATTACCGTAAAAGGCAATATAAATTGTAAAGAAAGCTCACCTCCTTGGCTTTCAGACAGCGCTGAGAGATAGATAGCGCAAATACTCAAAGAGTTACGGTACAGAGAATCAGCAGTGATAAATGGGCTTAAAAGAGATATACAGCGCTGAATCTTCTGACCGCCTCAGACCCATTCCTATCCGAGCTCCTGGAGGGTCATCAAAGAGAAGCAGGATATTCTCTGTCCTTGATGGTAGAAGGAACTTCCCACCACAGTTAGGACAGCCAAAACCCCAACAATGTTCCGGCGTCAACTAAAAACGTTCTTCTTGCATAATATTACTACCTACTACTATGCTAATATGTCTTTACTACTATGCATATGTAACGGGGAAGCCCGTGGGTATGTCCACAGTCACGGAAACAGGGGTGTTGACGAGTGACTGTGGCAGTGCGGGCTGTTAAGTTAAACTCACTTCCTCATAACAGGGTTAACAGACGCATAGGTACGGTAGTTAGGAGTGAATTCACTTCTTAGTGCAGCGGCCTGTGTCGTCGCCCGCGGCGCGGGAGCCCCCTGTTCGACTCCCCCTTGGGACATTAACATTTAACATCAACACAACGCAGACCAATATGATCCGTCACAGTGGTGCCCAGTGACCCGGATGTCCTGAGGGGCGTGAGTTTAGGGAGGTGAGTGTAATGGGGAAGCCCGTGGGTATGTCCACAGTCACGGAAACAGGGGTGTTGACGAGTGACTGTGGCAGTGCGGGCTGGTAAGTTAAACTCACTTCCTCATAACAGGGTTAACAGACGCATAGGTACGGTAGTTAGGAGTGAATTCACTTCTTAGTGCAGCGGCCTGTGTCGTCGCCCGCGGCGCGGGAGCCCCCTGTTCCACCCCCCGTCGGGACATTAACATTTAACATCAACACAACGCAGACCAATATGATCCGTCACACATAGACTGTAGCAGTGTAGCACCCAAGTTCAATACTGTTTGACGAACATTGTTACTTAGCTGTCAGAGTTGTACCCTTCCTGCTGACTTGTTGTACAGAACTTATAAGTCGATTTGGATAAAAGCGTCAGCTAAATGACTAAATGTAAAATGTTAATATAAAAGGGCTGTGCAGTGTGCACTACAAATAACCTTGGACTTATGGGACTGTGCCACATCAAATTAATGACATTGGTTGGGAGGGAAGGAAGGGGTTAATCACATTGTCTCTCTGTCTTGTCTGTATGTCTGTCTATGCTGTAACATGGTTGTCTTGGGAACTAGGTGAAAGTTGACGAGCGAACATGAGTTGTGACTCAGACTTCACAACGCATGGAGGTGGATGGCACAAATGGATTTCTCTCTTTTTTTGGCATCGGTTTACTAAAACGTCTCTCAAAGACCCATTTCTGAACGGATTTTTATAAAACTTTGACCTGTACTACATAAGACTTCAGGCCATGGAACCGCTGTGTTTTCCAGTTCATACTGGAATAATGGAATATGGAATCTTGCAACCACTAAAGAAACATTTTAGTACACAAGTTCAAGTTCAACTCAAGTTCAGACCTCTGTTACTCCATTTTCATTAGCACTAAAGTGATTATCCCTTTTTGCATTAGTAACTTCAGAATATTATCTTTCAAAAGAAACCAGGCTCATGCATGTGCTATAAGTATAAAGTATAAAGCTAAGCTTTGCAAAAAAGGTATGCAGTCCTCAAGTTCAAATAAAAAAAATTGCCACTTTTCTGCCTGCCTGTTAAGAGGTTTTAAGGCCATTACCGGGCAATTATCATATTATCACAATAATAATAATAATACATTATATTTGGTGGCGCCTTTCACGACACCCAAGGTCTGATTGATTGATTGATTGAAAACTTTATTAACAGATTGCAGAATGGGTACTGTAACTGAGGGGTACAATTCCCTGACTGTATTGATAAGTATGGTATCATTAAACCACTACCGCTTGATGTACTTTAACTTCTGGCCATCCAGTACACGATATCTAAGTATGATGAACACTTTCCCACATATGAAATCAGGTCCACACAAATATAACAGGCGAAGGTTTAATATAGCAAAAGGTATATACAACATTCACTTAATTACATTTATGATTTGAATGCACTTGTAAGGCAAATGAGTATTCGTAGGCAAATCAACACTGAATGTCCAATCTCTGGTTACGCAGGAAGCAAGTATACAACCTGGTTCTTTAGGGAACTATAGCGATGGTACTTAAGGATTATAGCGGGATACTAAAGGGGTCCTGCTGGTTGTAAGTCAGTAAGGGGGGGGGGGGTTTGGAGAGCCGTCAGCTGCATCCCATCTGGCCAACGATTCCTGGGGAGAATTCAGGTACAGAAAACAGTGCCCGCAGGATCTTGATCCACAGATGAATACACTTGGGCCCTCTTGTAGACGGTAGCTGTAGGTCCACAACGAAGGAGAAGCGAGGCGGCCTCGGTCTGGGTTGAGCGCCGTCTCACCTGGGCTCCTCTCGGGGGTAATTCCAACACTCACTGGCGTTGGCTGTTATCCGCTCCACAAATCAAAGCACCCAAAGCAAATAGATATTCCATGCCGTATAGGCTCAGCAGTCGTCCGGGTAGGTAATCCAATGTGCAGGTCCACTCGTCCTCGCCCAGAACTCCTCGGATGAAAGCACCACGCGTGGTCTGCCCAGCCTGGTTAAGACTCTAGATAACGCGAGGAACGATGGGGGTGCTGCTCACTTTAGAACTTTAACCGAACGATGCACCATACATAATAGACTATTATTACTTAATAGAAATACGTCCCACTCGACGGTACAGTGCCAAACTATGACAATTCAGCTATGAATTTACACGAGGTCTCAATGCCTATTCTGGGGCCAAAATAGGCCATACTGCACCACACGTGGGTCGTGGGTGAGGCTTCACGTCTGTTACTAGGTTGGAGGGTAAAGGACTAATGGACTAAAAAAGAAAGTTCTACTTTACTTGCGCCCTATTTATATGCACGGTGAACAAATAGTACCATTCGTATTTCGGTAGCCGTATTCCTACGCGGAACCGGGGCTAGTTGGGACATGTTCGTCGGCACTATTGAACTTGACTCAAGGGGCCTGTCTGCTGGCGCCAGGTTCTTGTCCAATGAGAGAATGAACTATTATGGGCTGTAGTAGACTAAAGGGATATTCAGTGTATATGTACAAAGAATATACAAGGGATATCAAACGATATACAAATACTATTAAATATATATCCATAATTAAATATATATATTCGGTTTAATCTGATCCTTCACAACAGCCGCCCCCTAATTAGTCCCACCTAATTAGCTAAGCAGAGACAGATTAACCGCACTGTCTACCACTCAAGGTCCGCTGTAAGGGTCAGTCAACTCACAAAGTCATGGGGTCATGGTCGTCATCGATAGTGTCTGGGAGTCTTGGCAGTTCTATTAGCCTCGCCACGGGTCGTGTGTAAGTTCGCCCTTGGACGAGCACTTCAGCTGCTCGGACCTTGCCATCGGCACCGGTGATCACTTTGCTTACGCGGCCAGCCGGCCACATAGCTCTGGGTAGTGACTGGTCGATAATCATGACGACTGTTCCTTCTGTCAAATTGTCTCTCTCTTTTACCCACTTCCGGCGGGTCTGTAGAGACGGTAGATAGTGGAGTAGGAAGCTATTCCAAAACTTGTCAGCCAGTACTTGACTGTACCTCCACATTCTTCGGCCGTTCGCTTCTTCAGGCCTGTACATTGTCTGGGGTAGCGCGGGGTCCAGCCGCCCCATCAAGAGTGTGTTGGGGGTGACTGGGTCGACATCTGCTACATCACTTGAGACGTAACCGAGGGGCTTGGAGTTCAATACTCCCTCGATCTCCGTGAGGACTGTCATTAGGACTTCTTCCGCCACAGTCTGGGCCCCAAGCATGGCGTACAGGGCTGTCTTTATAGAACGTACTTCTCGTTCCCAGGTTCCACCGAAGTGGGGTGCGTTCGGGGGATTAAACTGGAAGTCAATCTGGGATGGAGCGAGGTGGGTCTTAAGTTCTGGGCCCATAGCTTGGAAGCTCTCTCTCAGCTCTCTTTCTCCGCCTTTGAAGTTTGTCCCGTGATCAGACAACAATGTAGACGGTTTTCCTTTCCGCGATGTGAATCTTCGGAAGGCCATAAGGAATGAGTCTGTGCTCATGGTTGGAAGGAGTTCGATATGTATCGCTCTGGTGGTCATGCATTTGAATACAATACCCCACCGCTTCTCGGTTCCTCTTCCTTTCTTTATATACAACGGGCCAAAACAGTCCATGCCTGTGGAGTGAAAGGGCTTGTCGCCGAGTCGGAGGCGACAGGGAGGTAGGTCAGCCATCCGGGGTATGCTGGGCTGCGCGTGCCACTTTCGGCAGTCTAGACAGGTTCGCTGGAAGCGTTGCACTGCTTCTCTCCCTTGAAGTATCCAATAGCGACGTCTGATCTCCGCGAAGACTCTCTCTGCTCCTGCGTGGTGCACATCCTCGTCGTATTTCTTTATGATCAGCTCTGTGACCTTGTGTCGGCTGTTCAAGACTATCGGGTACTTAACGTCATCCGGTAGGTCGGGGGCTCTCCGCAGACGACCACCCACTCTGATGAGATTATGGGCGTCACTCTCGGGTGCCAGGTGGAGCAGTCTGCTGTCTGATGGGACGGGCTTTCCTCCCTGTAGACAGTCTAGCTCATCGGGGAACGAGTCTCTCTGGGCTCGTTGTAGTAGAAGAAGTTCTGCTTCTTCGTAGTCAGCTGCTGAAATGTCAGTGGTGGGCTGAATCTCTGGGTGGTGCCACAGGAATGTCTTTATCTGCGCACTCTGTAGGGTGAGGCAATCATCTATGTTGGGGGCTGTGGAGGCGACTGTGCTCAATCCACAGAACATAGGTTTCTTGTTTTCAGCCTCCTCTTTACTTGCTTCCCGTGGGGTGGGCGTAGGCCACTCTTCTTCCGGGAGCTTGAGGAACTCTGGTCCGTCACTGTAGATGTTGTGACGGGTGAGGTCATCTAGGGACATTCCCCGGGTGATGACGTCAGCTGGGTTGTGTTTGGTGTCCACATACCGCCAGCTTGCTGCTTCTGTTAACTCTTGAATCTCTGTGACTCTGACTCCCACGAAGACCTTGTATCTGCATGAATCAGACTCGATCCATGTGAGTACTGTCGTAGAGTCTGACCACAAGATTGTTCTTTGCACCGGGATGGTGAGTTCACGTTGGATTAACGTGGCTAGATGCGCTCCTGCTAGGGCTGCGCAGAGCTCTAGACGCGGGATAGATTGTTGCTTTCGTGGGGCTATTCTTGAGCGAGCCAGGATGAAAGCGGTGTGTATCTCTCCTCCCTTCTCTTGGGCACGCAAGTAGGCCACAGATCCATAGGCTACTTCGGAGGCGTCGCTGAAGACGTGTAGATCCATCTTGCATGTCTCTGGCCTCACTGTGGGTGGGAAGTAGCTGCGGCGTATGTTGACGCCTGGGAGTGAGCGGAGTTCCGTCTCCCACTCTCTCCATGTGGAGGCAAGGTGTGCGGGTATTGGGTCGTCCCAGCCCTGGTCCTTGTCCCATAGTGCTCGTACAATCATCTTTGCCCTGGTGGTGTAAGGTAGAATACATCCCAACGGGTCATATTGTCTGGCGAGTGTTCTGTACACACTCCGTCTGGTGGTCGGTATCGCCGTCGACCTTCCCTGCTCCGTGGTCAGGGGTTTGTGTCTATAGTGGAGCGAGTCTGTTTTGAAGCGCCAGACTAGTCCTAGTGTCATTTCTTGGGCTTCTCCTGGGATGGTCGCCATCCAGGTCTCGCTACTGGCTGCCTTGTCCGCGGGGGAGAGGCTGCGCAATACTTGCGGGTCGCTGCTGGCCCACTGCCTGAGATCAAAGCCGCCTTTGATCAGGGAGGCGCGTAGCTTGAGTAGGAGAGCCTCGGCTTCTTCTTGGGTCGAAACGCTTTGTAAACAGTTGTCCACGTAGAAACTGTTCTTCACACTGTGTCGGACCTCTTCATCTGCTGCTGGGTCCTCTGCGACGTGTTTCTGCAGTGCAAATGTAGCACAGCACGGGCTGCATGTGGTTCCGAAGGGGAGGACTTCCCATTGGTAGATGGCTGGGTGCTCATCTCCGATCCTCTCTCTCCATAGGAACCGCAGTAGGGGCTTATCCTCCTCCACTAGTCTCACCTGCAGGAACATCCCTTTGATATCCCCGCTGATAGCCACCTTGTCCTGGCGGAAGCGTAGTAGCACGCCTAGTAGAGAGGGGCCGAGTGTGGGGCCGGGCAAGAGCTCTTTATTCAGATTCTGGGATCCGATCTGGTAGCTGCAGTTAAACACAATGCGATCCTTGCCGTTGTGGTGGACCTTGTGGTGCGGCACGTACCATGATTCGGTCGTCTGATCGGCCTCTTTAATGTCAATCTTCATTACATGTCTCGCTGTGATTAGCTTCTCAATCTCAGCGCGGTACACACTCTCTTGAGCGGGGTCTTTGGCTAGGCGCCGCTCTGTGTTCAATAGATACCGCTCCGTAGCTTCTTTCGTGGCGTGAAAGGTGGGCATTCCCTCTCGCCTCAGGAGTGGAGTTGCGTATCTCATCACTCCGCCGACTGTGACTCTCTTTGTCCCTTGCTCGAGGAGGTTTATGGCGTAAATGTCTTCTTTAGAACGAATGTCTTTCTTTTCGTTCTTAAAGGGCATTGTCTCTAGTGTCCATAGCCTCTCGACATGCTGCAGGAGAGTGGTGTCTTCTTCTGTCACTCTGGAGTGGAGGCAGCTAGTGGCTGCTGTTCGGTTGAGAGATTTAGCGAGGGGGCCTTGTAGTGTCCATCCTAGGCGGGTCTCGACTGCTGCAGGACAGCCTCTGGGTCCTGTATGGACCCGGTCTATCGGGACTATGAGGTCTGCATGGTCGGAGCCTATCAGCAGGGTCGGGGTGGCGCCGTCTATGAGCGGGATAGGTAGTTGACGCAGGTGCACATATTTATCCATCAGCTTGGCGATGGGGTAGGTGTACTGTGATAGTCCTATTTCTTGGCTGGTGAAAACATTTGTAATCCTATACCGTCTCTCTGGCTGCCCGCTTGCTGCGATAGTGAAGGAGACATTCTCGCCTTTTATCGTCTTTAAATCTCTTCTTATTGTCCGAATCGTCATCTGGTTCTCGCTCCCCCGCAGTCCCAGCTGGGCCGCAGCGGATGCGAGGAGAAGGGTCTTCTCTGACCCGTCATCAAGGACGGCGTAAGTGTCCATGACTTTATCTTGGTGGCTCAATGTTACACGGACTACCTTTAAGAGCACTTGGGCACCGCTGCTGCTGGCGGGGTCAATGTACATGACACTTGCCTTTGTGCTGCTCGATGGTGCAGGTGCAGGCTTTCTTCTGTTACTGTCGTGTAGGACATCTAGGTGGGCTCCGTCACACCGACTGCACCTCTTCTTTAGGCGGCACTCGGCTGCCAGGTGACTGCGCGCACATCGGTAACAGCGCCTGTTGGACTTTATCCATTGACTCACTTCTTCTGCATTCATCTTCTTGAACAGGTCACATTGTGACAGCCAGTGTTCCTTCTCGCAGTACGGGCACACCATCTTCCACTTCTCTTTTCTCGAGGGGGTACTGTGGTTCTTACTGCTCGGTACTGATTCTGATTGGTGCATGACAGTCACTGATCTTCTTCCATCGTTTACTCTCCTAGGTCCCTCTCTGGAGCTTGGTGTGCTCCGCACGAATGTATCCAAGCGTAGGCTGCTGACTTCTCTCTTCAGGAAGTCGGCTAAATCGAGGAGGGATGGTTCGGGACCGTTAGGATCATGGTGGTCTCTTTGCCGCCTAAATCGCTCTTGTCTGGCGGGCGGCAGCTTCTCTAAAATCCTCTCGACGTTAGAGTTGGCGTATAGCTCGTGCATACCCTTTTCTCGTTGCGCTCCCAGCATCCCTACCAGGGACTGCACTTTTATAGACAGGTCGTCTAGTGAGCGATTGTCTGTTGCTGGGGGTAGGCGGTCAATATGCCTTATCTCTTGGATTACGTAATCCCATATACGTCCATATCTCTGGTCCAGCGCTGCTAGAGCCGCGGTGTATGGGGTCGTAGAGGTGGCATAGGCTAGCGCTATATTGTGCGCTCGGGGTACTTTCAGGTGCTTCAGTAATATTGCATACTTGTGGCGTTCGTCAACGACATCCACCATCATTGTCTCTAAGCACATCCGGAGCTCCGTGTACTGTGCTCAATTCTCATGGGTGAAGTCTGGAAACGTCGGTGTGCCAATGTATGACGCCGTGGATGGCTGGCACATCGGTGAGCGTTGGGAGAGAGGCCTCCTAGGCGAGTCTCCTCTTGCGCCTCTCTGTGGGCTGGTACCGGCAGGGTACCATGGCCCGCTGGTCCAGGTGCTGTTCCTCGGGGCTGGTCGTGCGTCATGCTCACCCGTGAATAGAGTCGGGGGTCTGTAGCGCAGCGCCGCGGGGGTATAGCCTGGGCTGTACTGGACCTCCTGGTCCGGTGGAGTACTGTGCTGTCGTCGGGCTTGGTTCTCCTCCTCTCCCTCTTCTTCTTCTGTCAGGTCCTCTAGATCCTGTAGTCGTTTATTTAGCCTCTCCGCAGTGTATGCTGCTCCTTCCTTGTAGCTGGGTCTCGCTTGGACCGGTCGGGGAAGGGGGTCTGCGGGGGGTATAGGCTCTCTCTGGTGGTCAAGTTCAGGGTCGCTTGGTCGGTTAGGGGATGCTGCCCTTGACTGTTGTCTCGACGAGGCCCTTGAACCCCTGGCGGAGGGAGAGGGTGTTGCCCTGGTGATCAGCTGCTCCATTAGCTGCGCTTGTAGTCTGTCGCGCTCGGCTTGTAGTCTGTCGCGCTCGGCTTCGCGCTTGATGAGAGCGATGTCGCGCTCTGCTTCTCTTTGGGCACCGTCAGCGGCACGCTGGGTGTCGGACCGGTCTCTTGCCATATTCTCTTCCGTCTGAAGGCGTCTCATCTCCAGGCGTATGTGCTCTTCTTCGCTCCGTTGCTGTGTTTGGAGTCGATCGCGTTCACCCTGAAGTCGATCGCGTTCACCCTGGAGTCGATCGCGTTCGGTAGAGGCTGTCAGGCTGACGAGGAACGCCTGTGACAGCATCCTCTCCGCCTCGCTGGGGGAAGACGCTTGTAGAGGTGAGCCGCTCCTGGCTGTCCTCGTTGGGGAGTCCTGGAGCTCTATCTCCTCGGCGCTCTCCTCTTCTTGTTCCGTGCAGGGTTCCACCTCTGGAGGGTTGTCTTCCTCCCGGAGCTGGTCGGGGACTACTTCTTCGGTATTGGCGGGGGGTAAAGGCATGTCTGTTCCCTCCTGGTCCCCACCGTGAGCTTGGTCAGTTACATTAGAACCCACTAGGGCCTCTGTGGTCGGGGTAACCTGGTCGTTAAGGTCAGACATAATTTTACTTTCTACTTTTACCGCGTTTACCGTCTGTAGAAGGCTAGGTAGTTGACTGACAGCGTAATCCTCTAAGTACTCAGGTGTCTGTCGTCTGCGCCGCGGGCGTTCTACGTTAGGAGGACCGTTTCGTGGAGTGTTCATCATAGGCCATTTCAATATTAATAACACTATATTAATATTACACTAGTTACCCTCCGGCTCGAAGGACCAATTGTAACTGAGGGGTACAATTCCCTGACTGTATTGATAAGTATGGTATCATTAAACCACTACCGCTTGATGTACTTTAACTTCTGGCCATCCAGTACACGATATCTAAGTATGATGAACACTTTCCCACATATGAAATCAGGTCCACACAAATATAACAGGCGAAGGTTTAATATAGCAAAAGGTATATACAACATTCACTTAATTACATTTATGATTTGAATGCACTTGTAAGGCAAATGAGTATTCGTAGGCAAATCAACACTGAATGTCCAATCTCTGGTTACGCAGGAAGCAAGTATACAACCTGGTTCTTTAGGGAACTATAGCGATGGTACTTAAGGATTATAGCGGGATACTAAAGGGGTCCTGCTGGTTGTAAGTCAGTAAGGGGGGGGGGGGGGGTTTGGAGAGCCGTCAGCTGCATCCCATCTGGCCAACGATTCCTGGGGAGAATTCAGGTACAGAAAACAGTGCCTGCAGGATCTTGATCCACAGATGAATACACTTGGGCCCTCTTGTAGACGGTAGCTGTAGGTCCACAACGAAGGAGAAGCGAGGCGGCCTCGGTCTGGGTTGAGCGCCGTCTCACCTGGGCTCCTCTCGGGGGTAATTCCAACACTCACTGGCGTTGGCTGTTATCCGCTCCACAAATCAAAGCACCCAAAGCAAATAGATATTCCATGCCGTATAGGCTCAGCAGTCGTCCGGGTAGGTAATCCAATGTGCAGGTCCACTCGTCCTCGCCCAGAACTCCTCGGATGAAAGCACCACGCGTGGTCTGCCCAGCCTGGTTAAGACTCTAGATAACGCGAGGAACGATGGGGGTGCTGCTCACTTTAGAACTTTAACCGAACAATGCACCATACATAATAGACTATTATTACTTAATAGAAATACGTCCCACTCGACGGTACAGTGCCAAACTATGACAATTCAGCTATGAATTTACACGAGGTCTCAATGCCTATTCTGGGGCCAAAATAGGCCATACTGCACCACACGTGGGTCGTGGGTGAGGCTTCACGTCTGTTACTAGGTTGGAGGGTAAAGGACTAATGGACTAAAAAAGAAAGTTCTACTTTACTTGCGCCCTATTTATATGCACGGTGAACAAATAGTACCATTCGTATTTCGGTAGCCGTATTCCTACGCGGAACCGGGGCTAGTTGGGACATGTTCGTCGGCACTATTGAACTTGACTCAAGGGGCCTGTCTGCTGGCGCCAGGTTCTTGTCCAATGAGAGAATGAACTATTATGGGCTGTAGTAGACTAAAGGGATATTCAGTGTATATGTACAAAGAATATACAAGGGATATCAAATGATATACAAATACTATTAAATATATATCCATAAATAAATATATATATTCGGTTTAATCTGATCCTTCACAACAGGTACAATACAGTACAGCTCAATACACACAATTGTTAAGGGGATGCAGACCAGATAAAGACTTTCCTCTTGTTTACATCAGGGTCCCCCATTTTCAATTCATCATAACCATTTTCAATTCATCATACCACCTTACAGATCGTAGAAAAAAAACACAGCAAGGCAGGTAAAAGTCAAGGTTAAAAAACAGTGAAGTTAAAATAACAAACAAACAAACAGCAGGGGGTATAGGACAGTGACGGAGGTTATAGTGAATATGCAAGTTTGAACAGATGGGTTTTCAGTTGTGATTTGAATGATGAGAGTGAGTCAGACTGTCGGATATGTGGGGGCAGGAAGTTCCAGAGTCTGGGAGCCGAGCAGCTGAACGCTCGGGCACCCATGGTGCTGAGGCGTGAGCTGGGGATGGAGAGGAGTCCAGTAGATGATGAGCGGAGGGTAACAATGTTACTATATTGGGAATATGGACCCTATCTGACCTGCTCAAATGACTGGCTGATGCAACCTCTTCCACCCGACGGGACCGGTACCGGTCCCGAAATGACATCTGGTCATAAATCAATATTTCGAGACTGTTCTATAAAAGTAGCGATTTTTTTTTCTCAAACGTATTCAAGTATAAACATCATAACCATGTCACAACAGCATGTATAATGTATATTGTATATTATCATCAATACGTTAGTTTAGGAATAGGTTAAAGTGTTATTAGATACATTTTCCTTTTCGAAATGTCTGTATATTTCGCGAGAGGCGACCATTTTGGAAAACCTTGAATCATGGGAATTGTAGTTTTTTTGCGGCCATTTTGTAGCGGACATCCAGAGCTCTGGATCTGCGTTGGAATTTTTCAAAACTACACTTCCTGACAGGTTCTATGGGTTTCAAGGTTCATAGTTCTGTATGGATTATTTTAATAACTCTTATTATTCAGGATAATATACCACAAAATATAACGTTATTGACAAATATTGAAACGCAGTTAGTTTCTCCTCCCTATTGTTAGCATGTAGCAACAATTAGATCTGAAATTAGTTTCAAAATGGTTGCACTGTGGTGAAAATAAAAAAGTACAGTAAATTACAGTAGATATCATTATCTGTTCTTATGCACGCCTGGTGATACTAAATCCAAATTGAACTCGGGCATTTGAAAGATAATATATGTATATAAATGTGCGAATTGGCTAATAAGGTAATTTATAAGCCTCCTATTCTATATTCTATAATAATATTTCAAATTGCATTGGTCCGGATGGGAGAATTCAGTACTGTATCTACAGAACCTTCTGTTTAATCATCTTCCCTTTATTAATTTCCTTAGATTTTTCTGTACACATGATCTCAAGAAGGTACTGAACGAGATCAGTGGCAGTTTTTTATGTTTGGTCATTATTAGCATGGTGTTATTCACTGTCAAAGATGCAAAGAAGAATCATAATTCATATTCTCCTTTGTTTCATCACAATTTAAGCAAACCTAGTAATAGACATGTAACTGGTCTAAGGCCACCCTCTGTGTCGTCGTCGTGCATTGGAAGTGATGAGACAGTTGTAGCCAGTCATTGTGTTTTATTTCACCTGGAGAAGACATTCCACAGGCACATATCAACACTTGGCCAGCAGATGGCGTCAACAAACTTGCATAGGCTCCTTCCTCATTCAGCCAGACTGAACATTTTGAATGATACATTGAAATATCCATTAAAGTAAAACAACACAATGAAATAATACAAAATAACCAATAAGATATCTCCAATTACCTGGAGAAGACATTCCACAGGCACATATCAACACTTGGCCAGCAGATGGCGTCAACAAACTTGCATAGGCTACAGTGGGGGAGAAATGTCACGCTATCAGAACGAGGCCTACACGCATTGTTCAGCCATTACCACAAACTCAGTCAGCATGTGTCATACAATAGTTCGCCACCACAGCTAAACCACATTACAAAAAGTGCAGAATTGTTCACATTAACACAGTTACCACTATATACAACTCCGGTTCATTGCCCGGCAACTTATTTACAATAGTACGTTCTTTTAAACCATTAATAAGTTCTGGGGACATGGGACAGTTCTTACCTCCTTCCTCATTCAGCCAGACTGAACGGAAGGAGGCGGGCGACAAAGTAAGTACGTCACTTCGGCAGGAAGTGACGACGGCCTCAAAATAAAAGACTATGAGAGTAAAATAATAATAAACAATTAAAATAAAACGTTAGGGAGGGATCTTTGTGGAATACAACATTAGTATATTTTATATACCTGCTACATACTCCCCCCCTGAATTCCGCTAAAATCCCGAACCTACAGGACACACTAACTGGGACCTCCAACACTACGTCAGAACCGGCACGGGTTTACCTGAAGATACACATCTTCAAAATCAACTATAAGTTACCTGTCACACAGGTTCAGAGAAAACAAAAAGATGATCGGTCCTATGTTCCTCCTAGAATCACTCGGTGCCTTGTACACCAAACCACCCGGCCTACTCGAATCCCATACCTCATCTGTGAGCACATGTGGTAAATACGCCACCTACAGTGTCACAGTGCAAGATAAAAAAAATAAAAATCAATGAAACAAAAAAAACTGAAAGAGATAGCACAGAAAGCCTAGGACAGAGTTAGAAGAGACTGGGAACTCCTACCAACCGAACGGCCTCTGAACCATCGTCTCTATCAAACGGTTGACTCCTCTAACCACCCTGCCAGCCCGTGTCCTGACTACACCCTCTGTGCCCCTCAGTGTAGGTGCACGGCAGTCTCGGTCCCGCTCTACAATAGCCGGAATGACTACCGGAATAACGGTCGGGGCCCTTGGCACTGTGTCTGAAGTGTCAACTGTAGACACTGGTCCGGAGGACTGGGCACTACTTGCATCAACCACCGACACTGTCTCTATATCAGACTGATCTTCGTCCACATCAGCTACGTCACAGGAGCCATGACTGGTAGCCTCTTCAGCCCCACTCAACACCCATGCCTCCGTCCTATCCTCTGAACCCCTCTCTCCCTCCAGAGAGTCGACGAGAGCCATCTGAGACCCATCCTCTGATCCCTTAAGACTGTCTTCAGTCTCCGGCGCGTTCCCATCAGCAGTCCCTATGGGTAGGAAGCTGATATCCAGAATCAGGTTGCGATGCACCACTCTCGTCTTCCCCTTGTCATCTTCCCAAAGGTCAGTGAATACCACGATCACAACACCAGAGGGAGCTCCACAAATCATGTTAAACCCAGATTCGGCTCAAACAAGGGACTAAACACGTTTCGCAATTATGCCACATCAATGTGGAACGCCCTACCCAAAGCTGTATAGGAATGTGAATCACTACCCACTTTCAAAAACACTCTCAAAAAACACCTAAGGGAGACTGCAACTCGAAACTGGCCCCTGTAAATGTCCGAACACAACCCCCTCCAATGTACAGTAAATTACCAAGTATGGTCTTGTCAATAATCCAATGTACAGTGTTGTTTGTACAGTTGTACAGTGTCCCCCACCCACCCCTCCTACCCAACCCCCCCCCCCCCCCACTCCTACCCAACCCCCCCCCCCCCACTCCTACCCAACCCCCCCCCCCACCCACCCAACCACCTCCAATGTACAGTCCCCACCCACCCCTCCTACCCAACCCCCCCCCACCCACCCCTCCTACCCAACCCCCCCCCACTCCTACCCAACCCCCCCCCCCCCCAACCACCTCCAATGTACAGTCCCCCCCCACCTACCCAATCCAATGTACAGTTTCTACGCCTAATGTATATACTCTTTTCTTTCTGGACTCTTTTTGTATCACAAACAGTACTGTAATTGCAAATCTGGTATGTCATAAATGTATAGATGTAGCAGTACTGTCTATCTGTATGTCATGTATGTCATATATGTTACGATGAATTGAAAATGGGGGACCCTGATGTAAACAAGATGAAAGTCTTTCTCTGGTCTGCATCCCCTTAACAATTGTATGTATTGAGCTGTACTGTACTGTACCCATTCTGCAATCTGTTAATAAAGTTTTCATTCATTCATTCATTCATTCCAACTTGTAGACATGAGTCTGTGGGTTGCTGTCCATGACAGTATAGACTGTTGGTTCCCACTTGTCCGCAAGTTTCTTCTTCCCCCTCTCACCTTTGTTTGCGAGGAGCACCCTGTCTCCCACGTTCAAGCAGATCCCCTTGACTTTACGGTTGTAACCTCTGGCTTGCTTGTCTTGCTCCCTGACAGCATGTCTCCGAGCAACGTCTGCTGCTTCATGGAGGTGGGACATAAGCGTTGTCGCGTAACTGCTGTAGTCAACAACCACTGGGTCATGCAAAACCTGTCTGAACATCACATCAACAGGGAGCCTCGGAACCCGCCCAAACATTAGGTGGAAAGGTGCATACCCAGTTGTCTCATGCACCGTCGCATTGTATGCAAATGTCAGAGTCTGTATTTGCTGAGGCCACCTGGCCTTCTCCCTCAGCGGCAGCGAACGGATCATGCCTCCCAGGGTTCTGTTAAACCTCTCGGTCCCTCCGTTCCCCATAGGATGGTAGGCGGTAGTGTGTGACTTGGAGACTCCCGACAGTCTAAGCAGTTCCGCAATGAGCTCGCTCTCGAAGTTGGCTCCTTGATCCGTATGTATGCGCTTCGCAAATCCATACACACAGAACACGTGATCCCACAACTTCCTCGCAACTTGCTTCGCTTGTTGATTCGAGCAGGGAAAGGCATGTGCCAACTTCGTGAAATGATCCGTCAGGACAAGGACATCTACTGAACGCTGATTGTTATCCTCTGCACTCCAGAAGTCCAAACACACTAGTTCCATGGGAGCGGAGGTCCTTATACTCTCAAGTGGAGCCCTGGCAGACGGATCTGGAGTCTTGGCCAAAATGCACCTCTGGCAGCACTTCACATAGTCCTTAACTTGGCGCTCCATCCTCGGCCAAAAGAAGCGTTGTCTTGTCAGGTAGATCGTCCTTGCCTGCCCTTGATGTCCGGCTAGGTCATGCACGCCCCGCAAGGCCTTGTCCACTAGACTCCGGGGTAAGACGAACTGAAGCCTCCTCTGCTTGCTCAACGGATCTTTGGTGACTCTATAGAGCACTCCGTCAGTGACCTTCAGTCTCTCCCATTGTCTGATCAGCACCAGAGCACTCGCGCCCAGACCGTCTCTCTCTCGCCTCGATGGCCTCCTCTGTCGAGTCACTCTCTTGGCTCCTCTGAAGCTCTGTCAGGGAAAAGGCAGGCAGCGAATCCTGTCCCGGCGGAGCAAGATGTTGAACGGTCTGGACCAACTCTGTTGCCCTGGACTCTGCAGCTGCATCCCAATGGTCATGAGAATCAAGGACCGCCTTCACAGCGCTGTTACACAGGGGCGGCGAACACTGGGACTGCATCACAGCGACGCTCTCTGACCTCTCCGCCCTTTGACACTGAACCCTCAAACGGAAGGCATCTTGAACTCCGTTCACTCCAACCTCACCCGCTTCGGCGAGCAGATTGCCGTAGGACTCAGTGACCAGCCGGCGCCCAACCGTCTTGGCAAACGGATCCCGACTGAGAGCATCAGCCACCACATTCTTGACTCCTGCGATGTGCTTCAGGCTGAACGTATAAGGAGCGAGCTTCGCGACCCACCGTTGTTCACAAGCGTCGAGCTTAGGCTTTGTCATTATATAGGTGAGTGGATTGTTGTCCGTCCATACAGTGAAGGAGTTGCCCTTCAGCCAATGGCTGAACTTGTCACACACACTCCACTTCAGTGCCAAAAACTCGAGCCTATGAGCTGGGTAATTCTTCTGAGAACTGCTCAGGGTCTTGCTTGCGAAAGCTATGGGGCGCGCTTTACTTTCACCAGCTGGTACTTGTGACAACACCGCCCCGAGCCCGTCCAATGAAGCATCGGTCGACAGAATCAAGGGACGTGAGAAATCAGGATGCGCCAGAACCACACAGTCCAGCAGACTCTCTCTTAGACTGACGAAGGCGACGTCACACTCTGAAGTCCAGTCATCGGGTCCCAGTCTCCTAAATGTTCCTGCCTTCACCTTCACCTTCGTCCTTCCTTTCTTCTTCTGTCCCCCAGTCAGGGCGAACAGCGGTTTGGCGATGGAAGAGCAATTAGGGATGAAGTGCTGATAGAAGAAGACCATTCCCAGATAGGACTTGATCCTCCGTACTGAGGGCGTGCACCCGTCTTCTTCCATCAGATCTGTGCTAGACATGCTGGATATGACCTCCACCTTCGCAGGATCCACAGCCACTCCGTTACCATCTATGATATGGCCCAGAAACTTGACAGACGACCTCATCAGATGACACTTTTTCGGGCTCAACTTGAGGTTGTGGTCTCGCTGTCGCTGGAAGACGACCTCCAGTCTTTGTAACGCCTCCTCTTCCGTCGATCCGAAGACCAGTAGGTCGTCCAGATAGCATAACAGGCTGCTGAAGTTCATGTCCCCGAATATACTCAGCATCATGCGCATAAATGAGGCAGGACTATTGCACAGTCCCTGCAGCATTCTATTATACTCATGCAGGCCTATCGGTGTAGTGAACGCCGTGTATCTCTTATCCTCTTCAGCCATGGGAACGTTGTAGAAGCCGGACGTCAAGTCCATCGTGCTGAAGAAGGTGTTCCCCCCCAAGGCGGCCAGACAGTCCGACTGATGTGGAAGAGGATGGGCGTCTTTCAGTGTTCTTGCATTCAACCATCGGAAATCGGTGCAGATCCTCAGATTACCGTCCTTTTTCCATACCATCACCAGCGGTGAAGCATAATCACTCACTGATTTTCGGATTATCCCTTGCTGCTCCATGTCTGTCAAGACCTGTCGTAGTTTCTGGTAGTGAGCAGGGGGTACTCTCCGGTAAGGAAGGCGGAATGGACGATCATCGGTCAGTCGAATGCGGTGGACGAAGCCCTTTGCCTCACCACAGTCCATCTCATGCTTGGAGAAGATGTCGGTGTAAGACTCGAGCAGCTGGACCAACTTCTCCTTTCCTGCGTTGCTGGTATGACAGGGTTGGATATCGAGTTTGTCAAGACCAACATCACGTAGCCTCTGCTCGAAGTCAGAGGGACTGGTTGCCGTATGGTGCTCAGTCGGGGGAGCCCTGTCGATCCGACTACAGCCTTGGAGTAGCTCCAAATCCTCCACAGCTAAGCAGGGAGACACATCTGCCAGCTTACAGTTCCTCTTCAGCGTAACAGGTCTATCAGACAGGTTGGTGACCTTCATGGGGACCCACCCATCACCCCACAGAGGTGTCACGACCCGACCAACCATGATATTACGTGGCATGGACCTTGATGCAGTCGGCTCCACTATCACAGTGCTTCCCGGCGACATGACGGTATTCTTGGGTAGTTTACCCCAGACGAGATGTTCTTGCATCGCCAGAAGAGTGATCGACTGCTTGAGCTTGACCGTGCCGATCTTATCCGGTACCTTTTCACCCCTCCATCGGGACGTATTCGCCATGAGGTCCAAGAACTGTTCACACCCTGGGGATGAGGATGGGCTACAGACGGAGATGAGCCGCCAGTAATCGTCACTGTCCTTCAACTTGTGCATGAGGAACTTGATCACATTCGTGCCGATGATGAGATCATCCCTCTGGCCCGGCACCACAAGGACTGGTACGATGCAGCTCACCCCATATACTTTCAGTTCAACTTCGTACACACACTTCGGTTTAGTGAGTTTTCCTCCACACCCCACTAAAACCACGTCCTCAGTCATCGGTCTTTGTTCTTGCAATACTTTTCCTTTCAACATCCTTTCCTCTGCATCTTCACTGAAAGTACAGGCCATGGAGCCTGAGTCGAGCATCCCTTGCATCTGAAACATATTATTCACGTTGACTGTAGCATAGAACAGCTCATCATACGGCTCAACTCTTTGCGTGTTCTGTGCTATGATCTTCACACCAGCCGGTGCTGCACTGCACTCTTTCACATAACACTGTTCATGTTCACTTTCAGCACTGAGGGTCTGACTGTCCTCACCCACACGTTCCCTCCTCCAATGCGGGTTAGTCAGTTTAAAGACTGCTGCTCTCTGGGTGAGCGCGCGCCCTGGCCTCTCTGTCTGGGAGGGGAACTGCGACAGTCTCTGTGGATATGGCCAGGTTTAAAGCAACCCAAACACAGGTGCTCCCGCATGCAGTGTGCCACAGTGGAGTGCTCCGCCGATCTGCATATCTTGCAGTCAAACTGTTGTCGTCCATACAGTGGCTGGTTGTTCTGAGCCATCGGCTGGTAGCTCTGAGAGATCGGCTGATTGTTCTGAGCCATCGGCTGGTAGCTCTGAGAGATCGGCTGATTGTTCTGAGCCATCGGTCGGTTGTTCTGAGCCATTACTTGGCTATTCTGCGCCATCGCTTGACTGTTCTGAGAGAGTGTCCGGTCAAGCAGGCCAATCAAAGTCATCAGACAGTTCCCATCTATCTGAGGAGCAGACGTGACACTCGCTCCCACCTGGACAGGGGGCGACTCTGGAAGGTTAGGCGTAGACAACCCCTCGAACACAGGTGTCTGGACATGAACTGTTAAGGGTCTCCCCAGACCTGCACGGTTTGTTCTGGCGTCCCGCTGTCCTCTCATGCTGATCTGATGACGGTCAACATGCTCCTGTATTTCACCAGCTGTCCACTTCTCTGGCGCTTTGAACCGCAAGATTGCAGCAAGGGAAGGATCAGGGCAATACTTTACAAACATCATGGTCACCTCTCGACGGGGGTCATCAATATGTCGCCCATGCCTGCTCAGGCCCTCCTCTGCTGCATCAACAGCCTTGTTAAGTCGGATCCAATACTCGACAGGGTCCTCCCCTGACACAGGCACAGTGTTATAGAAATCCGCAAGAGGCATACTTGAGCATGACACGCTACCGAAATGTTGTTTCAGTATGTCAGTCACAACCCTCGGGTTCTCTTGAGGCTTTAGTAATGGGTTGCTACGGAGCGTTATCTTTACAATGTCTCTGGCTCTGCCCATCAGTCTGGACAACATCTCTTGATGCTGCTCGTCCACTCCTATACCTCTCTTCCTCAGGTAGGTGTCCATGAGCTCCTCCCACTCATGCACTGAGAGCTTGTCAGACCCATCTCCTCTGTACACTGGAGGCTCCCTCACATCCGACTGCATGACCAGCTTTACACCAGTCAGGTTGAGTGTGGAGTCGACGCGTGGTTGGCTCCCACCCGGGTATTGAACCCGCTCTTGACTGCCTTCATTCGCCCGGCTCTCTCCCCTCATCTGAGCCGATATTGACTGTCCCACCTGCTGGGCGATGTGTGATATCAGGTCACTCAATGCTGGGTCGTTCCTGTCGGGGATGGCCGTAGGTGAAAAGGTAGGCCTGTGGGCAAAGGGTGTGTGGCTCGGTAGATGGGTTGAGGTGAAGACTGGTGAACCTTCATTGCCCGGGGCACTAACCTGCTGGGTCTGACTGGGCGCTCGTGACCTCGCCTCACCACCCTGCCAGCCCAGTGAGTTAAATCGAGCCAACAGCTGTGCCCCCCTCCCGGACGCAAAATCACTAGGGCCCTGAACCACCCTCTCCTCAATGGCTCCCCCCTCTACAACAGACCCGCTCTCTGAGACGGCCTCCACCTCTACATTATCGTGATCCATTCTATTTTATTTTCTCAAATGGGCTATCAACAAAGAAGGAGAAAAAAATTAAATATTCTCTGCGGATCACAATATGTTTACCTTGGCCATTACCAATACTATGCCAAAAGAGTGGAGAAATATTTGATTACAATATTTTTCTTGGCTATTCCACTACAAAAGAGGAGAAGAAAATATATAATTAGGTCACTATATTTCTCAATTGGCTATTCCACCACAAAAGGAGAAGAAAAATATATTTAATTATGTCACTATATATTTTCAATTGGCTATTCCACCACAAAAGGAGAAGAAAAATATATTTAATTATGTCACTATATTTTTCAATTGGCTATTCCACCACAAAAGAGGAGAAGAAAATATATAATTATGTCACTATATTTTTCAATTGGCTATTCCACCACAAAAGAGGAGAAGAAAATATATAATTATGTCACTATATTTTTCAATTGGCTATTCCACCACAAAAGGAGAAGAAAATATATAATTAGGTCACTATATTTTTCTAGAAACCAGAAATCAGAAATCAAGGAGAGAAGAAAAAAAATTCACTTCGACGACTCTTCCCGGCGACCAATCTGGCGTTGGTTCTTGTGTTGTCCTGGTCATCGGCACCACTGTAACTGGTCTAAGGCCACCCTCTGTGTCGTCGTCGTGCATTGGAAGTGATGAGACAGTTGTAGCCAGTCATTGTGTTTTATTTCACCTGGAGAAGACATTCCACAGGCACATATCAACACTTGGCCAGCAGATGGCGTCAACAAACTTGCATAGGCTCCTTCCTCATTCAGCCAGACTGAACATTTTGAATGATACATTGAAATATCCATTAAAGTAAAACAACACAATGAAATAATACAAAATAACCAATAAGATATCTCCAATTACCTGGAGAAGACATTCCACAGGCACATATCAACACTTGGCCAGCAGATGGCGTCAACAAACTTGCATAGGCTACAGTGGGGGAGAAATGTCACGCTATCAGAACGAGGCCTACACGCATTGTTCAGCCATTACCACAAACTCAGTCAGCATGTGTCATACAATAGTTCGCCACCACAGCTAAACCACATTACAAAAAGTGCAGAATTGTTCACATTAACACAGTTACCACTATATACAACTCCGGTTCATTGCCCGGCAACTTATTTACAATAGTACGTTCTTTTAAACCATTAATAAGTTCTGGGGACATGGGACAGTTCTTACCTCCTTCCTCATTCAGCCAGACTGAACGGAAGGAGGCGGGCGACAAAGTAAGTACGTCACTTCGGCAGGAAGTGACGACGGCCTCAAAATAAAAGACTATGAGAGTAAAATAATAATAAACAATTAAAATAAAACGTTAGGGAGGGATCTTTGTGGAATACAACATTAGTATATTTTATATACCTGCTACAGACACAATATTTCTGACACTGTGAATACATAGATGTCCCTAGATACCAAGAATATGCAAATGGCCCTTGTAGAAGTGGAGCAATATTCCATTTACCTATGTAGAAGGGTGGATTATCCCTGCTTGTGGGAGTAGTAGTACACAGACACTGGGTAGTAGGATACTATAGTATTGGACCTATATGTACCCCCGTCTTTGGCCCGGAACGTCGTTCTGGAGGGCTTGCAGTTGGAGTGGATGGGGCCCAGGATTTACTAACCTGGGGATTGGTACTCTGGTCTCCCTCGCCTTCCAAGGCGGTCAGCAGTAACTCCCCACACACCCTCACTCCCTCAGTACCTCCGACAGCCCTCCCACACCCAGTGACTGTCAGTTCAATAGTATTATTGGGCTTCCCTTTAAGCAGTACCCTTCCTTGACCACCTGTATAGACCCTTCAAATGCTATTCTGTAAATGGGGTGTAAGGGTTAAATAATTATGCAGTCACAATATTTACCCAGAGGTTAGAATAGCAAATGGAACTCAAAGAAACAGACACACACAATGATCCCGATTAGGTCTACTTTAGTGAAGCCTGGGCAGGTTATACATTACAACGTTAATACTTAATATATGGCACCGGGTGCTCTTGTTATCAAGGTAGGAGAAGCTCTCCCCACCATAGGCACCTAGTGCTCAATACATTAAAACACCCCGCTTGTACTGGGGGAACCCAGGCATAAAATGTAGACACATTGGGAATTCAAGAATCAAACAATCAAATAAACAAATAACCAAATAAACCAAGTAAATGTGGGCCCACGTTACCAAAGAAAACCTAACCTAAGCTGGCTTAAATTGTTCGGGGTACCCCTTAGACACTGGTTGTTAGCGTTCACTTCAATGGACGTTGCTGTTGATACACGTGGTACTGTTAGTACTTAGCCAAGATGGCGGACCCACTCTTGTCACCGCTAGTCCGGATGACAAGATGGCGTCGGCGATCCGCGAGCACAGCCAGCAGGCTGGGCGAACAGCAGGCAGTGGTTAGCTGGCAGAGCTTGCTGTAGGGCGTCCTCTGCTGGTGGGAAGAGGCGTCCTCTGTACCGTCTGGGAAACGTCCACCGCTGCTGTTGCTGGCTTGCTTCTGTCGCGCGAACTAATACTTTGGCTACCTTAAACACAGCTAAGCTTTGGGTCTCGACACACCCTCCTGCTATTCGGTTACACTGCTAACGCAACGTGGCTGGCTATACCACCGGTCTCTTCAGCGCCTCGCGCCCGGTAGTCTACTCAAGTCAGACGGAGCCGTTAGCAGCATACTACTATACCGCACACAGTAACTACTATAACCCGATAACGTTAGACGTTAGTCTCGTTAGCTCTAGACGTTAGTCTTTCGGTTCGGTTTCTCTTACTCACACACTATCGCTGATACTTCTAGGATAACCCGTCACTAGCAAGTATGTCTCATCACCCGCCGCTCGCTCCGACGGGGCTCTCCAACTTCACTTCTTCAACAGGGCTATTCCAAAGCACACGCCCGTTGTGGCTGCGACCGTTCACAGCAAGTCCAATGCCGAAGAGGGCTTTCTGCTCCCCTCGCCTCCAGGTAACTCCCTCTTCCTCGTTGCTTGCTTCTCTCCACTGCTCCACCTGCCACCACTGCCACTCCGCCCCCTGCTGGCAACCTCCACTGGTCCCACTCAAGGACCGCTCCAGAAAGGGAAAAAGGGCTCAATGTTATTGCTAGTAATCCATACTGCATCTGGAGAAGAGTAGCACCCATAGGCGGCGGGTATATATAGGCTAGGGGGGGCTATGCCTACCCAGAATATTATGCTCGGAATCTTGAAATGTATATAATATGTGCGCAGGCTGCTGGCTATTGTGTGTGTCTTGTGCTGCAGCCGGCTGGCCGAGGTGTCAACGACGAAGGTGTCAATCGGTGGCAGCGTTTAACATTCCAGGTACAGGCAATAGCCAATCACGCATAGGCTCAGGTTAAATAATGTAGCCAATCACATCATTCACATGATCATCCTGATCCCGCAGGCCGCAGTAAGCAAACATCTGTGTTCTGAATTTCAGCCCGCCGATCGCTTTGTAGCGAACACCAGCGCACTATTTTGAGTCGAATTTCAAAAAGCTAAATACGGTATTTTTCCAAGGCATAAACAAAGTAATTTAGAAGCTGCACCGGGCTGGCCCTGGGCATAACTACCGATCACCTGAGGCTGTATGTTGTTTTATCTTGGCAAACAAGGGCTTGCTCTAAGAGGACATGATGAGAGTCCGAGTTCATCAAATCGTGGAAACTTTTTAGAGCTACTGTATGTACATTGTTTTCAAAGCATGATGAGATCTAAATTACGAAAAACGTTCACTTCATTGCAACTTGTGATTCAAGTTGTGAACGGTCTTTCTCACCAAGACGAAACGTCGCATTTATCTGCATTAAGGTAAGACAATGGTTAATATATTATTGGATGCCTTCATTTGAACACTTAATTTGCACTATATGAAATGAGTGGGGCTCGCTGTAGTAGCCTAGTAGTGTGTGTGTGTATATGAAATCAGAACCTGGACGGCATCATTTGCGTGCAACCAAAAAAATTGTATAGTTAGTTCATATTTCATGATCAGTGAACCGTTAATCATATTGGATGCCTTCATTTGAACAATTAATTTGCACTATATATAAATGAGTGGGGCTCGCTGTAGTATAGCCTAGTAGTGTGTGTGTGTATATGAAATCAGAACCTGGACAGTTTGCGTGCAACCAAAAATAAAAGGTCAAATTTTCACGCTACGCGCGGGGGGCATTCCCTTTACAGCCTTCCGTGACCTAAAGCCCACGCGCCGCCTATGGTAGCACCTCACCTCGTCGTTAGACTGGGCGAGCTATCCAAAGGAACACTGTTAGGCTATCCAAAGGAACACTGTAAATCACACGTTATACACACACAGGGAAAGTAACAGTTAGTTAGCACTACGGAATACTTTGTAGAATATTCAGGCTGCTACACCTAGGTATATATTTTAGCCGGATTTTCACCACGGGTGGAACAGGTTAAATGCCCCAGCTTCTTGGAATGGTCTTGAACTTTGAATATAAATAAAGGGTTGAATGAATGAAAACTTTGACATGTGAATTGCATGTTTTTGTTCAAGGAGGAGTATGTTGAATTCCAATTTATATATATCAGTACTGTATTTATGTTTGATTGATCGATTGATTGATTGAAAACTTTATTAACAGATTGCAGAATGGGTACAATACAGCTCAATACACACAATTGTTAAGGGGATGCAGACCAGAGAAAGACTTTCGTCTTGTTTCCATCAGGGTCCCCCATTTTCAATTCATCAGGACATATATGACATACATGACATACAGATAGACAGTACTGCTACATCTATACATTTATGACATACCAGATTTGCAAATACAGTACTGTTTGTGATACAAAAAGAGTCCAGAAAAGGGAGTATATACATTTGACATAAAAACTGTACATTGGAGGAGGTTGGGGGGGGGGGGAGGGGGGGGGGTTAGGTAGGAGGGGTTGGGGGGGAAACACTGTACAACTGTACAAGCAAAACTGTACATTGGAATATTGACAACCATACTAGGTAATTTACTGTACATTGGAGGGGGTTGGGTTAGGACATATACAGGGGCCAGTTTCGAATTGCAGTCTCCCGTAGGTGTTCTTTGAGAGTGGTTTTGAAAGTGGGTAGTGATTCACATTCCTTTACAGCTTTAGGTAGGGCGTTCCACATTGATGTGGCATAATTGCGAAAGTGTTTAGTCCCTTGTTTGAGCCGAATCTGGGTTTAACATGATTTGTGGAGCTCCCTCTGGTGTTGTGATCGTGGTATTCACTGACCTTTGGGACAGGCTGTTTGCCATTGTGTCCTGTGTTGCAGCAATCAGCTGCTAATTGGTAAGCTGCCTGTCTGGGCTCAAAAGGCCCTCCCCCGCCCCACACACTGCCACTCTACTGCTGGAAGACACTGTGGGAGCAGTGTCTCCCCGCCCTCCACCACAATTACCTTTTGTTTGTGCTAGTTATGATAATAAATATATCCTTTTGGTTTAAACTTGACCGTTGGTGTCTGTGTCCCCTTTATGTTGCTTCCCTCTGAGCCAGGGTTGTAACAATTTATTTAAAAGTTGGCAAGGCAATTTCTGAAAAATGAATGAGCTTACGTGTCCAGCTCAAATAAAGTTAGCTCTGCATCACCTTTCAAGCCTGGCACCATGCACAGCTTCACGCAGGAAAAAATTATCAAAAACATTTCCTGGCCTCAGATCAGTTTTATTCGCAGTGGCTACTTTTCATGGTAGTTTTCTGCTGCGACCTCAGGAATACCACTTGACTGGTCGAATAAATATGATTGGTTGTTAAGATTCAGGCACCCTGACATTTTGGAATGTGGGAGAGTCACAGAGACCACATTTTATTCTCAGTGCATCGCATGGGTAAAATAACAGGGGATGCCAAAAAAGAAAAAATTCAAAAAAAATTATTAAATATTTTTATTAATATATATTTTTTATTATTATTATTTTTTTATATATTTAAGTCAAGCAGTCACCATGTACACTACACACAGTATGGCTCGGCGGACAGTCAAACTTTATTTTTATTTATTTAACAGATTGCAGAATGGGTACAATACAGTATGGCTCAATACACACAATTTTATAAGGGGATGCAGACCAGAGAAAGACGTTTGTCTTGTTTACATCAGGGTCCCCCATTTTCAATTCATAGTGACATTTATGACATACAAGACATCATGACATTTATGGCATAGGGACATACACAACATACATGACATTTATGGCATAGGGACATACATGACATACAGGGGGGACCCTGATGGGGGACCCTGATGTAAACAAGATGAAAGTCTTTCTCAGGTCTGCATCCCCTTAACAATTGTATGTATTGAGCTGTACTGTACTGTACCCATTCTGCAATCTGTTAATAAACTTTTCAATCAATCAATCAATCAATCAGGTATTTAGTACTGTTACATTTGTGACATATACGATATTCAAATATACAGTACTGTTACCCATAGATCCTGACAGAGTATATACATATGATGGGGAGGGGACTGTAGCATTTTTTTCATATTTAAGCCAAATAATATATATAATATATTTCTCCCTCCCTCGCTCTCTCTCTCCCTCTCTTTCTGAATATTACACACACACAACACACATATATATACACACACACACAGTGGTTGCCTGCAGGAGGTCTGGTTTGATTATAAATCAGAGAGAGAGATAGCCCCTTTGAATGTTATGAATTGAAAATGGGGGACCCTGATATAAACAAGACGAAAGTCTTTCTCTGGTCTGCATCCCCTTAACAATTGTGTGTATTGAGCTGTACTGTATTGTACCCATTCTGCAATCTGTTAATAAAGTTTTCAATCAATCAATCAATCACGTTAGTTAGCATCCAAGCTAGCCATAACGTTAGTAATTTTACCTAACCAATAATCTTACCTGGCCAATAATCCTCCTTGCTCCTCCTGGACAGATAGATTTGTCAAATCATTATATCCACAGTGTGCTGGTGCTCAGTAAATGTCCCGCCGGCGAAAAATAAGTGGCTAATAAAGTGCTAAATGTTTGATAATAGAATAGAGGATTCTAACGTGCCTTACGGTGCCTGCTCTGTTAATAACATTTTCAATCAATCAATCAATCAATCCCGCGAGGGGATGACGTTCAGACCTATGGTTCAGACGTTGTCACGTGACTCACGTTAGATGCCAGTAATCCCAGTATGTGGATTCTAGAGTACTTTTTCTGCCAGAGGGACCAAAGTTATCATGTGGAAAGGGCTTTAGTCAGGTCAACTGCTCGAATCCTATTGGCTAATAATTGGTTTTGGATGCATCACATGGTGGAAGCTAGGGAAAGACACCCCCCTCCTCCCCTCCTGCCTGAGCTGCAGACAGTGACTGACTGAGCACAGTGACTGCCAGCCTGCCTCAGTGAGTCTGACAGTGTAGAGAGTGAGAAAATTCAACAACAAAAAAATTATAACAGAGATGAAAAATAATGATTTTTGATTATGATTGTAAACTATATATAAAAAAAAAGAAAAAAACGTCATATTTCATATTTCATATTCATATTTTAATGGGGAAGCCTGGCTTCCCTTGGCTTCCAGGAGGATTCACCACTTTATATGCACTGTGCATTTGATTTATTGGTAGCTGATTAGAGAATTGGTTTGTCATGACAATCCAATAAAAAATCGCGATTTACCCGGTGGCTACAACAACACACATCATTGTTTACAATGAACAGTGGGGCTAATCGACACGGACGCGTTAAACTAACCTAAAGTTAGTTGTTCACCAACAATCTACAGACACAAACAAACACAGAACCGGACTGTTATATTAAATTAATTGATTGCTGTTTAACGCGTCCGATTATTCCCATCATGTCACTGCTTTTTTTTTATCCACTTTTTCTCCCATTTTCTATATTTTTCTCCCATCCCAATTTCGTATCATCCAATTCAACCCTCCCCTGTCACGAATGCTGTTTCTTGCCTCCCACAAGCCGGCTGCAATGTGGACTAAGTCATACATAGCACAAGTCCCCTCCGGTACTTGAGGTAACAGCAGTCGCATCTTTTCACCTGCGCAGCTCGATCTCTCAGTGGCGAGGAGTAACGTGTGGGAGGCTCACGCTGCCCCCGACACTTCCTGATTCTACTGCGCAGGCGCACCAACCGACCTGTAGGAGTCGCTGTCCACAATGCCCGATCCCCACCCATCAGTTTCCCACCCCCTGATACGGCCAATGTGTATCAGTACGGACGACCAGCTAAACTGAAAGCAATGTGGAGCGCTGGGATCGAACAGGCGATCCCAGCGTCTCCGCATTCGTGGCGAGTGCATTGCCCACTACGCCACGTAGCCGCCCCCCATCATGTCACTGCTATTGGCTCCGCGCCGCGCTCTCTCACCGGCCGGCTTACCCCACGGACACGCGCTCGTCCTCGGCATCGCCATCGGTCAACCGCCACCGCCGCCACCTAAGTGGGAGCACCGCGCGCCCCAGCCCAGCCCCACCGTTCATTGTAAACAATGATGTGTGTTGTTGTAGCCACCGGGTAAATCGCGATTTTTTATTGGATTGTCATGACAAACCAATTCTCTAATCCAACATATATGTAAAGAAACAACATACTCCAGTTAACGGTATATTTTTTTAATGATTCGTTACGGCGTAATCAATACTTAATTGCGTTCGGGACCTCCATATTTTGGGGGTATTCATCAGAAAACTCGGATCCGGGATTCGGCTCCCATCAGTGGGGCAAGAACTGCGGATTTTAAACGGAGTTTCGATTCCTGGCTAGAGGAGCCCGTCGCGGCTCATGCGCATGCGCGCGCTCGGCCAATCAGAGCGCAAAACGCCAATGAGGAAGCACTCTTCGGCTCCGTTTAATATAGACGCTACCCAGCCTGCGTTATTTTTAAACCTAGCCGAATTTTTTGCATTTGCTCTCTGATTGGCCACTGACTGACGCTCTCTGATTGGCCACTGACATGTTTGCCCAATCGCGTGACGAGCTGTGTCTTTGCCCATTTCCGGGTCTAACAGCAGCAAACTACCTAACGCCTAGTTTATCACTGGTTAAGCTTAGGCGACTCTTTCGAAGTTGGTTAAGGTTAGAGTCAGGGCTGGTGTTCTATCGCCCTGCTCTAAGACAAACTCTAACCTTAACCAACTTCGAAAGAGTGCCTAAGCTTAACCAGTGTAGAAACAGGCGTCGGCCAATCAGAGAGCGTCTCCGCAAAATGCGGCTAGGTTTAAAAATAACGCACCTAGCCTCCCTAGTGCTTATACCTCTACACAGGGCCACCTGGGAGAAATGCGAGGCCCTGTGCGAGATTTAAACGCGAGGCCCCCCCCCCCCCCCCCCCCCCAAAAGGTAAAAAAAAAATATATATATATATATATATATAAATATATATAATATTTTTTTTTTTTGTTTTTGTTTTTTTCATACAGTCAACATATTCGTAAATAATAGCGCTGCCCGAGGCTGGGCATGATACAGTCAACATATAGCAAGAGAGAGAGCGAGAGAGAGCTCCCGTTCTACAGTCAATATACAGTGTACAGAGAGAGAGACACATTGGAAAGAAATTGAAATGCTATTTCGCCCTAAACAGAGAGTACACAGTGGCAGAATACCTGAGCACTGTGACTGAAGATCCTTGACTAGGTACAGACTCAGCGAGCACAGCCTAGACATCGAGAAAGGCCGCCATAGGCAGACTGTGTGTGTTAGAAAGAGAGAGAGAGAGAGAGAGCATGTGTGTTTGTCGTGTGTGTGTGTTAGAGAGAGAGCATGTATGAGAGAGATAAGCAAAGATGACCCCCTAAAGGATATTCAACTTTTAATGAAAGAACAAAACAGAAGGAAAAGATAACTTCACAAAGGCAACATGAATATACATAGATCCAAAAGGACAAAGATCAACACTTAAATCCAAAGAGAAGAGGGTCTATACCAGAGAAAACAAAGCAGCAAGGAGCCAATGGCCGACAGCTAAAGGCTAGCCAGGTAGGCTACTGACACCAGGCCACACACAGCTTTGGCCAACGGCCCAACGCTACCCAAGCTACACAAACGACCAAGACAATGAATTCACACACAGCACATGTCGTATCTCCAAATGTTGTGAAGTAACATATGTTTTGCCTGGAAAAAAACATCGTTATTAACAAAACATTCGGGAGGGGAAGGAAGGAAGAGTGGGGTAATGTCATGACATTTTCATTAATCTTACCTACACCAAGGAACGCAGGGCGAAAGGCCGCAACACAGGTCTCCACGTTGAGGAAAGGCCTCTCGCTGGCGGGACAAAAATAAGCTATGGCCAGAGCCTTGTCATGGTGCAGGCCCGACTACATCTTCTGTCAAAGATGATGTCATAGTCAGAGTGCCAGAACCCCCTGCTATTCTCACGGCTAATGTCAATAGTCGTAGCACAAGCTAACAGCTAACTCAAGGCTAACTGATAGCATCAAACGAACGTTCCCAGCCGAGCGCAGCCGGCAGCTAACGTCGTAGCTAAACAGCTAACTGGCTAACAGTTAGCTCAACCCGGCTATCGCTAACCATTAGCTAACGCAGAAGCAAGCTATGCGGCTACCACTGAAAAACTGTACAATGTGATAAAAGCAATACAGGTGCCGACACCAGGCCACACACCGTTAGCTACTAGTAGTACTACAACAGCTAGTCGGCCAGTTTAGTTCCAGAGAGAGAGAGAGAGAGAGAGAGAGAGAGAGAGATGTCCACGGCGGGAATAGAATAGAGTTAATAGAATAGGTTAAAAACTCACCAAACGTCCAAGAGGATGGAGACAACCGCGTGGAGTTGACGAAGTTCATCTGCCAAACGACCATCCTCTTCATCTTGGCTGCATGCGCTGTCTCTAGGTTAGCTAACGCTAGTTAGCCTTTAGCTAAGCTAGCTACTAGCCGACATCATCATGGCTATATCCCGACTGCACCATGACAAGGCTCCGGCCATTTGTCCCGCCAGCGAGAGGCCTTTCGTCAACGTTCCTTGGTGACCGACCGACTGATAATGACCGACCTCTTCTTCTTGGCTGGCATAACTAAGCATAATAGTCAAAAGCTGCACGCGCGAAATAGTCAAACGCAGCTGACGCACGCCGGCGTATTACACATGATGTAAGTAACCACTCCCTTCGTTGAAACCAATAGTATGTCTGCTGCAGAGCCCCAGAGCTCCAATAGTGAGTATGTCTGCAGACCCAGGAACAAGTCAGACACATTCTACAAACGTGTCTAATGTGAAATATATAAGCATATAAGCAAAACTAGATTTTAGGTCTGTGATGAAAAAGGCCAGGGCCTCGCGGGAAGGGGGGCCTCGCAAAAAATAAAAAAAATAAATAAATAAAAAAATAATAAATAAAAAATATTTTTTTTTAATTTTTTTTTATTTTTTATTTTGCGAGGCCCCCCTTCCCGCGAGGCCCTGTGCGACCGCACTGCTCGCACACCCCCTGAGGCGGCCCTGCCTCTACACTACCCAGCCTCCCTAGTGCAAGACAAAGGAGCTGGTGGCGGACTACCGGAGAGGCAGGAAGGGTCCCCCTTCTCCCATAATCCTCGGAGGGGAGGAGGTAGAGATGGTGGAGTCCTACAAGTACACACTCAGTAGTGGAGTACACCTTAACAAAAAACTGGACTGGTCGGACAACCCTGAGGCCCTCTACAGGAAGGGATAGAGCAGGCTGTTCTTCCTGAGGAGACTCAGGTCATTCGACGTGTGCAACCGACTGCTGCTATCTTTAGTTTAGTCATCTGGGTCATTAGTTGGGTCATCTGTGGCACTTCCGTGACCGTGGAGAGCGAAGGTCCGTTTCTCAATGGATTTGTCATCTAGGAGGGTTAATAAACAAATTTAGCCGGGGTTTATTTTTAAAAAAGGCGGGGGAAATTTGTGAGAGACCAAATCCAAAATGGCTGCCGTGGAAATGAACTTTTTAATGGTTTGACCTACAATGATGCACAATACATGGTTTCAGAGCTTGTTTTGGTCAAGGAATACATATTTGGTGTTTATATAATGATTTGACCTATTGTTGACCTTCAAATGCAAGATGGCTACACAGAAGTAATCTCTGAGGTCAATAAAGTCAATGTTTGTGTGTAAACAACAGTTGCTGCATGATTTGCGGTTACTGAGAATATGGTGTCCAGTTCATCCCATCACATTTTCATAATGAACCAAAAATAATTTTGCACTATAGCCCAACATAAAATAGTATTCTGTATGCAAAGCTAGCAAGGTTAGTTGCTTGAGCTGAATTTAAAGGTCAACTCAAAACAAACAATAAAATTCACTTCGAAATGTTTACAGAATCCTAGGCTACTAAATTTCATCAACACACAGTAAAGGGAACTTGACTTCGAACTCAGTTGACTGACTGTCTAGCCCTAATCCCTGTTGCGCAATGTCCCTTTTCAGTAAAGTTTTAGTTTTTGCTAAGAGTATGGACTTTTAATCTTGACCTTGTTGCACCGCCCCTTTTTCAGTCAAGCATTTTCAGTTTAGCTCAGTCAGATTTCTGTGGAAGGGGGTACAGAAGACGACGTCCAAGCCAGGATTGGAAAGGCAAGGACAACATTCTTCATCCTGCTAAACAATATCTGGAAGGCAAAAAAACTCACTCAGGACCAAGCTACAAATCTTCAACTCAAACGTAAAGACCACTCTACTATATGGCTCAGAATCCTGGAAAACCATCACCACTATACAAGGTGTACCACCGCGTCTGGCGGTACTTCTATGCGGCGGGAAGCGGACTTCGCAGAGAGGGACAGCTGAACAAACAAAAGGGGAGGGGCTTCAGACAGACATTTTAGATCAGATAAATGGGGCAGGCTTATTTTAGAACAATGAAAAGGGGCGGGGCTTAGGGGCAATTAACTCGTCAAACAGCTCATATATTCTGACAGAAGCAGCATTCTGTCAGAGAGAGAGACACACACACAGAGAGACATACAGAGAGAGACAGAGAGACACAGAGAGAGACACACAGAGAAAGAGAGACAGAGAGAGAGACACACAGAGAGAGACACACACAGAGAGAGAGACAGAGAGAGAGACACACACGCAGAGAGAGAGCCAGAGAGACACACAGAGAGAGAGAGAGTGACAGAGAGAGAGAGAGAAAGACACACACAGAGAGAGACACACACATAGAGAGAGAAAGAGAGAGAGAGACACAGAGAGAGAGAGAGAGAGAGAGAGAGAGAGAGAGACACACACACACACAGAGAGAGAGACACAGGTCACTCTTAACACTACGAAGATGAATGGAAGCTGATACTTCTGTGTTTTGGCTGGAACAGTCTATTAGCAGTCCCTGTTAGCCCATTTATACCAGCAGTCCTTGTTAGCCCATTTATACCAGCAGTCCTTGTTAGCCCATTTATACCAGCAGATCGATACAGTACTTGATGTGATATTCGGATGTTTTTTACGCAGTGGCTTTTGGTGACTCATAATAATCGTATGTCTTATTTTAGAAGAATCAAATATTCCCCAAACATCAAAACACTTGGATTTAAAGACGTCCTGAATATTCACTAGGGGACAATATGCTCAACGATCAAACAACCATGTCCATAATCCCACAGTGCCCCTTGTAGTGTAGTTACTGATTGGGGTAAGAATTATTCGATTAATTTCACTCAACCTTTATGAATATGGAGAGTTGACAAGAGCTCTCAACTGACCCAAGTGCCTAAGTAAAAATAGAATAGATTAACAAGTTGATGGTATTCGTAATGTTTTAATAGAAGATATTAACAGTTTGATTATGTGACACAGCCACATATGGATGGACTTTCAAGTCAAGCCAAGTCAAGAGTTTTATTTGTCACGGCATACAAGTATACAATGAAATGCGGGTGGTCTTGCCCGCAACGATTGTGCATAATACAATAATAATATGGCGCGGACTGAGGACAATAACTGACTACAAAGTCAGCGCCCCCTCAATGGGGAGCGACGACGCCTCTCTCGCGGACAAACTCAACTCTTTCTACGCTCGGTTTGGTGTAGACAGTGGCGCCGCTAGCTCAACGGCTAGTGACGTCACTGGCGCGCCGGCTGTTGTGGGGGGGGGGGGGGGGCCCGCGGGGGGGCGGGGACGCTCTCTCGTTGTCGGAACACAGTGTGAGAAGAGCATTTATGCAGGTGAACACCAGAAAAGCGGCTGGCCCAGATGGTATAACAGGACGCATACTTAAGTCCTGTGCCAACCAGCTAGCCCCTGTGTTCACCGCCATATTTAATCAATCCCTGGCGGAGTCAGTGGTCCCTGCCTGCTTCAAGATGTCTACCATCATCCCTGTACCAAAGAAACCCTCCCCAACATGTCTCAATGACTACAGACCGGTGGCACTCACCTCTGTGGCCATGAAATGTTTCGAGAGGCTGGTCAAGGAGCACATTTGTGTCTCCCTCCCCAGTGATATGGACCCTATGCAATTTGCATACAGGACAAACAGGTCCACTGACGACACAGTCTCCCAGGTACTGCACAGCACTCTCTCTCACCTTGACCGCCAGAAGGGGGGCTATGTGAGACTGTTGTTCATTGACTACAGCTCAGCGTTCAACACCATAGTCCCCACCAGACTGGTGGACAAGCTGATCGAGCTGGGTCTGAGCTCCGCCCTGAGCGCCTGGGTACTGGACTTTCTGAGTGAAAGACCCCAGGCGGTCAGGGTGGGGGGTCAGACCTCCAACACCATCACCCTGAGCATCGGGTCCCCCCAGGGCTGTGTTCTGAGCCCCTTGCTGTACTCACTCTACACACACGATTGTGTGGCCAAGTTCAGCTCCAACTCCATAGTGAAGTTTGCAGACGACACGGTGGTGGTGGGGCTGATCTCGGACAACGACGAGAAGGCCTACCGGGAGGAGGTTGAGGTACTGGAACGGACAACAGCCAGCCTGAGGATAAACGGGGCTACCGTGGACAGGGTGAGCAGCTTTAAGTACCTGGGGGTCCACATCTCAGAGGATCTGACATGGACAACACACATAGACTCAGTCGTAAAAAAGGCGAAGCAGCGCCTCTACCACCTGAGACAGTTAAGGAAGTTCAGAGTATCTGGGAAGATACTCCAGTCCTTCTACTCCGGAGCTGTAGAGAGCATCTTGACTGGAAACATCACTGCCTGGTATGGAAACAGCACGGCACAGGACAAGAAGGCCCTACAGAGAGTGCTGAAAAAAGGATGGCATCACTTTCTTCAGATTCGCCTGGTTGAAATCGCCAGCTATGATCATTGCTGCGTCCGGGTGCTTGATCTGGTGGATGTTGAGATGTCCCTGTAGCTCCGCCAGGGCCCTGGCGGTGTTAGCTTGGGGAGGGATGTATACTGCCATCATGATGATCGCAGTGAACTCTCGGGGGAGATGAAACGGTCGACATTGAATGGCCAGATGTTCCAGGTCCGGGGAGCATGAACTGGAGAGTATCTTTATCTCCTTTGGGCTTATCCAGCCATTGTTGGTAAGGAGACAGATACCCCCGCCGATGCTCTTTCTATGGTGCAACCAACACTTGTGAGCTGCTAAGAACACGTGGGACAGATGTAGCATTTTACAAAAACAAATGGCTGCACTCAAACTTGCAGAGGCCATACATCCAACTAATGGGAGATATACAGAAAAAATGTACTGTACTAAAAAATAAGGGTTGTCTCAGTTCACAACTATATTGGTCAGGTTTTGGGTGGGACTTGTTTGCGTCCTGCAGCTTCTGATTACATTTGGCGAGATGCTCGTTATGTCACACAACAGCAAAGTCACACAGCCAGTTTGGATCTGACAGTTGAGTTCAGACAATATTTCTTCAGCCACAATAAAGCTATAGCTTTCACTGTTGCATGGTTTCTGGCTGTAGCTCCTGTGAACATACTCTGCTGCGATTGCAGTCTGCCTTTTAATTCTTGGACAATTTGTTGTTTTTCTTGGAGGCTAAATCTGGCATGCGTTTGGTGTTTGGTGTCAAAATTCAGACGTAGATTGTACTCTTTGACGACAGACGCTGCATCATAACACAAAAGACATACCGTTTGTTGTATTTGTTAATGATACTAGGTACCCGCGTTGTTGTCAGATCAGCAATATACTCTTGTGAAGAATGGGATGTCCAGACATGCGCTCCTGACTTTCTTGCAAGTTTATTAACAAAAGCACACAATGACTGCTTCTTAAAAACACTTGCTGTCGCTCAAAAACACTGGATGTATACAATAATTCAAGGTTTGAATCGGCGTTCTCCCAACTAATCGAACAAAAATGTCCGCTGATCGTATCCCGTCATTGGCAACGTGGATATAGCTTATCCTTTACCGATGGGGCAGTCCGTCTGACATAATCTTCTTCTTCTTCATCATCATCTTCTCTTTCAACTCTGATCTAGTGTCTTGATGGCCCTGTATTTGTAGCAGGCCTGGGTCCAGCCGATGACATCACAGCTAGTGACATCATAACAGGTTTTCCTCCAATCCACAAACAGTTAGTTTTCTGTTTGAAAATGTAGGCATGGCTTAACGCTAACTGTCCTGCTGAAGACAGTATTTCTTTCCAACTCATTTTAAGACTAAAACATTGTTACTATTACATTTACAACACATGATATATGAATATTAAGGTACTTCTCTCAAAGACACATAGTTCAACATAACACATTGACTGTTTTGTCCCAGAGTAAACCACAAAGCTGACATTCACAGGAGTTATTTTCAGTTCAGCGTATCAAGATCTATATTACCTTATTCATTAAACTTATTTACCTAGATTTCTTTAAAACAGAGCTTTTCTAAATAATTATCTTAAATGATACTAATTCAACCCGTTACCCTTGATACTCAAACTTAATTAGTTTACACAATAGTCTTGTACTTCAGTAAAATCACTTGACCTCCCTTACTCCTGTACATTTGGCTATAAACCACTCCAAATTTACTATCAAAATGTTTCCCAGGTTAAACACATCATTTCAGTAATAATTGTAGTTTAATCTGGTTTAAATTGAATATAGAAAAATACATTTCTAATGTGTCCTAATCACTAAACATTATCTCCTTCCTCCGCCTGTGGTCTGGTTCCCAGCAGAAGTTAGTTTTTCACACCTCTGAGAGAAACAGCTGATTGAGCCTGCTTGCATGCAAATGCATTTGTCTCCCTTCTTCATTTCCTCATAGCATTTTCTGATTACTTGCATTAATTACAGAATGAGTTATTCTTAAAAGATATATACTTTATCCCACATAATACTTTGAAGATGTAATACTTCTAGCTAGCCATACCACTGAAGAAGGACATTGTCCGAAACATGTCTGCTTTTTATTCAGGCTGCCATTAAAAAACATTGAACCTGTGAGTGCTGGTCCGGCTACCCTGCTTTGATATACTGAACTTTATGGGATTACAGCACCCAGTGTGAGAACTTGTGAGCACGGTCTAACTTGACTATATTGATTCAAAGATGTAATACTTTAAATTACTTTTTTAAAAGGCTTGATTCAACCAGAAGCTTTATTTCATGATTATATCTTAAGTAATTTTGAAAGAGCAGCCTAGCTCCTTACACAACACTGTTGATACAGCTGTTTATCACATATACATGAGATTTTAATTAGGGATGCTCGATATTGGCTTTTTTACCGATACCGATATTCCGATATTGTCCAACTCTTAATTTCCGATACCGATATCAACCGATAACGATATATGCAGGGTTTCCCCGTCCAAAAAACTGAATAATTTCAGGTAACTAATAATTTCACTGGATATATATATAACAAATATTGTTATTGTTTTTTGTTTGTTTTTAAACCGATACCGATATTTTCCGATATCACATTTTACTGCCGATATCGGCCGATAATATCGGTCGGCCGATAATATCGGACATCCCTAATTTTAATGTTATCACCGTTATTGGCCGAATCATTGTTTTGAGTCTTCGGGAGTGAATCATATCCCTTTTCCTTCTGTTGTGTGTTGCTTTGAAGCTCGTTGAGGTGTCTGTATACAAAATTGGTTTCTGTGGCGACATCCTGGCTCGTGTGACCTGGGACAGCTGGTCCCTATATTGATTTAGCTGTTTAAGGTCACGGGAAGATTTTCTCTAAATGGCTTCCTGAATTCCAACTTGGGAGGTAATACTTATTTTAAGAATATGTATAATTTAACAGTCAAATTATACTGCACGTTTCTTATCCTTGAAGCACAAACATGTTTTCACTTTCACATCTTTCTTGAAACTGCCTTCCATCTCCATCAACTTTTCTCTTACTGGCTGTGGGGGTGCTATAGAGACATGATCGAAAAGACTTTTATGCGCCTGAGTCTCCTGAACATGGCGCGACCGATTCCAAATTGATCGGAACTTAATCGGCCAAGCTATAGTCCCTTTTTCAGCACCTACTCCCCATACGCATGCGCAGATTGCCAAAGGATTCTGAAGGCGCACGAAGCCTGTCTCTCCTCTCATCTGGGGCCAATAACCCACCCTGCTGAAGCAAACAGGGGTGCTCATGTCTCCGACTTTCACATATGGATGGAGTATGGTGGAAGATACCCACCTATCCCCTGTGTCCATAACTCAACTCATCATGAGCAGAGCTTTCATTAGAGCCTAATATTAAGGCTCTGTGATGATTTTGGAAAAGAAATCTCTTTTGGAGCTCAAAATTGGCAGCCATCTTGCATTTGAAGGTCAACAATAGGTCAAATCATTATATAAACACCAAATATGTATTCCTTGACCAAAATAAGCTCTGAAACCATGTATTGTGCATCATTGTAGGTCAAACCATTAAAAAGTTAATTTCCACGGCAGCCATTTTGGATTTTGGTATCTCACAAATTTTCCCCGCCTTTTTAAAAAATACACCCCGGCTAAATTTGTTTATTAACCCTCCTAGATGACAAATCCATTGAGAAACGGACCTTCGCTCTCCACGGTCATGGAAGTGCCACAGATGACCCAACTATGTAGCCAGCGTCCTCTTTTTTGCTGTGGTGTGCTGGGGAGGCAACATCAGTTCGAGGGACTCCAGCAAGCTGAACAAGCTGGTGAAGAAGGCTAGCTCCGTAGTGGGTGGTGAGCTGGCTAATCTAGAGGTGGTGGCTGAGAGGAGGATGAGGAAAAAGCTAGAAGCCATCCTGGAGAACCCCTACCACCCACTCTATGAGGGGCTAGCCAGAATGAAGAGCACGTCCCCCCCAACACACCACAAATCGCCTGGGACAGTCTTTTATACCGGCAGCCATCAGGCTCTACAACCAAGGGCTTGGACAACTGGCCCTGCTGCGTGAACACTTAAGGCAACCAACTTGCACTTCCGCGTTTCTCTGATTGGCCGAGCGCTAAGCTCCAGGAGAGAGGAGAGAGGCTGAAAACCCGCCGTTCTTGCCCGACTGATGGGAGCCGAATCCTGGATCCGATTTGTCTGATGAATACCCGCAAAACATGGAGGTCCCGAACGCATGGAAGTATTGATTGCGCCGTAACGAATCATTAAAAAAATATACCGTTATATGTTGTGCCTTTACACATATGTTGGATTATGTAATTGGTTTGTCATGACAAACAAATAAAGAAATCGCGATTTACCCGGTGGCTACAACAACACACAGTGACTACATGCATGTAGTCACTGTGTGACTACACAGTGTATAGGTATTTATGTGCCCTACCAGCCGACGCACGTAAAACCATTAGACAAACAAAACCTAAATGTTTTGACGAGGTCGTAGAAGGAATGGAGGTTTATCAAGCGTCCGAAACGCTATACCGGAGGAGTAGTATCCTGAAAACCGGGCCCCCCAACCGGCTGAAAGAGAAGGTTAAGAGTCCCGAAACACCCCGCTACCTCAACCCTGCCCCATAAACCCGACAACCTGTAGTGTATAATGAACGAAGACGATGTTTCAATTGTGGCGAGGAGGGTCATATTTCCAGAGACTGTCCATATAGGCAGGGCCGCCTCAGGGGGTGTGCGAGCAGTGCGGTCGCACAGGGCCTCGCGGGAAGGGAGGCCTCGCACAAAAAAAAAAAATTATTATTTATTATTTTTTTTATTATTTTTTTTATTTATTGCGAGGCCCCCCTTCCCGCGAGGCCCTTTTTCATCACAGACCTAAAATCTAGTTTTGCTTATATGCTTATATATTTCACATTAGACACGTTTGTAGAATGTGTCTGACTTGTTCCTGGCTCTGAGGCTCTGCAGGCAGCTCTGAGGCTCTGCAGGCAGCAGAATTGGTTTCAATGAGGGGAGGGGTTACAGGTAAGGTAGCGTCTGTTGAGTTCATTGTGTGTGTCTGTGTGCGTGGGGGGGGGGGGGGGGGGGGCGTGAACCGACTCATTGCCAGACGTGAGCGATTCGACTCACGCTCACGGCAATGAATCGGCTCTTATGAACGAGTCGCTCATGACCGACCCATCACTAGCGTCTGACTATTTCGCGCGTGCAGCATTGGAGGTTATGCCAGCCAAGATGAAGAGGACATCGTTCGGCAGATGGACTGAAGATGAAAGTTGTTGCATGTTAGACAGTTCAGTCAGGCTAGCCATCCCGGCTAAAGACAGGGACAGCTAGTTAGCTTTAGCTACGTTATAATATTGAGTGCTAACGTGTGGTTCAGTCGGGATATAGCCATGATGATGTCGGCTAGTAGCTAGATTAGCTAAAGGCTAACTAGCGTTAGCTAAACTAGAGACCGCGTGCAGCATTGTTATGCCAAGATGAAGAGGACAGTCGTTCGGCAGATGAACTTCGTCAACTCCACGCGGTTGTCTCCATCCTCTTGGACGTTTGGTGAGTTTTTAATGCACTCTATTCTATTCCCGCCGTGGATATCTCTCTCTCTCTCTCTCTCTCTCTCTCTCTCTCTCTCTCTCTCTCTCTCTCTCTCTCTCTCTCTCTCTCGGGAGCCAAACGGGCCGACTAGCTGTTGTAGTACTAGTAGCTAACGGTGTGTGGCCTAGTGTCAGCACCTGGTGCGAGGGAGGTGAGCTTGGTGTTTCATTATGAGAATATCTCCATGCTCAAGTCGGCTATAGTCCGCGAGGGACTTGTTGCCGGCACTGCTATGGTAAACACCACTCTGTAGTGGGACGTGTATTGCCTTCTTTTTCCCTTCTCTCTTCGTATAAGAGAAGAGGAAAACACAGCGGCTGTCTGAAGTGTTGGCCTGTATTGCTTTTCTCACGTTGTACAGTTTTTCAGTGGTAGCCGCATAGCTTGCTTCTGCGTTAGCTAATGGTTAGCGATAGCCGGGTTGAGCTAACTGTTAGCCAGTTAGCTGTTTAGCTACGACGTTAGCTGCTCGTTTTCGCTCGGCTGGGAACGTTAGCTTGATGCTATCAGTTAGCCTAGAGTTAGCTGTTAGCTTGTGCTACGACCATTGACATTAGCCGTGAGAATAGCAGGCCCTGGCACTCTGACTACGACATCATCTTTGAC
The DNA here is from genome assembly GCF_963971535.1 of Notolepis coatsorum. Classification (NCBI taxonomy): domain Eukaryota; kingdom Metazoa; phylum Chordata; class Actinopteri; order Aulopiformes; family Paralepididae; genus Notolepis; species Notolepis coatsorum. The sequence continues at coordinate 80,683,808 of NC_140182.1, read as the reverse complement.
AGAAGATGTAGTCGGGCCTGCACCATGACAAGGCTCCGGCCATAGCTTCTTTTTGTCCCGCCAGCGAGAGGCCTTTCGTCAACGTGGAGACCTGTGTTGCGGCCTTTCGCCCTACGTTCCTTGGTGCAGGTAAGATGTCCATTGGACATTACCCCACTCTTCCTTCCTTCCCCTCCCGAATGTTTTGTTAACGATGTTTTTTTCCAGGCAAAACATATGTTACTTCACAACATTTGGAGATACGACATGTGCTGTGTGTGAATTGTCTTGGTCGTTTGTGTAGCTTGGGTAGCGTTGGCCAAAGCTGTGTGTGGCCTGGTGTCAGTACCTGGCTACTCTATTTGCAGTTAGCCTATTTAGCTGATGTCGGCCATTGGCTCCTTGCTACTTTGTTTTCTCTGGTATAGACCCTCTTCTCTTTGGATTTAAGTGTTGATCTTTGTCCTTTTGGATCTATGTATATTCATGTTGCCTTTGTGAAGTTCTTTTCCTTCTGTTTTGTTCTTCCATTAAAAGTTGAATATCCTTTAGGGGCTCATCTTTGCTTATCTCTCTCATACATGCTCTCTCTCTAACACACACGACACACAGACATGCTCTCTCTCTCTAACACACAAACACACATGCTCTCTCTCTCTCTCTCTCTCTCTCTCTCTCTTTCTAACACACACAGTCTGCCTATGGCGGCCTTTCTCGATGGCTAGGCTGTGCTCGCTGAGTCTGTACCTAGTCAAGGATCTTCAGTCACAGTGCTCAGGTATTCTGCCACTGTGTACTCTCTGTTTAGGGCCAAATAGCATTTCAATTTATTTCCAATGTGTCTCTCTCTCTCTCTCTCTCTCTCTCTCTCTCTCTCTCTCTCTCTCTCTGTACACTGTATATTGACTGTAGAACGGGAGCTCTCTCTCGCTCTCTCTCTTGCTATATGTTGACTGTATCATGCCCAGCCTCGGGCAGTGCTATTATTTAAGAATATGTTGACTGTATGAAAAAAAATAAGAAAAAAAAATTACCTTTTTCGCACAGGGCCTCGCATTTCTCCCAGGCGGCCCTGCATATAGGAATGATGTGTTAATGCCCGTCTGAACCTCACCCGCCCCGACCGTGTGCACTGGCAACCGCCTGTTGGGCGGATGAAACAAGCGTTTCCACTCTCACACCAGTAAGAGCTAATCACCACGACACGACCTCGCTGTTAGACTCAGGAAGCACCGTGACGCTCGTAAAACCAGAGTTTGTGGACGGTCCCCTCCTGGGAAAAATAGTAGGAGTCACATGTGTACACGGTGAAACTAGACAATATCCGACCGCCACCCTCGAACTAACATCCACCCGGGGAAAATGTACAACGACAGTAGCCGTAGTAGAGTGTTAATTGGTACCGACTGTGCATTGTTCTGAACGCTATGGGAGAGTTTGGCGGCCGAACGACATCTTCCCCCCAGAACAGTGACCACCACAGCACCGACCAGAGCCCGGGCATGAAGGACCCGGATGTGCGGGTTACATGAGGTGGATCCCCAGGATACTACCGACCCCCTGCCAGAGGGAGATTCCAGCCCTGTCAGCGAGGACAACGACGAGAAGGAGCCCGCGGCTGGCCCAGCGGAGAACAACACTCCACCGGTCGACAATGGAGGAGAGGAGTCACCACTCCACGACGCGGACGAGCCAGTCTGGGGAGACCTGTTCCCCGGAAATCCGAACGATGAAACCTCACCCTTACCACCACAACTGACTGGACTGGACGATTCAGCACCGCCCAGCTGGAGGATGAAAACCTGGCCCCAGTACTACGACAGGTAGCTGTGGTCGATGGTAAGAAGATGGATGTGGTAGGAGAGTTCATTTTTCCAAATTTTTCCATCAAAAAAACATTGTTATATCAAGTTGTGAAAAAAGGGGGGATAATTCACGAACTGTTGTTGATACCCCGACCACACATAAACACAGTGTTACGACTAGCACACTCTCACTTGCTAGGGGCTCACTTGGGGGTCGAGAAAACCCTAGACCGGATCAAGGCCAGATTTTCCTGGCCGGGGATGAAAAGAGCTATGGAGGATTACTGTCGGTCCTGCCCCGAATGTCAGCTGGTAGCTCCACGACCGACTGTGTGTAACCCGTTGATTTACCTGCCTATCATCTCTGTTCCCTTTAGCAGGATTGGGATCGACCATGTGGGACCCCTTCCCCGCAGCGGCAGGGGCCACCAATACATCCTGGTGATTATGGACTATGCCACCCGGTATTCCGAGGCCATCCCACTCCACACAATGGCCTCAAACAACTAATGTTGTTAATCACGAGAGTGGGTATTCCGGACGAAATTTTTACAGACCAAGGCACACCATTCATGTCTAGAGTAATGAAGGACTTGGCCGGGTTGTTAAAAATTACCCATCTCCGCACCTCAGTATATCATCCCCAGACCGATGGGTTAGTCGAGCGGTTTAACCGCACCCTGAAAAGCATGCTTAAGAAAGTGATGGAAGCTGATGGAAGGAAACTGGGACCAGCTTTTCCCCTACTTGATGTTTTCCATCTGGGAGGTTCCCCAGGCCTCCACAGGATACTCCCCCTTTGAACTTTTTTATGGGAGAAGGCCTCGAGGAATGCTAGATGCCGTCCCCACACAGGAGCTTGGTGGACCACGTGGAGGAGGTACCTGCAGCTAAATGTGGCGAAGATCAGGGAACTGGTGGTGGAGCTAGGGAGGAGGAGGAGTGCACCTGTGACCCCCGTTTCCATCAGGGGAGTCGATGTGGACATGGTTGAGGAGTACAAATACCTCTGTGTGCACATCGACAACAAACTGAACGGGTCAAAACAGGCAGAGGCACTGTACAAGAAGGGCCAGAGCCGACTCTACTTCCTCAGAAGGCTGAGATCATTCAATGTCCGTACAAGGATGTTGAGGATGTTCTATGAGTCGGTGGTGGCGGGCGCCTTCTTGTACGCTGTGACCTGCTGGGGCAGCGGACTGAGAGCAGGGGACACAAACAGGCTGGATAAGCTGGTCAGGAAGGCCAGTAGCGTAGTTGGGGTGGAGCTGGACTCCCTAGCGAGGGTGGCGGAGAGGAGGAGCCTTGCTAAGCTCCAGGCCATCAGGGAAAACCCCTCCCACCCACTATACACAGACTTGGCTGACAGGAGGAGCATGTTCAGTGCTAGGCTCACACTACCTAAATGCACCACTGAACGGCACAGGAAGTCCTTCATTCCAACAGCCATCAGACTATAGCAGCTATAGCATATACAATGCATCACTGTGCCTCACTGCATCACTGAGCACAGAGACAGTTACCATCTTAGCATTAGATGGGGAAATTGGGACTTGATTCGGGACATATAATACAAATAACACGTACTAGACTAAACTGTAGACACTAACACACAGGACGTACAACTAAGCATATTATTTGATAGTGAATGGAGGTTATGGTTCGAGACACACTGCAGATAACACACAGACCACTGGGAATACAGACAAGGTAAACGCATTAGTTGGGGAGGTTGGGACTTGATTCGGGACATATAATACAAATAACACGTACTAGACTAAACTGTAGACACTAGCACACATGACACAAATAGGATGACAGGGAACATGGGGAATCACATTCGGAGACCGGACCGGGAGATCTGGAAATGTACTAACATTATGAAAGATAAGAATTCAAATAAAATGTTGGACAATAATGGGGACATTGGAGAATCCCCATTGGGGATATCTACGTCGTTATAGGAGGGGCCCTCTCCAGGAGAGCCTTACCCCTCCAACCCGCCAACGGGGGTTAAACAGGGTTAAAAAGAATTACCTGGGAAGTGCCAATTGTCTTTAGTCTTCTTTTATATTATTTTCTTCTGAGTTATGTTAGAATAGCAGTTGCTTTAAATGTGCACATGGAAAAATATGAAGGACAAGAATTCAAAATGTTGGACATGAAGAGAGGCTTGGAGAATCTCCTTTGGGGGGTATCTCCGTCTCTGGGGGGGGGGGCTTCTCCAGTGGGAGGGCTGATCCCCCCCCAAACCGCCAACCCGGGGAAAGAGTGCTAACCATATAACCATTTATGTTTACTTAATTTTTTCTTATTGTGTTGTTAGTTTTTAGTATTTATTTTTCATAAATATATGCAGTGATGTCGGTGACATGGGAGGTACAGAGGTGGGCAGGCTGGGTTCAGTGGGGGGGGGGGGGTGTCGGGGGGAGGGGCCATCGTTCCGGCGGTTCGACCCGGGGGAGGGGGGGCCTTGCGTGTTGTGGGATTGGTGTGGGGGGGGGGGTTTCCTGGGGCCCTCGGCCGCCGTGGCCCTGTGGTCTGGTCACCGGGCCGGGGGGGCGGGGGGTCGGGGGATCATTGAGGCATGGTGCTTTGGCCTTTTGCTGGCCTGGGCTTGGGGTTCTCGTGGGCCGGGGGCCTGGCGGTCGGGCGGGGGCGGGTGGGAGCTCTGGGTGCTCGGCTCCGCGCATGGTGGACCAGGATATGGGGGTGTTCTGTTTCTCGGGGAGGAGGGCGGGAGGGAGGGGTTTCTCTCAGGGGGATCAGAGCGGCTGGGCTTTGCCCGGCGGGGTCCTGTGTGTTGGGGGGTCAGTGGGCATGGGGAGGGGCTCTCGGTGGCATGGGAAATAGCGGGCTATCCTTTCCTCTACTGGGCTGGCCCAATTGATTCAAGCGACCCGTGTCGCTGGGGGCCCGGCGACGCGCGCATCGGCCTGGGATATGGGGGGCTCCTATGGGCTTAACTCAGGGGGGGGGGGGGGGTGTCGGGGGAGGGGGACCATCGTTTCCGCGGTTTGGCCCGGGAGAGTGGCGTCTTGGATGTTGTGGGGTCGTCGGCCGCGGGGTGGGGTGCTGGGTGGCATGGGAGGTAGCAGGCTTGGCTCGGTGGGGGGGGATTACCACCCCTCGCCCCTCTACTGGGCCTGGCCCAATCAAATTCAAGGTACCTGTGTCGCTGAGTACTCTGCCCCGACGACTGAGACGGCCCTGGGATGTCAGGTCACAGCTGTCCTACCCAAAGAAATGTCACCTGGGCCTACAGGATGCTGACTACCTGGGTTACACCATCGGGAGGGGGTGTATCAGACCCCAAGCCGGCAAGGTCAAGGCCATCCGGAGCTGGCCCCGCCCCCAAACCAAAAAGCAGGTATGAACCTTCATAGGTGTAGCCAGCTATTATCTGCATTTTGTCCCCCACTTCTCTGCCCTAGCAGCTCCCCTGACCGACCTGACAAGGAATAAACTGCCAGACCAGGTCCTGTGGACAGAGGAGACGGAGAGAGCCTTTCAGCAGCTAAAGGACAAGCTATGTTCGGAACCAGTGCTAGTGACCCCCAACTTCAGCCAGCCTCTGCTGGTGCAGACAGATGCATCGGAGACTGGGGTGGGTGCTGTCCTATCGCAACTGAGAGAAGGTGAGGAACACCCAGTAATCTTCATCAGTCGCAAGTTACTACCCCAGGAGAAGAATTACTCCACGATTGAGAAGGAGTGCCTGGCGATAAAATGGGCCCTCGAGGAGTTCAAATACTATCCGCTGGGAACATGGTCTGCCCGAGGAGAACGGAGCTAAGGGGGGGGGGGGGTATGTGGTAGATATCATCCCTCGTCACATGGTTACGTGGAGGAAGGGCGATACTATTTCCACGGGCAGAGGAGTGAATTAAGGGGTTGATTGGGACTGATAGAATACACCTGTGCACCACGTGATCACCCACATCCCACACACACACACACACACAGAGGTAGTTGGAAGGAGAGGTGAGAGCGAGAAGGAGTTTGTGGTACTAGACCCTGGACTGGCTGAGATACCCCCCTGTGAAACTGACCCTGGACCGGAAGACAAACCTTGAGTATTGAACATTCCCTTTTTGTACGAGAGCCTGGAACGAGTTTTGACCCTGGACTGTATGTTGACTACTATATTGCCTATCGGACCTGTACTTTGGATCAATAAATATCACCTGTTTATTGAAATTGTGCTTGTGTGGACATTGGAATTGTTTGTTTTGGTCTGTGTCGAGCCTGAACATCACAAGGCTCATCACAATATATAGATACTGGACTGCATAGGACTGTGAAGCTCTGTATCCCCCCATGCTGCTTTGACACCTGAATTTCCCCAAGGGGATTAATAAAGGATCATCTTATCTTAGACCTCTACAGCCTCCCTAGTGCCTAGACCTCTACACTACCCAGCCTCCCTAGTGCTTAGACCTCTACACTACCCAGCCTCCCTTAGACCTCTACACTACCCAGCCTCCCTTAGACCTCTACACTACCCAGCCTCCCTAGTGCTTAGACCTCTACACTACCCAGCCTCCCTTAGACCTCTACACTACCCAGCCTCCCTTAGACCTCTACACTACCCAGCCTCCCTTAGACCTCTACACTACCCAGCCTCCCTAGTGCTTAGACCTCTACACTACCCAGCCTCCCTTAGACCTCTACACTACCCAGCCTCCCTAGTGCTTAGACCTCTACACTACCCAGCCTCCCTTAGACCTCTACACTACCCAGCCTCCCTAGTGCTTAGACCTCTACACTACCCAGCCTCCCTTAGACCTCTACACTACCCAGCCTCCCTTAGACCTCTACACTACCCAGCCTCCCTAGTGCTTATGTAACGGAGGTCCGTGAGTATATCCACAGGCACAGAAACAGGGGTGTTGACAAGTGACTGTGGAAGTAAGCGGGCTGCGAGTTAAACTCACTTCCCCATAACAGGGTTAATAGACGCATTGGTACAGTACTGATTCACTTCTTAGTGCAGCGGTCTATGTCGTCGCCCGTGGAGCGGGAGCTCCCCTGTTCGACTCCCCCTCGGGACATCAGCATTTAACATCAGAGTAGACTAGTACGATCTGTCACACTGGTGCCGCGTGACTCGGATGTTCTGAGGTGACGTGAGTTTAGGGAGGTGAGTGTAACAGAGGTCCGTGAGTATATCCACAGTCACAGAAACAGGGGCGTTGACAAGTGACTGTGGAAGTAAGCGGGCTGTGAGTTAAACTCACTTCCCCATAACAGGGTTAATAGACGCATTGGTACAGTACTTAGGAGTGTATTCACTTCTTAGTGCAGCGGTCTATGTCGTCGCCCGCGGAGCGGGAGCTCCCCTGTTCGACTCCCCCTCGGGACATCAGCATTTAACATCAGAGTAGACTAGTACCATCCGTCACACTTAGACCTCTACACTACCCAGCCTCCCCAGTGCTTAGACCTCTACACTACCCAGCCTCCCCAGTGCTTAGACCTCTACAGTCTACACTACCCAGCCTCCCTTAGACCTCTACACTACCCAGCCTCCCTTAGACCTCTACACTACCCAGCCTCCCCAGTGCTTAGACCTCTACACTACCCAGCCTCCCCAGTGCTTAGACCTCTACAGTCTACACTACCCAGCCTCCCTTAGACCTCTACACTACCCAGCCTCCCCAGTGCTTAGACCTCTACAGTCTACACTACCCAGCCTCCCTTAGACGTCTACACTACCCAGCCTCCCTAGTGCTTAGACCTCTACACTACCCAGACATCTGGCGTATTCTTGCTGTTGTGGAATGTGGGCAAGAATGTTTGGATCCTATGCCTAGCAGTGAAACATTGATGATGATGATGATGATGATGATGATGATGATGCTGATGATGACGTGGTCATTTTGTCTGCGGTCGTGTTGGTGGTAGTTCACAGGATGTTTCGGTTTTAGCAGATGTTGGAATTATTGTGTGTCCCAAGTGCTTTTTAATAATGATGATTCAGATTCAGATTCAGATTTCTTTATTCACCATATTGTACAGGTACAAATGGAACGTGATTTGACATTTCAGTGCATGATTGATTTTTTCACAAATAGGAACAACATAATAATAATAATGATAAATAAATAAGTGCAAAACAGGACGGAACAGTGAGACAACAATAAGACAGTAAAGTAAAGTGCAGTGGTGGGGGACATGGATACAGTGCAGCACAGTTCAAGTCCAGAGGTCCAGCCCTAGCAGCTCGCCATAGAGGGGGGGGGGAGCAGGGGGACACCTGACTCATTTACCAGGCAAGCTGCTGAGGGGAAGAAGCTAAGTCTATGGCGGGACTTTAATGTCTTGGGCAGCCGAAGCCACCTGCCGTGGGGGAGCATAATGAAGAGGCTGTGACCCGGGTGGGCGGGGTCTGCCATGATCTTCCTCGCCCTCCTCAAGGCCCTGGTGGAATGTAGGGCACTCGAGGGAGGGAAGGGCCATCATGATGATGATGATGATGATGATGATGATGATGTTGATGACGAAGACAATGAGACTAATGCTGATGACAACAGCGATGATGAGGATGGCAATAATGACAGATAATGAACACTGTTGATGTTGTGTGCAGACAGACAACAAGCAGCCTACCATCTTGAGAGAAGACAGAGCTGATAGTGGGAAAACTGATGATGATGATGATGATGATGATGATGATTGTGAACACTATAACTCAGAGACACCAAAGGCCATCAAGGGGAATGCATCAGAGGAACTGCATGCACCGCAGTCAATCCCATTATCTACCATCTAGCGCCACCTAGTGTTCAATGGCGATAACAATGCACCTGCGGCCTTAATTCAAAGACAATGAAGTGTGTGTAGTATTTGATGTATGTGTGTATTTTAAGTATCGGCAACAGGTTTAGGGTGATAATTCCACAGCTACAGATACCAACTACACGTTTTCAAGGCCATCTACACAGGCGAGGGCTTCCGGTGGCTTTCTAGAACTGCGCCAAACAGCCTGGCTCAGTAGCCTAATGTACCTGCAGTGTATGGAGAAAGTGCTGCTTTTTGTTCCTTTGAAACACAGGTTACTGTGTATTTCTAATTCTTACTTACTGACTAGACACTTTCTTTTAATAGACACATGTTGTAGCTTGTGTTTCCGGGCGTCATGTATTGTTGGTTAAAGGCCCAATCCGTAATTTTGACCATAGACATATCTGGGTGTATTCACATGATATGAGATATGATATGATACATTTATTTATATTGCGCCCCTCAACAAATAGTTACATCGGCCCGGGGCGCATCCCGGGAAAGAAAGAGAAACTAAAAAGACAGGAACAATACGAAAACAGAAAAAAATACATGCAGGCCAACCAAGCAGATACAGAACGGCTTCTCAGTTACAGTGGGTGACAATATTGTCACAAGGAAAGAAGATATTACCTACCTGGGTTCCATCCTAGAGGCAAATCTTTCCTGTGACAAAATGGCATCCAATGTAATAAAAAAAAGTCAACCAACGAACTCGATTCTTGTACCGGATCTCCTCACTGGTAAACAAGAATACCCTGAAGACTCTGGAAGGAGCACTCATTCAAGGGTACTACGACTATGCTTGCACCTCATGGTACCAAAGCACCTCAAAGGCGCTAAAAACAAAATTACAAACATCTCAAAACAAACTGGTCAGACTACTGCTTGACCTTACTCCTAGAACCCACCTCACCCCTGCCCACTTTGACAACCTAGGATGGCTTAGAGTAGACGACAGAGTACAGCAACTTGCAATGGGCCTGGTCTACAAGATACACTACACGACCAAGGTACCCATGTACATGTCAAAATACTTCCCAAAGGTCAGTGAATACCACGATCACAACACCAGAGGGAGCTCCACAAATCATGTTAAACCCAGATTCGGCTCAAACAAGGGACTAAACACGTTTCGCAATTATGCCACATCAATGTGGAACGCCCTACCCAAAGCTGTAAAGGAATGTGAATCACTACCCACTTTCAAAAACACTCTCAAAAAACACCTACGGGAGACTGCAATTCGAAACTGGCCCCTGTAAATGTCCTAACACAACCCCCTCCAATGTACAGTAAATTACCAAGTATGGTCTTGTCAATATTCCAATGTACAGTTTTGCTTATACAGTTGTACAGTGTCCCCCACCCACCCCTCCTACCCAACCTCCCCCCCACTCCTACCCAACCTCCCCCCCACCCACCCAACCACCTCCAATGTACAGTCCTCCCCACCCCCCCACACCTACCCAACCTCCTCCAATGTACAGTTTCTACGTCAAATGTATATACTCTTTTTTCTGGACTCTTTTCGTATCACAAACAGTACTGTATTTGCAAATCTGGTATGTCATAAATGTATAGATGTAGCAGTACTGTCTATCTGTATGTCATGTATGATATATGTTACGATGAATTGAAAATGGGGGACCCTGATGTAAACAAGACGAAAGTCTTTCTCTGGTCTGCATCCCCTTAACAATTGTATGTATTGAGCTGTACTGTACTGTACCCATTCTGCAATCTGTTAATAAAGTTTTCAATCAATCAATCAATCAATCAATCAATCAATCAATCAATCAATACACCAGTCATACTACAATACAAAACTAGCTCATGGATTATTTATGGCGAAAAGGTGGGTTTACTTTTGAGCATGGCCTTAAAGGTCCGTAGAGTGCTTGCAGATTTCAACTTGAGTGGGAGCTTGTAGGGTTTGATCTGTAATTAAAAATATGCTTTTGGATCTTTCTTAACCCGTTGTAAATCAGGATATAGGTTGTCTCCCTATGTTTACAAACATTACAAATGTAAACAAAACTTTTACATTCACAAAATACATCAAGTGACACTAAATTTAGCCTGTTGTAGTGTGAGTCCTTGTATTAAGAGCTCAATCAACTAGAATCTTTATTACTATATATATCCACATCTGTCTGTACATACATAGTTGCATAATAAATCCTTTTTACATAATTATATATGTGTAGATACTATATCTATATTTGTATATCCCTTACCTGCATTATTATTATTACTCTTACTAGTTAAGCTGCTGGCCAGTATGACTAACTACCATAGTGTCTTTATACCTGTATCACTGTACACATTGATACTACAACTCTGTACAGTATACATCTGATAGCAGTATTACTCAGTAGTACTAATTTATATATCTTATACCCAGTTTACTTTCACTATTGCACTTTACTGCTACATTTGCACTCTGATCGGATGCCAAACTTATTTTCGTTGCACTGTACTTGTGCTGTATAATGACTGATTGATTGATAACTTTATTAACAGATTGCAGAATGGGTACAATACAGTACAGCTCAATACTAACAACTGCTAAGAGGATGAAGACCAGAAAAATACTTTCGTCTTGTTTACATAAGGGTCCTCCATTTTCAATTCATCAAGACATTTATGACATACAAGACATACAAATATACGGTACTGTGTAAGAAAAAGATATCATAAAAAAATATACATCCGAAGGGGAAGAAACTGTACATTGGAGGGGGTTGGGTGGGTGGGGGCGGATTTTGACATTTACCGGTGCCAGTTTCTAATTGCAGCCACCCATAGGTGCTCTTTTAGAGCGGTTTAGAAGGAGGGTAGGGATTCACATTCCTTCCGGCTGTGGGTAGGGCGTTCCACATTATTGAGGCATAATTGCGAAACGTGTTTTGTTTGTGCCTAATCTGGGTCGAATGTGATTTGTGGAACTCCCTCTGGTGTTGTGGTCGTGGACTTCACTGACCTTTAGGAAGTATTTCGACAGGTACATGGGTATCTTAGTGGTGTAGTGTAGACCATGCCCATTGCAAGTTGCTGTACTCTGTCGTCTACTCTAAGCCATCCTAGATTGTCAAAATGGGCAGGGGTAAGGTGGGTTTTAGGAGTAAGGCCAAGCAGTAGTCTGATCAGTTTGTTTTGTGATGTTTGTAGCCGTGTTTTTAGGGCCTTTGAGGTGCTTTGGTACCATGAGGTGCAGGCATAGTCGTAGAACCCTTGAATGAGTGCTCCTGTTAGAGTCTTAAGGTATTCTTGTTTACCAGATAGGAGATCCGGTACAATAATCTTGTTCGTTGGTTGACTTTTCTGATTACATTGGTTGCCATTTTGTCACAGGAAAGATTTGCCTCTATAGGATGGAACCCAGGTAGGTAATTTCATCTTTCCTTGTGACAATATTGTCACCCACTGTAACTGAGAAGCCGTTGGCCTTGCTGAGTTTGCTATTTGATCCAAAGAGAATGGACTCTGTTTTACCCAGGTGTAATGATAGTTTGTTATCAGCGAGCCAGGTGCAGATTCTGCTGAGGGCTTTTTCAACCTGCAACTTGTCCCTGTCAGAGACCAGCAGGGCAGAGTCATCCCCGAACAGGAACAAGTTGCAGTCACAAGCTGATGACATGTCATTTAATCTAATCTAATCTTTTTGGCAGCAGGGTTACTCATTTGTTTACGTTTGGATCACTGATTTGGGCTTTTAATTATCTGCAGCTTTGTTGGCAATAAATCACTCAACGGTGTGTTTGTGTAAACTTGATATAATGTACGTGTTGCACGCAACTTTAGCCCAACCTTTAACAATGCCGAAAGGTGTGTTTTTGTTTACAGAGAGAGAGAGGAGAGGTGGGTGCTTGATGTAATTTATGTTCTCAGACGCACCTTTAACGTTAAAGCAACAACCGACTATACGGAAAAGGACAAACAGACATCTGTAGTCAATTATGTTTTGAATATGCAAAACGACGGGGAAAGTCATACTCATCTGAAGAGTGAGTCCCTGCTATAGTAGGTATTTGCACATAATCTCCTGCGCGCCTTATCGGAGGCAAATTGAAATAGAAATAATTGAAATACTTGAAATATATTTATATTTTTTGACTGTATATTTCAGAATGTACATATACAGTATCTCAAGTTTCAAGTTCAAGTTTTGTTTTATTTGTCACACATAAGGTAGGCTACATTGATTGATTGAACATTTTATTAACAGATTGCAGAATGGGTACAATACAGTACAGCTCAATACACACAATTGTTAAGGGGATGCAGACCAGAGAAATACTTTAGTCTTGTTTACACCAGGGTCCCCCATTTTCAATCCATCATAACATATATGACATACATGACATACAGATAGACAGTACTGCTACATCTATAGACATGTATGACATACCAGATCTACAGTACTGTTTGTGATACAAAAAGGGTCTAAAAAAGAGAGTATACATTTGAGGGGGAAGAAACTGTACATTGGAGGAGGTTGGGTGGGGTGGGGGGGGGGGACTGTTTCATTGGAGGTGGTTGGGTGGGGTGGGGGGGGGGGGGTAACTGTACATTACATTGAAATGCTTGGTTTTATGAGCCTCGATCCTGAGATTGTGCTTCATACAGTAACAAAAAGTTAAAAGAATAAAGACAAAACACTATACAAAATATTATACAATATACAAAGTACAAACTAAAGTACAAAATGCAAACAATGAATGAAGTACAGAATGCAGCTTTTTTCCTTTTCTTTTTTTATACAAAAATGCTCAAATGAGTGACTGTGTATTCTTATTTTTGTCTACCTAAATGTTTATTGTGAGCGATCTGTGGTGCTGAATTTCCTTCGGGATTAATAAAATATTCCTAGTCTATTCTATTCGTTGCATAGGCGTCCCGACGGCCTGTCGAACCATGGAGACTTGGCTCCTAACTTGTTCGCTCCCAGCCACTGGGGTCACATTGGCGTGACGTGACAAGGCAAGCTGAGCTCTTCGTCCGGAGTCGTTGCTTCCATGCAGAGTGGATGATCCAGCACAGCGCAGAGGCACGGCACGGCACACCGCTGTAAGTAAACACACGCTTGTGCACAATTTAATTATTATTTCTAAGCATGTTGATTACTTCTAACGAGTGATATTCCTATCTGTGTTTCGCTTGTTGCATCAAATTATGTATCTTGTTTGCCACATTTGGCCAAAGAACACAAACCACACTAACCTTCTTACTGTCTTCTATCATGCACTCTTCCTACTATACTAATAATGTCTAGTAGTCTACTATGCACTCAAGTTTCAACACTTTGATGAACATTGTTACTCAGCTGAAAGAAGTGTACCATTCCTGTAAATGTAAATGTTTGGCAAAACCTCGTGTGCTTGCGAAGTTAGTAAAATCCCGCACGGCTTTTAATTTTTTTATTTTATAATGTGGCTTTTGTTTATCTTATTGTTAAATTATATTCGTGGTCGTCATGTTCTTTAGTTTTGACACTAATGTCGAATTAACTGATTGTACCCTAGTTTATGATAGAGCAGCTCTGATCAGGTGCAAGTCCTCTGCATGGTTTCCCCCCTACACTGCACTCACTGTCAAGGCACTGAAACGAGATCTTGTTACAGTCCCAGTAAATAGACATACGACCAACACTTTCCTTTGTCACAGACTGACTCTGAAAACAATGTTACAACAAACAACGTAATATGTTATTTGTTGTAAAAAAAATTCAGAGTCTGTGACAAAGGAAAGTGTTGGTCGTATCGTATGTCTATTCTGACAGTTTGCCTATAGAGGCCCATGCAGACGACAGGCGGCTTAAGTGTGTGACCCACAATAATCCATAACTTTAGGCTTCTTCACTGCCGACTGCGTTTCATAACGTGGTCTGAAACCCCTGAGAAAATCCCCTTTTTTTCCAGAAGATTAGGACTTGACTGAATGACCGCCCAGACTGCTCTATGTTGCGTATTAATACACGTCTAGCTATTGATACATTTTCTTGTGTTGTATCCCCCCCCCCACAGTAACTTGAGTGGTGTTGAAACTCCCTGGAATGCTACTGGATTATAAACTGACCTCACCTCAGCTGGGACTATAGTGAAACTGGATCATTGGACCACACATTTTCTGGCCTCAGCTTACCTACAATGCCTTTTGGGTCACAATGTCTACCCTGAAAGAGGCTATCCTGAACGACAACAACCAAGATGTGGAGAAGAGCTTGGACTGGAATTACATCGAGTGGCTGGAGAGTGAGGTCGTCGCCGCCGCAGGTGTGTCAAACGCACAGACACAAACGGAGCCGGGGCCCTTCGTGGACAAGGAGACCCAGACCAGCAGCCCGGTTATAATGCACATCGACCTGGCACGGACACACTCCAAGCTGAGGCACGCCTCTCTGGTGGACGCCGATAGTCTGGTCACACCGTTGTTCCAGTTCGACCGCCAGGCCCCCGGCCGGATCTCCACATCTCCCACCTTGCGACGGATGCGGAGCACCAGGCGCCCGCAGATGGACTTTCGAGACCCGGAGAAAATGGCGAGCACGCAGGAGGAGCCGGGGACGGTGGACACGAGTCCCCTGTCCCCGGTACACAGGCACAAGTCCCCGCTGGCAGCCACCCCCCCCATCTCTGATGAAGAAGAAATCCAACACGACGGTCACTCGGATTCGACCCCGGGCGGACAGGAACCCAGGACGCATAGATCAAAGACCTTTGACAATGGTGTCATTTGCAAGAGACAAGAATCTATGAGCGCACTACCGTGTGTTAGTACAGATTTTGAATTCCCTGATGATGAACCGCAGGTGAGCTTTTATCAGTGTTCACAGAAGTGTCTTTCATTGAGGCATGACTGCATAACTTTGAGCCATGTGACCCGTTCACTTTTGAATCATAAACGACACAAATGGGTCAGAATTAGCTCCTTTTTAGTTGTTATTTTTTACACAAGCCTCTTACTACCAGCAGCCAAATCTGATAACCGTCATGTGTGCTGCTACTACAGCATGGCTGTATAATAAGTTGTGTTTTTTTCTTTTCATCATAACCTTATGATAAATTAGATGGCAGATCTTCCCTATTGTAGTGGCCTCCTCTCCCCTCATTCTACCTTTGCCTCCTGCGGTGACCCATCACAATGCAGGCTTTTGACAGCAAATGAATCAGCAGCTACATGCACTGACGGCTCCGACCAACCCCTGTGGCCCCTGGCAGAGGTCTGGGAAGGGTCCTCCTCGTGCCCCCCCCCCCACCCCCCCCCCCCCCCCCCCCATTCACAGCAGTCAGCAGTCACCCAATAATAGCGGGGTCAGTGAGTGATGAGGGAAGATAATGGGGGGGGGACCCCATTCATCAGCTCACGGCATTCAGCCGAGGCACGTTCACAATGGAGCCCCCCGACTTTCTCCTCAGATATCGGAGGCCTTTGAGCGAGCGAGCGCCTCCACTTAAAACACTGCTTCACCTCTGAATGTGTTTGAAAGTGATATAGTGGGTCGGCAGATGCAGTAGCAGGGGGGGGGGGGGTGATTTAGTGTTAAATGTACAGTAAACTGATATATTTCAAACCTTTGTTTGAACTTGAAAGGCGACTGGGGTTCCCCTCGCTTACGGCCATGTCGAGTGTGCATACATAAATTAGCATAAAAACTAAAAAAGCATATAAAATCACAACAAAGAGACAAGACGAGGCAAAGAGCAAGGATAACAAATCAATTAAAACATGTACAACTTGATTGACAAAGGTTGGAGATCAAAGTTTTAAACTCTGCAACAGAGGGAAATTCCATGAGCTAGAGGCATCATAGCAAATTTCCTATTTACCCTGTTCCAAGCAAACTCAGTCATTAGAACGGGTCCCAATGCCCATAGGTTCCATATATACATGTATATTAATTCTGATTACGAATTGGACAATATGATATTGCCGGTTTTCCAGTTAGGGGATGGACATGAGAATTTAATGTTCTATTTTTACCAAAGTGTTCAAGAAGTTTTATATTCGCTTACAAATATGTATCGACTTTGTATCCCAATGTACTGATGCAGTCTTTTTTTTCATTTTTGCAGAAGGAGGACCATTGTTATAAAAGGTAAGTAAGTAAGTTAAGTAGGTCCTCATGCCCTGGAGTGACTGGTGTGCCTTCTGGGTGCCTACCTGGCACAGCCAAAAATAGCTGGGCTTGGCCTTCAATTACCATAGCATGATATAACCTGATTTGAATGCCAGGTGTATAGTAAAATGTTGGCTATAACTTGACACGCTCCGAGCAGTCGCCACGCACCACGGAAATTACAAATAATGAACATGTTTCTTCTACCTTGCCCTTCTTAGCAAGTTATGATTCCTGTCGCTGCCCTTGCCTTTGCATGTTTGTCAAATAGTTTCATTAACCCCAGAAATCAGTTTACCCCCCCCCAGGGACTTGCCTTCACACGAAGGACAGTTGGCTTGTGAGTGAGGCTGATTGGACCTAGAGTTATGGGGGAGGCCCATTGTGCATTCATTGTACTACGTCTTTGTTAGTGGAGCATAAGCTTGGTGGGTCGAGTTATGAGAGTCCCATGGTTATGAGTGGACAAGACAAATCCTCATTAAGGCCGCCCCCCCCACCCCTTCCTGCTCCTAATGGGCAGTGGGTCTCTTCCCCTCAGTGGATAATTAGGCAGCTATTGTCCCCGTAATTACGCCCTGGCACTGTGCCCCTTATGGTGACCACACTCTGCAGGCCAGATTTCTCAGGACACTTTTGTTTTCCAAGCGTCATTATTTCTCCTGTGGCGCGGGAACAAAGCGCCCCCTTTTTTTGCTAACCGCTTGGTGGCAGAGGGGCTGGCACACAGAGAGAGAGAGAGCAAAGTAACAGGAAGCCATTGTGAGGGATGCTAGGAAATGAACCGCAATTAAGCATTGGCGTGGTTAGTTAGGACAGACCCTCACAACTTCAGTGTACTTTCCCGTCAGCCGGTTCTCTGTGTTCAGGTGTTTTTGACTGTTTACTCAGTGCTGCTCGTCGGCCCATACATCAACGTGGACCTTGTATCGGTTTACCAGAAGGAACACAGAACAGTAGCGGGAGGGAGGAACAGTTGGTGCATTCAGAGGACCCGACAAAAAGTCGCTCCGTATAGAGTACCGACTTACGACTCCTGTGCGTTCAGCAAAAAGATTCCAGTCAGGCGTTCAGGTGTACTCATTGGCCCCTCCGGCAGCCGCATGCACTCGAGTCAGTTAATTTACTGTTGGTTTACATAAGCTTTGTAGACGATTATGCAAGTAGATCATTACAGATGTACCCTCACTGTCCCGAACAGCCATTATCGGTGCTTCCACGCGCAGCCTAGGTGATCCTAATTAAGTTGCCAGAGGTAGTTCTCATTCAGTGTTTTATATTGTAAAATTAACAGGAAGGTGTGTCTCCATGCTTCCCCTTGCCTTTACTGTGACCCTCTTTTGTTATATTTATGGCTGTCGGAACAAGGAACATTCGGCCCACATCTCTCGGTCGGTCACGGTGTTATTTACATAACCTTTACTGTATATAGCAGGGAGAACGCGTGTTTCCTTTAAACCGGTGTAATGGACATGCTGTCGTTTGGTATACAATGCATTTCATCGTTGCAGATTTTGTCTATTATTCCAGCATTATGACACGGCTCAAGAGGATAGTTGGTCTGTTTCTGTTCAGTGGTGCATTAGGGGGTCAAAACTCTCAAAATGTATCTGACTTTACCCCCCCCCAGAGGGAGCTTGGAAGTAACATCCCAGAGGGTTGATTAGGATGAGAGTGACTGTGAATAGAGTGTCAGAGTAGGGAGCAAAACCAGCCTGTCGGGTTGCTGTTTGTCTCATTACTGATCTCTCCTTTCACGGTGAAGATTTAAAGACTGTTTTCAGCCGGTAGCACAATTGGACTGTCATCGTTGTGTTTACTGTACGCATTAGGTGCACGTGAAGTCACATTTGATGCCAACTGTGATATTCATTATCTGTGAATTAGAATGTTGACAGATGTGCATTCTCCTTTCAACTAGGGCTGAACAATTCGGACAAAATGGCATAATTGCAATTCTTTTGACGGATAACGCAATTGTGGTACAATTCAAGATGTTGGAGGGGAATTATAACTTTGGCATTAAATGTTGATGATGTGATTTTTAGATTAGATTCAAATGTATTGTCAATGTCAACAAGTACAGTACAACTAAAAAGTTTGGCATCCAACCAGAGTGCAAATGTAATAGTAAAGTGTAATAGTAATATACAGGATTAAACTGGATATAAGTACTGTAATTTATACAGTATATAAATAAATGAGTACTACTGGGAGCGTCTGTACCGAGCAAAGGTGTTTTCTCACATCTAGAATACGATTTGTACTTAGTTTAGAATGGTGTTTGGAGACACATTTATGAAATATCGCAGCCTCCTGCAACGTGCATCTTGCATGTCAAAAATACTTGATTAATTGTTCCACCCAGATACTTTCCACAAGTGGCCCTCACCAGGAACACGAGCAGACAAAGTGAAAACAGTAGTTGTGCCCAAGGCTAAAAGTCAAGAGCATTGTTTTTCCACTCTCCGTCTGGCTATGCTTTGGTTACTACTGTACCTCCTGAAAGGAGACCAGGAGGATTGAAAAACGGCACACGTTGACAGCAAACCTCCTACCATATAAAACAGAGGGAGATCCATTAATCACCACGTATGCATGCCTCTCTGTAATACTTACAGAGGGAGTACTTTGACATTTTGAATTACTGAGGTGCAAGGTTTATTCTAGTATTGCCCCCTTGTTTTCAACCAGGAATGCTGATGAAGTTAACATGCCATTTCTGCCTGTCAGAGAACTGCATTAACGTCTACAATTTGCTCTGCTGATGTTACACATCACCGCGCGCTTGCACAACACAGATGGTATTTCAACCATGTAAAATGGCAAAAGGAATTCTGTTATTTCCTGTTCAACAGAGTCGTCCTGTAAGATGAAGTGTATCCCTCTTCTGTTCTATTGTACAACATATACAGTCGATATTCAGGTTATACCTTGTATCGGTGTGTTTAAACAGTGTACTGCACATCTTGCATACATATAGCGATTAGGCCATACAGTCGATTAGCACTTCACTCTGTCAACCACAGGGCTGTTAGTTTGGTTCATGATGTCTGGCAAACATTAATTCATGTTTAAAGAGATTCAATTACAGTATGTCATACAACACAACGAAAAGACGTTTGACATCCAACCAGAGTGCAAATGTAACAGTAAAGTACAATAGTAATATACAATGTATAGGTGATTAAACTGGGTATAAAATATATAAATTATTACTACTGAGTAATGACTGAGTGTATGACTGAGTGTATGACTATCGAATGTGGGGTGTAATAATGGGTGTTTTTGGGTGTAATAATGGATGACAAACTACCGGTAACATGGAAATCCCACATAGCACACGTTAAAAAAAAGATGTCTACGAGTATTTTTGTTTTAAATAAAGTGAGACATATGTTAAAATATGATGCAATGCGAACACTATATTGCTCACTTATCTCACCATACCTTAGTTATTGTGCTGAAGTATGGGGAAATACATATATGTCTACCATAAAATCATTATACACATTACAGAAGAGAGCGGTACGTATCATGCATAATGTCGAGTATAGAGAACACACAAACAGTCTATTTATCAGATCGAGGGTATTGAAACTTGAAGAGATAGTGAAACTACAGACGTTATTACCGTATTTATGTTTAGGGCAAAAAGCAATTAGCTGCCAGTTAATTTACAACTGTTTGTATATAGTTCAGAAAGTGGGGATAGCAGGAGGAAATTTGATTTTAAACATCAGTTTGCAGCACGGACCACTCAGAAGTAGATGTGTCCTTCAGTGATAGGAATACAAATTTGGAATTCTCTCTACAATGACCTAAAGGGATGTAAAATATTTATCAATTATATATATTTTTTTCTAAATATGAAAATAATTAGACAATATGAAGACTACGAAAAGGATTAGATTCTGGAGTTATCTTTTGATTATCTTTTGCTTTTCTACATGTTTGATTGTTCATTTGTTGCTCGTTTTTGTTCTAGTTTTGTTTTGGATTTGTTTAAATTAGCATTCTAGTGCAAGGAATGGTTGTAATTGTATGCACTGTTCATTTGTTGCTCATTTTTTGTTCTAGTTTTGTTTTGAATTTGTTTAAATTTGCACTTTAGTGCAAGTAATGGTTGTATGCGCCGACCATCAAATTTACTTTATTTAATTGGATAGGGGGCAGGTATTAATAAGAATCTATTCTTCTTCCTGCTCCTTTTCGCTTATGGGTGTATTTGATTATAATAAATAAATTATTTATAGGAATTTGTAATGTACTGTAATACACTACCATGTGCGAAATGAAATGAAATAATAGTGCTAATCGGATGCATGTACAGAGTTGTAGTATTAATATGTACAGTGATACAGGTATAAAGACACTATGATAGTAAGGCATACCGGCTAGCAGTGTAACTAGTTAGAGTAGGTAAGGGATATGTATGGATATAGAATCTACAGATATGTAACAAAAAATTATTATATGCAGGATTGCAGGTATGTATAGACATGTGAATATATATATATATATATATATATATATATATGTATATATATATATATATATATATATATATATATATGCATGGTATATACAGCATTATTGTACATGCTGTCATACAGTTATATGCAGGTGTATAAGTAGGTATATAGAGGGATTGTATGCAGGTATATTCAGACATATTCACTTCCTGTATCCCCCAGGCTTCAGGAAAGGAGGCGGAGCTCTGTGGTGGTCAGTTTGCCAGGATTGGACGTTTCTCCAGGGGACCTGTTTGTATCCAATGGGGCAGCAAACATATTGAATGGTTCCAACTACTCAGGTAAAACTGGGCTTGTTATACATGTTATCCTTTTTCACGCCATTAACTAAGTAACAAACAGCATGTATTAGTCTCGCAACCTACAGCTCTTAACCGATTCGGGGCCAACCACGTGTATATATACGTGATTGGGAGCCAGCGCTTGTTAACCTGTTTTCTGAAAATCCGCCTAAAATATATACCTAGGTAAATGGAATATTGCTCCACTTCTACAAGGTTCATTTGCATATTCTTGGTATCTAGGGACATCTATGGACCTCAGGGAATGTATTCAGTGTCAAATATTGTGTCTATTACTAGGCTTGCTTAAATTGTGATGAAACAAAGGAGAATATTAATTATGATTTTTCTTTGCATCTTTGACAGTGAATAACACCATGCTAATAATGACCAAACATTAAAAACTGCCACTGATCTCGTTCCGTACCTTCTTGAGATCATGTGTACAAAAAATCGAAGGAAATTAATAAAGGGAAGATGATTAAACAGAAGGTTCTGTAGATACAGCACTGAATTCTCCCATCTGGACCAATGCAATTTGAAATATTATTATAGAATATAGAATAGGAGGCTTATAAATTACCTTATTATAGCCAATTCGCACATTTATATATATATATATACATATATTATCTTTCAAATGCCCGAGTTCAATTTGGATTTAGTATCACCAGGCGTGCATAAGAACAGATAATGAAATCTACTGTACTTTTTTATTTTCACCACAGTGCAACCATTTTGAAACTAATTTCAGATCTAATTGTTGCTACATGCTAACAATAGGGAGGAGAAACTAACTGCGTTTCAATTTGTCAAAAACGTTACCTTTTGTGGTAGAATTATCCCGAATATGAACAGTTATTGAAATAATCCATACAGAACTTTGAACCTTGAACCCCATAGAAATGTACAGGAAGTGTCGTTTTGAAACATGTCAATGCTGATCGACAGCTAGCGATGTCTATTACAAAATGGCCGCAAAAAGTCTACAATTCCCATGGTTAAAAATGTCCAAAATGGTCGCCATCTCGGAATAGGCTTGACCAAATCGAAAAGTTACTTGATATATTCAGACATATCCCAATGGCCCCGAATGTGTTAAAGGGGCACTTCACACAAAAAAAAACAGTTTTGCACACATAAATTTAGTTAGACAGTTATTGAGTAAATTAGTTTCAATATGACAGTCAGTGATGTCACTCGGCTTCCATTGGAATTGAGAAGTGTGTCCTCAGGTCCTCTGTTGTATTATATTTATAACCCAGTGTGTTGTTTGTGTTTCTCCTAAGCCCCATCTGTTCTACAGCAGATTTTCTCACGGCTGTCATAACCAGCATGTTGTGTTTCTAATCTTTAACAGATACTAAGAAGTCAAAGTGGCCTTTTTCAAGGCGCAGCACGGTAGGTTGTTATGTTTGTTACTGGTAGGTGCTGTTATGTTTGTTACTGGTAGGTCTTGTTATATGTTTGGTACAGGTAGGTCTTGTTATATGTTTGTTACTGGCAGTGATGGGAATAACGGCGCTATAAGTAACAACGTTACTAACGGCATTAGTTTTTTCAGTAACGAGTAATCTAACGGATTACTCTTCCAATCTCAATAACGCCGTTACCGTTACTGCAAATAAATCCGGCGCGTTACTATGAATGAACCTGTTTCTTTCATCAGACAGATATCTGCGCTGAGAGGCAATATTATGTTCTTCCTTGTTTAGTGGGCAGTGCGCGAGTCAAGCGTCATGCTGACGAGTGACAATTGGCTGAGGCTGAGTAAAATGTCATGGTAAGCCAATCAAAGGTAGAGGTGGGCGGGTCTAACGCATCGAGAGTCTGAGCCACAACACAAGCGATTCAGTCAGCGGAGACCGCGGGTCTGTGTAGTGTACGGTTTGAGCCCAAATAATCTAAAACGAATCAAACGGAACAACATAATAAGCGAGCAGTCAGCGTGAGACCGCGGTTCACTCTTGTGTTGCAGCGCAGGGCAGTAGTGGCTCTACTGCTGACAGGCTCAACCATACAGTATATATCTATGGGCTCAACATAGTGCTGCACTTCCTGGTTTAATAGCACAGTCTGGTGCGCAGAGATATATATCTGTATGTCATGCATGTCTTAAATGTCATGATTAGATTGGTTTAGAATGATTCGATTAGATTCTTATATCTGTATGTTGTGTATGTCATGAATTGAAAATGGGGGACCCTGATGTAAACAAGACGAAAGTCTTTCTCTGGTCTGCAGCCCCTTAACAATTGTGTGTATTGAGCCGTAGTGCTGTACCCATTCTGCAATCTGTTAATTAAAATGTTCAATCAATCAGTATATATTTGTTATTTATTTTTGGTATAGTGCTTAACAAGCATAATTTAATGTTGCCCAGTTGTGGCCTGTTGAGGGGCAATACATATATCAAAAGTTCCAAAACATCTATTGTATTTGTATGATCCACTAATATATAAACATAGTTGTTGTGAAGGATCAGATTAAACCGAATATATATATTTATTTATATATATATATTTAATTGTATTTGTATATCGTTTGATATCCCCTGTATATTCCTTGTACAATATGCACTGAATATCCCTTTAGTCTACTAAACAGCCCATAATAGTTTCATTCTACCATTGGACGAGAACCTGGCGCCAGGTTGCCATACCCCTAGGTCCAAGTTCAATCGTGCCGCCTAACATGTCGTGGCAAGCCCCGGTTCCGCGCAGGAATATGTCGGGCGAAATACGAATGGTACTATTTGTTCATAGCGCATATATATATGGCGCAAGTAAAGTAGAACTTTCTTTTAGTCCAGTTCTTTACCCTCCAACAGAGTGACAGACGCAAAGCCTCCCCACGACGCACGTGCGGTGTAGTAAGGCCTACTTGGCCCCAGAATAGGCATTGAGATATCGTGTAGATTAATAGTTGAATAGTCATAGTTTGGCACTATACCGTCGAGTTGGACGTATTCTATTAAGCTAATAATAGTCTATTTATGTATGGTGCATCGTTCGGTTAGAGTTCTAAAGTTATCAGTACCCCCCATCGTTCCTGACGTTATCTGGACGCTTAACCAGGCTGGGCAGACCCCTAGTGGTGCTTGCATCCGAGGAGCTCCGGGCCAGGGCGACTGGACCTGTATATTGGATTACTCTACCCGGACGACGGCGAGCCTTCCACGGCTTGGATTATGCTTTGGGTGCTTTGATTATTCCATGGATAAAGGCCAACACTGCGGAGTGTTGGAACTACCCCCCGGAGAGAACTCCAGGTGAGACGGCGCTCTACACCAGTGAGGTCGCCTCACGTCTCTCCGTTGTGGACCGGCAGCTACCGTCCACAGAGGGTCCAGCTGTATTCGTCTGCGGACCGAGGTTCTGTGGGCACCGTGTTCAAGACTTTGAATTCTCCCAAGACACCGTCGGCCAGATGGGATACCGCCAGCGGCTTCTCTAACCCCCCCCTCCTACTGTCTTACAACCAGCGGGACCCCCCCCCCCCCCTTAGTGTATCCAGCTATAATCATTTAAGTACCATCGCTATCGTTTCCTAAATATTCCAGGTTGTATACTTACTCCCTGCGTAACCAGAGATTGGACATTCAATGTTGATTTACCTACGAATACTCATTTGCCATAAAAGTGCATATTTCAAATCATAAATGTAAACAAGTGAACGTTGTATATACCTTTTGCTATATTAAACCTTCGATTTGGTACATTTGTGTGGATTCGTTTCATCAGGTGGGAAAGTGTTCATCATACTTATATCATGTACTGGATGGCCAGAAGTTAAAGTACAAGAGGTAGTGGTATTAAATACCATATCTAACAATACAGTCAGGGAATTGTACCCCTCAGTTACAATAGTAATTATAATATCTACATACATGGCATTTGATTGGAGGCTAGTCTCACTTTGTCCCACAGCAACATTAAAATAGTTTAGATTTGTGTATGTTGTTTATGTAAAAAAATATATATATTGAAAGTAACGCAATAGTTACTTTCTGAAGTAACTAGTTACTTTTATAATTTGTAACTGAGTAAGTAATTTAGTTACTTTTTGGGAGAAGTAACTAGTAACTGTAACTAGTTACTTTTTAAAGTAACTTGCCCAACACTGGTTACTGGTAGGTCTTGTTATATGTTTGTTACTGGTAGGTCTTGTTATTAGGGCTGTCAGTTTATCGCGTTAATTAGATTAATTAATTACACAGCAAATTATCGCGTTATGAAAATTAACTCAAAATTAATTACAAAAAAAGATTTTTTTTTCTTTTTTTATAATTTTTTTTTATCTCATTCATTCCATAAGAATGTAGAATACACATTTACAGACTTTTTTTTCATTTCATGTTCTTGGTGTCTGATTCTAGGGACACTGAATCTCAGGGAATGTATTCCCAGTGTCAGAAATACTGTGGGCTAGATCCACAAAGAATGGATTGCACGGTGCAAGATGCACCCTTACTTACAATTCATTATGAATTAAAAAAGCCGTACTGTATTGTACCCATTCTGCAATCTGTTAATAACATTTTCATTCAATCAATCAATCTGCGCGGTGATTAATTGAATGACATTTTTATTTTGAGTAAATTGTAATGAACCAAATGAGAATATCAATAATTTTCTTTTATCTTTGACTGTGAATAACACCATGCTCAAATTGACCAGACCTGAAAAATCAAACAGTACTGAATTCTGCCATCCGGACACATGCAATTTGAAATATGATTATAGAATATAGAATATCAGGCATAAAATGGTTATGCGATTAAAATGCGATTAATTAGATTAATTAATTACAAATCCTGTAATTAATTAGATAAAAAAATGACTTGCCTGACAGCACTACTTGTTATATGTTTGTTACTGGTAGGTCTTGTTATATGTTTGTTACTGGTAGGTCTTGTTATATGTTTGTTACTGGTAGGTCTTGTTATATGTTTGTTACTGGTAGGTCTTGTTATATGTTTGTTACTGGTAGGTCTTGTTATATGTTTGTTACTGGTAGGTCTTGTTATGTTTGTTACTGGTAGGTCTTGTTATGTTTGTTACTGGTAGGTCTTGTTATATGTTTGTTACTGGTAGGACTTGTTATATGTTTGTTACTGGTAGGACTTGTTATGTTTGTTACTGGTAGGTCTTGTTATATGTTTGTTACTGGTAGGTCTTGTTATATGTTTGTTACTGGTAGGACTTGTTATGTTTGTTACTGGTAGGTTTTGTTATATATGTTTGTTACTGGTAGGACTTGTTATATGTTTGTTACTGGTAGGACTTGTTATGTTTGTTACTGGTAGGTCTTGTTATATGTTTGTTACTGGTAGGACTTGTTATGTTTGTTACTGGTAGGTCTTGTTATATGTTTGTTACTGGTAGGACTTGTTATATGTTTGTTACTGGTAGGACTTGTTATGTTTGTTACTGGTAGGTCTTGTTATATATGTTTGTTACTGGTAGGTTTTGTTATGTTTGTTACTGGTAGGACTTGTTATGTTTGTTACTGGTAGGACTTGTTATATGTTTGTTACTGGTAGGACTTGTTATGTTTGTTACTGGTAGGTCTTGTTATATGTTTGTTACTGGTAGGACTTGTTATGTTTGTTACTGGTAGGTCTTGTTATATGTTTGTTACTGGTAGGACTTGTTATATGTTTGTTACTGGTAGGACTTGTTATATGTTTGTTACTGGTAGGACTTGTTATGTTTGTTACTGGTAGGTCTTGTTATATGTTTGTTACTGGTAGGACTTGTTATATTTGTTACTGGTAGGTCTTGTTATATGTTTGTTACTGGTAGGTCTTGTTATATGTTTGTTACTGGTAGGACTTGTTATGTTTGTTACTGGTAGGACTTGTTATGTTTGTTACTGGTAGGTCTTGTTATATATGTTTGTTACTGGTAGGTCTTGTTATATATGTTTGGTACTGGTAGGACTTGTTATACGTTTGTTACTGGTAGGTCTTGTTATACGTTTGTTACTTGTAGGTCTTGTTATGTTTGTTACTGGTAAGACTTGTTATGTTTGTTACTGGTAGGTCTTGTTATATATGTTTGTTACTGGTAGGTTTTGTTATGTTTGTTACTGGTAGGACTTGTTATGTTTGTTACTGGTAGGACTTGTTATATGTTTGTTACTGGTAGGACTTGTTATGTTTGTTACTGGTAGGTCTTGTTATATGTTTGTTATTGGTAGGTCTTGTTATGTTTGTTACTGGCAGGTCTTGTTATATGTTTGTTACTGGTAGGTCTTGTTATATGTTTGTTACTGGTAGGACTTGTTATGTTTGTTACTGGTAGGTTTTGTTATATATGTTTGTTACTGGTAGGTCTTGTTATATGTTTGTTACTGGTAGGACTTGTTATGTTTGTTACTGGTAGGTCTTGTTATACGTTTGTTACTGGTAGGACTTGTTATGTTTGTTACTGGTAGGTCTTATATGTTTGTTACTGGTAGGTCTTGTTATATGTTTGTTACTGGTAGGTCTTGTTATATGTTTGGTACTGGTAGGTCTTGTTATATTTTTGTTACTGGTAGGTATTGTTATACGTTTGTTACTGGTAGGTCTTGTTATACGTTTGTTACTTGTAGGTCTTGTTATGTTTGTTACTGGTAAGACTTGTTATGTTTGTTACTGGTAGGTCTTGTTATATATGTTTGTTACTGGTAGGTTTTGTTATGTTTGTTACTGGTAGGACTTGTTATGTTTGTTACTGGTAGGACTTGTTATATGTTTGTTACTGGTAGGACTTGTTATGTTTGTTACTGGTAGGTCTTGTTATATGTTTGTTACTGGTAGGTCTTGTTATGTTTGTTACTGGCAGGTCTTGTTATATGTTTGTTACTGGTAGGTCTTGTTATATGTTTGTTACTGGTAGGACTTGTTATGTTTGTTACTGGTAGGTTTTGTTATATATGTTTGTTACTGGTAGGTCTTGTTATATGTTTGTTACTGGTAGGACTTGTTATGTTTGTTACTGGTAGGTCTTGTTATACGTTTGTTACTGGTAGGACTTGTTATGTTTGTTACTGGTAGGTCTTATATGTTTGTTACTGGTAGGTCTTGTTATATGTTTGTTACTGGTAGGACTTGTTATATGTTTGGTACTGGTAGGTCTTGTTATATTTTTGTTACTGGTAGGTATTGTTATACGTTTGTTACTGGTAGGTCTTGTTATATGTTTGTTACTGGTAGGACTTGTTATGTTTGTTACTGGTAGGACTTGTTATGTTTGTTACTGGTAGGTCTTGTTATATGTTTGTTACTGGTAGGTCTTGTTATATACGTTTGTTACTGGTAGGACTTGTTATATGTTTGGTACTGGTAGGTCTTGTTATATATGTTTGTTACTGGTAGGTCTTGTTATATATGTTTGTTACTGGTAGGTCTTGTTATATATGTTTGTTACTGGTAGGTCTTGTTATGTTTGTTACTGGTAGGTCTTGTTATATATGTTTGTTACTGGTAGGTTTTGTTATATATGTTTGTTACTGGTAGGACTTGTTATATGTTTGTTACTGGTAGGTCTTGTTATGTTTGTTACTGGTAGGTCTTGTTATATATGTTTGTTACTGGTAGGACTTGTTATATGTTTGTTACTGGTAGGTCTTGTTATACGTTTGTTACTTGTAGGTCTTGTTATACGTTTGTTACTGGTAGGTCTTGTTATGTTTGTTACTGGTAGGTCTTGTTATATGTTTGTTACTGGTAGGTCTTGTTATACGTTTGTTACTGGTAGGTCTTGTTATGTTTGTTACTGGTAGGTCTTGTTATATGTTTGTTACTGGTAGGTCTTGTTATATGTTTGTTACTGGTAGGTCTTGTTATATGTTTGTTACTGGTAGGTCTTGTTATACGTTTGTTACTGGTAGGTCTTGTTATACGTTTGTTACTGGTAGGTCTTGTTATACGTTTGTTACTGGTAGGTATTGTTATATGTTTGTTACTGGTAGGTCTTGTTATATGTTTGTTACTGGTAAGTCTTGTTATACGTTTGTTACTGGTAGGTCTTGTTATATGTTTGTTACTGGTAGGTCTTGTTATATGTTTGTTACTGGTAGGTCTTGTTATACGTTTGTTACTGGTAGGTCTTGTTATACGTTTGTTACTGGTAGGTCTTGTTATACGTTTGTTACTGGTAGGTCTTGTTATACGTTTGTTACTGGTAAGACTTGTTATGTTTGTTACTGGTAGGTCTTGTTATATGTTTGTTACTGGTAGGTCTTGTTATATATGTTTGTTACTGGTAGGTCTTGTTATATATGTTTGTTACTGGTAGGACTTGTTATGTTTGTTACTGGTAGGTCTTGTTATATATGTTTGGTACTGGTAGGTCTTGTTGTACGTTTGTTACTGGTAGGTCTTGTTATGTTTGTTACTGGTAGGTCTTGTTATATGTTTGTTACTGGTAAGACTTGTTATGTTTGTTACTGGTAGGTCTTGTTATACGTTTGTTACTGGTAGGTCTTGTTATATATGTTTGTTACTGGTAGGTCTTGTTATATATGTTTGGTACTGGTAGGACTTGTTATATGTTTGTTACTGGTAGGTCTTGTTATACGTTTGTTACTGGTAGGTCTTGTTATATGTTTTTTACTGGTAGGTCTTGTTATATGTTTGTTACTGGTAGGTCTTGTTATACGTTTTTTTTTTTTTTATCCACTTTTTCTCCCATTTTCTATATTTTTCTCCCATCCCAATTTCGTATCATCCAATTCAACCCTCCCCTGTCACGAACGCTGTTTCTTGCCTCCCACAAGCCGGCTGCAATGTGGACTAAGTCATACATAGCACAAGTCCCCTCCGGTACTTGAGGTAACAGCAGTCGCATCTTTTCACCTGCGCAGCTCGATCTCTCAGTGGCGAGGAGTAACGCGTGGGAGGCTCACGCTGCCCCCGACACTTCCTGATTCTACTGCGCAGGCGCACCAACCGACCTGTAGGAGTCGCTGTCCACAACGCCCAATCCCCACCCATCAGTTTCCCACCCCCTAATACGGCGAATGTGTATTAGTATGAACGACCAGCTAAACTGAAAGCAATGTGGAGCGCTGGGCTCGAACAGGCGAGCCCAGCATCTCCGCATTCGTGGCGAGCGCCTTGCCCACTACGCCACGTAGCCGCCCCGTCTTGTTATACGTTTGTTACTGGTAGGTCTTGTTATATGTTTGTTACTGGTAGGACTTGTTATACGTTTGTTACTGGTAGGTCTTGTTATATATGTTTGTTACTGGTAGGTTTTGTTATATACGTTTGTTACTGGTAGGTCTTGTTATACGTTTGTTACTTGTAGGTCTTGTTATATATGTTTGTTACTGGTAGGTCTTGTTATACGTTTGTTACTGGTAGGTCTTGTTATACGTTTGTTACTGGTAGGTCTTGTTATATGTTTGTTACTGGTAGGTCTTGTTATATGTTTGTTACTGGTAGGTCTTGTTATATATGTTTGTTACTGGTAGGTCTTGACTCTTGTTATATGTTTGTTACTGGTAGGTCTTGTTATATATGTTTGTTACTGGTAGGACTTGTTATACGTTTGTTACTGGTAGGTCTTGTTATACGTTTGTTACTGGTAGGTCTTGTTATATGTTTGTTACTGGTAGGACTTGTTATACGTTTGTTACTGGTAGGTCTTGTTATATATGTTTGTTACTGGTAGGTTTTGTTATATACGTTTGTTACTGGTAGGTCTTGTTATACGTTTGTTACTTGTAGGTCTTGTTATATATGTTTGTTACTGGTAGGTCTTGTTATACGTTTGTTACTGGTAGGTCTTGTTATACGTTTGTTACTGGTAGGTCTTGTTATATGTTTGTTACTGGTAGGTCTTGTTATATGTTTGTTACTGGTAGGTCTTGTTATATATGTTTGTTACTGGTAGGTCTTGACTCTTGTTATATGTTTGTTACTGGTAGGTCTTGTTATATATGTTTGTTACTGGTAGGACTTGTTATACATTTGTTACTGGTAGGTCTTGTTATACGTTTGTTACTGGTAGGTCTTGTTATATGTTTGTTACTGGTAGGTCTTGTTATATGTTTGTTACTGGTAGGTCTTGTTATACGTTTGTTACTGGTAGGTCTTGTTATATGTTTGTTACTGGTAGGTCTTGTTATATGTTTGTTACTGGTAGGTCTTGTTATACGTTTGTTACTGGTAGGACTTGTTATGTTTGTTACTGGTAGGACTTGTTATGTTTGTTACTGGTAGATCTTGTTATATGTTTGTTACTGGTAGGTCTTGTTATACGTTTGTTACTGGTAGGACTTGTTATGTTTGTTACTGGTAGGTCTTGTTATATGTTTGTTACTGGTAGGTCTTGTTATATGTTTGTTACTGGTAGGACTTGTTATGTTTGTTACTGGTAGGTCTTGTTATATGTTTGTTACTGGTAGGTCTTGTTATATGTTTGTTACTGGTATGTCTTGTTATATGTTTTTTTACTGGTAGGTCTTGTTATATGTTTGTTACTGGTAGGTCTTGTTATATATGTTTGTTACTGGTAGGTCTTGTTATATATGTTTGGTACTGGTAGGACTTGTTATGTTTGTTACTGGTAGGTCTTGTTATATATGTTTGTTACTGGTAGGTCTTGTTGTACGTTTGTTACTGGTAGGTCTTGTTATGTTTGTTACTGGTAGGTCTTGTTATACGTTTGTTACTGGTAGGTCTTGTTATATGTTTGTTACTGGTAGGTCTTGTTATATGTTTGTTACTGGTAGGTCTTGTTATATATGTTTGTTACTGGTAGGTTTTGTTATATGTTTGTTACTGGTAGGTCTTGTTATATGTTTGTTACTGGTAGGACTTGTTATGTTTGTTACTGGTAGGTCTTGTTATATGTTTGTTACTGGTAGGACTTGTTATATGTTTGTTACTGGTAGGACTTGTTATGTTTGTTACTGGTAGGTCTTGTTATATATGTTTGTTACTGGTAGGTTTTGTTATATACGTTTGTTACTGGTAGGTCTTGTTATACGTTTGTTACTTGTAGGTCTTGTTATATATGTTTGTTACTGGTAGGTCTTGTTATACATTTGTTACTGGTAGGTCTTGTTATACGTTTGTTACTGGTAGGTCTTGTTATATGTTTGTTACTGGTAGGTCTTGTTATATGTTTGTTACTGGTAGGTCTTGTTATATATGTTTGTTACTGGTAGGTCTTGTTATATATGTTTGGTACTGGTAGGACTTGTTATATGTTTGTTACTGGTAGGTCTTGTTATGTTTGTTACTGGTAGGTCTTGTTATATATGTTTGGTACTGGTAGGTCTTGTTATATGTTTGGTACTGGTAGGTCTTGTTATATGTTTGTTACTGGTAGGTCTTGTTATATATGTTTGTTACTGGTAGGTCTTGTTATATGTTTGGTACTGGTAGGTCTTGTTATACGTTTGGTACTGGTAGGTAGGTCTTGTTATACGTTTGGTACTGGTAGGTGCTGTTATATGTTTGGTACTGGTGTGCGGTCTCTGGGCTGCTCCCCAGTGTATTTGAGATTTGTTTAGCGGCACTTTGCTTTCAGAATGATCAGACTAGCCGGAATGGACATATTGTTCACTGACCTACTTCTCAAAGCAGATAATGTGATTCCTCTTTTCTCTTTTGGCCCTTTCAAGTTCCATAATTCATCAACACTTGGAGCAAAACATTTCTGTCAAATCAGATTATTTATAGTAGTTTGATTTTTTTGAATGTGCTAGACTGTTTGTTTGTCCTAGATCACAGAGGCGGCATAGTTCTCATACACAGTACACACACACATTCACATGTACACATGCTCACACCAGCTACATTATAGAGACCTACCGGTATTTGAAAATCGTTGGAAATAACACGTGTGTTTCCCTCCACCACTCAGACTAAAGGGAAGACGCCGACTAACCTGACGTATGATATCGAGAAATATCTGTCAACGGCACAGATTCAAGAGTGGAGGAACACAGACTTTGAGAAGTACAAGGTGAGACATTTTTCCTTGGTCGTACAAGCTGTGTACAAGTTTAAATCAAATCAAATCAAATTTATTTATAAGGCCCGACAACACACGTTAATGTCCCCATGGGCCGTACAAGTCTTCTTTAAACAAGTCAAGAAGAAAACATAACAATAAGTCAAGAACAAAACAAGAACACCATAAGGTCCAACAAATTTAAAATAGATGCAAATAAATGAAAGAATGCAAGCACTCCCAGACATACCCCATGCAAAGGTAAGGAAAAACTCACTAAAACCTAACGATAGGGAAAAATGCTACACAGGCAGTGTGGAGGAGAGAAACCTTAGAAGGGCCATTCAAGGGGGGATCTCCCTTCTTAGATGTCGGTGATAGTAGTGTTGCAGACTAACAGTTGGTAAGCATGCACTCAAGTGTGTAGTGAAACACAGATGAGTGCATGCAATAGCAACTGAACATTTTGAAAGATTGAAGATGGAGCTGATAGCGAATCTATTTGAGGCACAGGGGCGGCGTAAAGAGGGTCGCGTCCTCCCCGTCTTAATCACGGGACATTCAACACTCCGGTCATTGCTCAGGGACAGCCGGAGACAGGGAGATAGGGGGCGGCGCAGAGAGGGTCGCGAACTCCCCGACATCATCGCGGGACATCCAGCACTCCGGTCACCACTACGAGACCTCCGGAGACAGGAGGGCACGCAGAGAGGGTTGCATCCTCCCGGCCTTCATCACGGGATGTCCGACACTCCGGTCAGCACTCCAGGACAGCAACTCACAGGGAGACAGGGAGACGGGACAGGCGTTGGACAGCTCATGTGATTGTAGTGGGCGGACATAGCAATAGATACAAGTGGTAAGCATGTGAATAGAGTGGATATATGAAGTAAGCATATCTTCATATCTTTAAAGAACCCTTCCACTCAAAAACATGTTTGTTTTTCATGGTCAACTCCTCTTGGAGGCATGACTTTTACTATACAGATTGTTATTTATGGTTAATTATACAACGGCATGCAAATTTCTCGATTCTGATTGGCTGAAAAAGTCCATTTACACGTATGTATCTGGCACAATCCACGCTCCTGGTCCCAGGACCCGCCCACAACCGAATCACATCACTCCGCCGTGCGGATTTTACGGAAAAACAAGATGGCGGACAATAATCTTTAACAAATGGATATGTTGATAGCGTCATAACGACTAAATATAAAGCGATTCTGTCACGGCGAATGTCTTAGTCCTTTAAACAATGTTGGATGATGTAATTGATGGGTCATGAGTCATTCTAGAACAAAATAAAAATCGCGCGAATTGATTGATTGATTAATTTGCTATTTTCTTTCTTCCCCTTCCTTGCCAGAGCTCAATCTCTCACACTGTCTGGCTTCCAGACACACTCACTTGGTCGCATACACACCCACACACACACACATACACACACACACACAATGTCTTAGTTGCTTAAACAATGTTGGATGATGTAATTGATGGGTCATGAGTCATTGTAGAACAAAATAAAAATTGCGCGAATTGATTGATTGATTAATTGCAATTTTTTTTTAACCTACTTTCAATAGAAGCATCTAAGAATGAAGTTCTATAGAAAGTAGGTCTGCATCCCCTTAACAATTGTGTGTATTGAGCCATACTGTATTGTACCCATTCTGCATCTGGTAATACAATTTTCAATCAATCAATCAATCAATCATTCCAATAACAACCACTAACTTCATAATTAAAAACTAAAGAAAAGTTGGATGTGTTAGTTGGTTGGATGTCTTGGTTGAAAGGCAGTTGGATGTGTTAGTTGGTTGGATGCCTTAGTTGAAAGACAGTTGGATGTGTTAGTTGGTTGGATGTCTTAGTTGAAAGGCAGTTGGATGTGTTAGTTGGTTGGATGCCTTAGTTGGTTGGATGCCTTAGTTGAAAGACAGTTGGATGTGTTAGTTGGTTGGATGTCTTAGTTGAAAGACAGTTGGATGTGTTAGTTGGTTGGATGTCCTACTGAGAACAGTTGAATGCACTTCTGAGCTGCTTCCACATGGAGGCAACTTCTCTTTTTTTCTTTTTTGGGAACTACTTTTTCTGGCGGATGGTTTTTTCAATAAATCTTCAATTAATGTGTGTTTATTGTATAGCAATAAGGTTGGATGAATGTGGCAGTTGTATAAAAGCATTACACCACTTGCAGTCGTGATTTGTGAAAAATAAACCATGCCTAGGGGGGTCTAACGACCCTCTGCTGCGCCTCGGGCCTAACGACCACCCCTAGGCATGGTTTATTGTTCACAAACC
The DNA here is from genome assembly GCF_963971535.1 of Notolepis coatsorum. Taxonomy (NCBI): domain Eukaryota; kingdom Metazoa; phylum Chordata; class Actinopteri; order Aulopiformes; family Paralepididae; genus Notolepis; species Notolepis coatsorum. Next base: position 80,648,039 of record NC_140182.1, on the reverse strand, counting down.
ACTCCTGCGCGTGATGTAATGCTTAACTATACAGATGGTTATTTAAGCATTACATCACGCGCAGGAGTGGTTTGTGAACAATAAACCATGCCTAGGGGTGGTCGTTAGACCCCCCTAGGCATGGTTTATTGTTCACAAATCACGACTGCAAGTGGTGTAATGCTTTTATACAACTGCCACATTCATCCAACCTTATTGCTATACAATAAACACACATTAATCGAAGATTTATTGAGAACCATCCGCCAGAAAAAGTAGTTCCCACAACAACAAAAAAGACAATTTGCCTCCATGTGGAAGCAGCTCGGAAGTGCATCCAACCAACTAACACATCCAACTGTGTGTTATTGGAATGATTGAGAGAAGTTGCCTCATGTGGAAGCAGCTCGGAAGTGCATCCAACGGATCCAACAAACTAACACATCCAACTGTGTGTTATTGGAATGATTGATTGAAAATGTTATTACCAGATGCAGAATGGGTACAATACAGTACGGCTCAATACACACAATTGTTAAGGGTATGCAGACCTACTTTCTATAGAACTGCATTCTTAGATGCTTCCAGGGACCGAAACTAGAGAGCGCCAAGCACCATTGGCGCTCAGTTTTTACGTTTGGCGCCTCCCACTGAGAGGTCTGACCGCTGTGTGGCGGGCAATCAAATAGTCATGTGAAAACCGAAAATCATGATCCAATTCTTTAGCGGAGTTCTCACTCGCTGTCTCAGCACAGACATGCAGCGCACCGAGCACTGCTGCTCCTACCCCTGTATGCCTGCATGTAAACAGAGGCTATTGCCTCACCGTGACGTTAGTCTAGTCAGTGTGGGACCTTCGTGAGATAACGTTAGCTACCGTTACAAAATGACCCAGTCAACTATTCACTTAGTTTAATACATGAGGCATTGTGTAACGTTATCCAGCCGGCTAGCTACGGATAGCTCCCGACATCAACAAATCCTCCAGCAATAGTCCAGTGCATAATACCTCCGTTGGCTAGGTAGCTCACTAGTCACTACGAAATGTCGCAGTAAACTAAATAGTTCACTGAGGCGTTGTCCCAACGCCATCCAGCACTAGCTACAGATAGCTTCTGACATCAATGTCCTACAACAACATGCGTATTCGAGTCCCTGGCTTACATCGCATGAGTGAGGGCTGCTGAATAGGGTCCAGCTGTAGCTCAGGAGAATCCTTTTGCATGCTGAATGTAGCCTTTAGGGTCCAGCTGCAGCGCCGGAGAATCCTTGCTGGAGCTGGAGGCCACTCACACACAGACAGTGGAGCTGTTTGCAGACAGCGAGGTGGCGATGTCTAGCAGATAACACAATCACAAGTATGATTATATAATATATATATTTTATTTAAATTTTTTTTTTATAAAATAATAATAAAAAATAAAAATTTATCAAAAAAAAGTTGGCAGGTAAGAAATATGCTTGGCGGGTAGATTCTTCCCATCTACCTGCCACTGGCCGGTGAGTCAAAAAGTTTATTTCGCTCCCTGGATGCTTCTATAGAAAGTAGGTAAAACAAATTAAAACGTTTTCTTTGCCCTGGCGGGATGGTGCCAGGAAAACAGCCTCTCCCTGAACGTCAGCAAAACAAAGGAGATGATTGTGGACTTCAGGAGGTCGGGGGTCAAGGACTACAGCCCCCTCAGCATCGACGGGGCACCGGTTGAGAGAGTCAACAGCTTTAAGTACCTCGGAGCCCACATATCCGAGGACTTGACATGGACCACACACATTAACAGTGTTGTGAAGAAGGCACGACAACGCCTCTACTTCCTCAGGCGCCTAAGGAAGTTCCAAGTCAGCCAGAAGATCCTTAAGAACTTCTACTCATGTACAATAGAGAGCATCTTGACCGGCAACATCACCTCCTGGTTTGGGAATAGCACTGCACAAGGCCGAAGCAGACTACAAAGAGTGACACGTTCAGCCGAACGCACAATTGGAGGGGGGCTCCCCACCCTCCAGAACATTTACTACAAGCGTTGCAAGGGCAAGGCTAAGAGAATCATTAAAGACTCCAGTCACCCGAACAACTGCCTCTTTGAACTGCTGCGGTCAGGCAAGCGATACAGGAGTCTCAAGGCGAGCACAGAAAGACTCAGAAGAAGCTTCTATCCCCAGGCCATCAGGCTGCTAAACGAACAATGAATGAACACTACACAACAACAACCACCAAACGCACATAGCACACACATCCACACGCACACACTCACTTTAAACAAACACACTGTAGCACCCACTCCACACACTTATAGCACACACCCACTTTAAACAAACACACTGTAGCACCCACTCCCCACACTTTATATTTATGGATGAAGGATTGCACTACAACTCGTACACCTTACTGTAAATTGTACCTAAAATTGTACCTCATCCCATTTCTGCTTTGCACTAGATAGTACTGTACATTAGTACACTGCATAGTATTGTGTATTGTATATTATATGGTAACTCAGAACATTGTACATATGTCTATACCGAACACTGTGACCTCATTTTCTTCTTCTAAATTCATGCTATATTATGTTATTATGTTATTTGATACTATCTTGTCTAGCACAGTCTCTGGAGCGTAACAGTAAGAAGCATTTTGTATGAAAGTATTCTGTACTTCTGTATGACAACTATTAAAGAACTTGAACTTGAAGTGTGTGTGTGTGTGTGTGTGTGTGGGTGTGTGTGTGGGTGGGTGGGTACGCCAGCGTCGGACAGTGTGAGAGTGAGCGCTGCAGTCAGGGGGAAGGAAGAAGAAATTTAAAATAAAATTGCAAATAATCAATCAATCAATCCGCCATTTTTCTTTTGTTCTACAATGACTCATGACCCATCAATTACATCAGCCAACATTGTTTAAAGGACTAAGACATTCGCCGTGACAGAATCACTTTATATTTAGTCGTTATGACGCTATCAACATATCCATTTGTTAAAGATTATTGTCCGCCATCGTGTTTTCTCCGAAGAATCCGCACGGCGGAGACGCGGAGTGATGTGATTCGTTGTGGGCGGGTCCTGGGACCAGGAGCGTGGATTGTTCCCTATACATACGTGTAAATGGTCTGTTTCAGCCAATCAGAATCGAGAAATTTGCATGCCGTTGTATAATTATGGTTACCTCCTCTTGGAGGCGTGACTTTGACTAGACCATTGTGCAGAACTTGTCACCAGAGAGCCTTTCCCTGAAATCCGAGTTGCATGTGTGATGTCACTAATAGGTAAAACTTATCACGGTCCAATAAATGGTAACTCTGCACCATTTTAGCTCCAGTGTAAGCAGGAAACCGAGCCGGTATTGACATGTTTTCAAAGAATATAAGCTGCCAACTTCCCGGTAAATATTTCCCTCACATTCTCGTCGGAAGGTGTGATAGAGCTATTTCCAGTAGTTTATCGAACAATTTGGTAGAAAAAACACATCTATAAATGTATTGTCCAATATATAGAAGATATTTAAGGGTTTAAAGCTGGAGGGGAGGTTGAAGAGACTGTAACCACACGAGACAACCATAAACGAGTCATAAACTGTACAGGTGGGAGAAGCGAATGGAAAACCTGCTCCGTCCAATAAACCCGACACACGGCGGTGTCTCTTTACTTGGCCCTCGTCTCCATGGTTTATCTCTCTGCTCATCTGTCCATTCATGTCCCCGTCTCCGCGTCCCCAGAGCTGCTCCGTGGCGGAGTTCCTGCGGGATCAGTCTCCCCAGCCGAAGGAGGCCTCCGACCCTCAGGAGTGCAAGAGGCAGGAGGCCATTTGGGAGCTCTTCACGAGCGAGTGCGTCTATTTCCTGGATCAGCTCATGGTTCTCAAGGAGGTGACTTCTGTTTTATTTTTTAAATTATTTGTATTTAACCAGGCAATTTAACCAGGCAATTAAGAAGCAAATTCTTATTTACAACGACTGCCTGGCGAGAGGACAGAAGGGCCTCTTGAAGGGTAACGGGGAAAGGGTACAATAAAATAAAATAGAAAAGAGACGGACAATACATACATCACAGAGATAAGGGAAATAAAACACATCAAACAAGCAACCAAATAATACATGCATGAAGCAGAACAGACACATGGCAGTTAAAAGGCTGGGAGACAGTTGCAGATGTGTGTAAACAACTGCCGAGTTCAGAATCCCCTTCACATACACACATAATACACGCACACACACGCACACACGCGCGCACACACGCGCACACACGCACGCACATGCACACACACAGTCCCACCCGACTGCAACCCAACATTGCTGCTTTGTGTCGTTTATCCACTTATCGTCCCCCTCATTGAATTAAAGGATTAAAACGTATCTAAAGAAGTCTCTCTCTGCTCCTAAAAAAGAAAAAAAAGCGTAGAATAGGGAACTACGGAACTTCAAGTACAGTCGCTAATCACCTCCTTGTTCTGTCTTTGTCCTCTTTTCTGTTTCTCAGGTGTTTCTGGCAACACTCCACAACCTGCAGCTGACGGACTGTCTGTGTGACGTGGACTCATGGCGGCTATTTGCTAACCTTAATGAGCTTTGCCTGGTGAGCACACATGCAAATACACATTCACACCCTTTATACCATGAGTACTACCTACCATTCTCTGGCTTGCACGAGTACTAGGGATGTCCCGGTCTAGCTCTTTGTATTTTCCTACATGTACACTTCAATCCAATGTAGGGCCTTGTGGGTGATTTCTTTGGATACACCTCAGCTGTTCCATTTACTCAGGCTTACAACAGGATAATATGAGATGATACACAGAATAGGAGTTCAAACAATATGTCTTGTATTTATTGATTGTATTTATTTTTAAATAAAAAATCTTAATTACATTTATATTTTGCATGAGGTGGTCCATGGAGCAATTCACAACGGACATCAATGACAAGATATATGAATATGACGGAATGTGAGGACAGAATAACCACGAAGTAGAGAGAGAGAGAGAGAGAGAGAGAGAGAGAAGAATAGTAGGAAATAAGAGAATAGATGGAGAATAAGAGAGAGTAAAGATGGAAGCAGAGAAAGACAGAGTATAGAAAGAAAGACAGAGTATAGATAGAAAGATGGAGAGTATAGATAGAAAGAGAGAAAGACGGAGAGTATAGATAGAAAGAGAGAGACAGTATAGATACAAAGACCGAGGATAGATAGAAAGAGTAGAGTATAGATAGAAAAACAGAGACAGAGAGTATCTATAGAAAGAGAGAAAGCCAGAGTGTAGATAGAAAGACAGTAGAGAGAGAGCTAATGCCCTAGCCCTCAGTATTATACTCTCTGTCCACAGGCGTATGGCTGTTGGCCAATCCTAAACACGGCATCTGTGCATTTTCCCACAAAACCTAGGTTCAGATGCATAGCCTATGTGTTGTTGACGTGTCTCTTCCAGACCCCATCTAGCTACACGTCGCCCCAGAGATAACAAACATGTGCCCTGGCCTTGACAGAGACGCCACTGGACTAGGAAGAGGCCTGAACAAACGTACAATAATGTCATAATTCACACTCAATATTCTACATCGACAATGATTGTACCTAATAACACTTAATAATAATGTTTAACTTAGATCAATGTCCACAATTTAATAAAGTAACTACAAAGTAAATTGACCGTTCTCAAAATATTTTCCACAGCCTCATAAAATTTGTTTAATTCTTTTCCATGTTATTTCTTCTGGATTTATTTTCTAAAGAAAACATTTGACCCGGTTTTACCACCCAAAAGGGATTTAGTGTTACTGTGGTCACTGCAGCTTGGCACAGCCTGCATCTCTCTCCAGTCTGGCTGTTTGCTGCTGGAATGAGCATTTCTAATGTATAAGTAGCAGCCACAACTACCTGAACGTGCCAAGGTCTGTTCCCGCTGCCCAGAGTGAAGCGCCTGTGTCTCTCGCTCTCTGTTCGCCTAATTCTACCCACTTTGCGCTAACGGGGACCGCTCTGCTTCGAGGCACAGCCTACCTGGATCCCTTGTAACATGTTAAGCTTTTAAATCTGTGGTATTAAAGTCTTAAATTCATAATTCTCAATTTAAAGACTTAAATGGTATTAAAAAAGTCTTACATTTCATTGGCACAGGTATATTACATTTGGGGGGGGGGGGGGGGGGCAGCCGAACTGTCGGGAGATTAAATAATATTAAATTAAATATCTTCGTATTAATGTTGCTGTTTTTGCGGGGCTACCAGGAGCTTGGTGCATCTGGCGAGGGCCCGTATGGAACTAAATTGTCGCGCAAGTGCAGCCGCCAGTTCAGTATCGCTATGTGTTTCTTTTGGTCGTGAAATTGGTATAAAATCTTGCTCCAGGTGGTATTTAAAAGGTCTTAAATTTTACTTGTTGAAACCCGCAGATAGCCTGTAGATGTTTTTCACTTTGATCATAAGATCAGGTCGCGTTCGTCATCTCATAAAAAACCACATGGATTACTGGCTGGCGATCCCCTCGTATTACAGGCAAGAATGAACATGAGCATCAACAACTGATTCACAGCTGATTCAGTGCTTCTCCAGTCCCCATCTCTCCTTTCTGACCTTTTGTGTGTCATGTGTATGTCTGTGTGTGTCTGCGTGTGTTTGTGCATAGCGTAACCTCCTCTCTCACTGACTCAACAGAGGTTGCAGACTGATACCTAGCATGAATCACAGATTTCCCATAATGGTTTTAATTCTTTTTTTAATATAGCCGATACCGTTCAGTTAAAAAATACAGATACCGATCTCTGAGATCGGACGAGGACATCCCTAACTACAGTACTACTATTCCCTGGCTTGCATGAGTACATAGATCAGCACTACAGTACTACTATTCCCTGGCTTGCATTTAAGCATTACATCACGCGCAGGAGTGGTTTGTGAACAATAAACCATGCCTAGGGGTGGTCGTTAGACCCCCCTAGGCATGGTTTATTGTTCACAAATCACGACTGCAAGTGGTGTAATGCTTTTATACAACTGCCACATTCATCCAACCTTATTGCTATACAGTAAACACACATTAATCGAAGATTTATTGAAAAAACCATCCGCCAGAAAAAGTTGTTCCCACAACAACAAAAAATAGAAATTGCCTCCATGTGGAAGCAGCTCGGAAGTGCATCCAACCAACTAACACATCCAACTGTGTGTTATTGGAATCCAACTGCCTTTCAACTAAGACATCCAACCAACTAACACAGCCAACTGTCTTTCAACTAAGACATCCAACCAACTAACACATCCAACTGTCTTTCAACTAAGACATCCAACCAACTAACACATCCAACTGCCTTTCAACTAAGACATCCAACCAACTAACACATCCAACTTTTCTTTAGTTTTTAATTATGAAGTTAGTGGTTGTTATTGGAATGATTGATTGATTGATTGAAAATTGTATTACCAGATGCAGAATGGGTACAATACAGTACGGCTCAATACACACAATTGTTAAGGGGATGCAGACCTACTTTCTATAGAACTTCATTCTTAGATGCTTCTATAGAAAGTAGGTAAAACAAATTAAAAAGTTTTCTTTGCCCTATAGGAAAAAAAAGTTTTCTTCGCCCTTTTTTTTTTTTTTTTTTTTTTAAACCTACTGTAGAGGGCCTAAACTTAACCAGTTGGAAACCAAGCGTACAGTAATAAAATTAGCAATCAATCAATCAATCAATCAACTCAATAGGCCATGCTCACTTAGAACAGCGCAGCACCCAGCTCTCTCTGTCTGACTCTCCCCCGCGTTGCAGACAGGTGTGTGTGTGTGTGTGTGTGTGGGGGTGGGGGTGTGTGGGGGTGGGTGGAGAGCCAGCGTCGGACAGTGTGAGAGTGAGGGCTGCAGTCAGGGAGAAGGAAAAAAAATTGCAAATTAATCAATCAACCAATCCGCGATTTTTCTTTTGTTACACAATGATTCATGACCCATAGATTACACAATCCAACATTGTGTAAGAGACTAAGACATTCGCCATGACAGAATCGCTTGATATTTAGTCGTTATGACGCTATCAACATATCCATTTGTTAAAGATTATTGTCCACCATCTTGTGATCCGGCGGAGTGATGTGATGTGATTCGGTTGTGGGCGGGTCCTGGGACCAGCAGCATGGAGTGTTCCCTATACTCGATTCAGCCAATCAGAATCGAGAAATTTGCATGCCGTTGTATAAGAGTACATAGATCAGCACTACAGTACTACTATTACCTGGCTTGCATCAGTACATTGATAAGTACGACAGTACTACTATTCCTGGCCTGGCTTGTATGATTACATTGATAAGTACTACTATTCCCTGGCTTGCATGAGTACATTGATAAGTACTACAGTACTACTATTCCCTGGCTTGCACGAGTACATAGAGAAGTACAACAGTACTACTATTCCCTGGCTTGCATGAGTACATTGATAAGTACTACAGTACTACTATTCCCTGGCTTGCATGAGTACATTGATAAGTACTACAGTACTACTATTCCCTGGCTTGCATGAGTACATTGATAAGTACTACAGTACTACTATTACCTGGCTTGCATCAGTACTAGGGCTGTCCCCGACTAAGGATTTGTATAGTCGACTTTGATTGGCCGAAATGTGCAGATAGTCGACTATAATAATATTAAAAAAAAAATATATATATATATATATTATAATAATAAATAAATAAAAAACGTTATCATTCCATTTGGGCTGTGGGGGTGCTTAATGTCTGAAGGAGTCGACTGAAGGCTTCTTGTCCTCTGCGAAAGCATGCAATTGGTCCACTGATATATTATATCATACATATATATATATTTTTTTATCTACTTTTTCTCCCCATTTTTCTATTTTTCTCCCGTCCCCAATTTCGTATTGTCCAATTCTACCCTCCCCTGTCTCGAACGCTGTTAGACCATGCCTCCCACAAGCCGGCTGTAATGTGGATGAAGCCTTGCATCACATGTCCCCTCCGGTACTCGAGGAGGCAGCCGTCGCATCTTTTCACCTGCACAGCGCAATCTCTCAGCGGCGAGGGTCTGCGTGGGAGGGACACGCCGCTCTCGTCGCTTCCCGATTTTACTGCGCAGGCGCACCAACCGACCTGTAGGAGTCGCTGTCCACAACGTCCGATCCCCACCCACCAGCTTCCCACCCCCTAATACTGCCAATTGTATTAGTATGAACGACCAGCCAAGCTGGTAGCAACGCAGAGAGCTGGGCTCGAACCCAGCATCTCCTGCGTTGGTGGCGAGCGCCTTGCCCACTGTGCCACTTAGCTGCCCCTTGATGGATACATCTTGATATTTGTCTAGTCTAGTGTGTTCATTAGATGGGTGAAATCCTCTTTCAGTGCCTCTGTGCCCGTTTCTTAGGCAGTTAGCCTCTCTGGTATGCACACCATTAGCGTTAGCCACGCTTCTAGGCATCTTTGCTTTTGGAAAATATATATATTATAATTTCTTTTGCATTCGACTAAGAGGTTGGCAGTCGACTATGGCTCCTTTCGATCAATTAGTCGACTAATCGGGGTCAGCCCTAATGAGTACATTGATAAGTACTGTCTACAGTACTACTATTTCCTGGCTAAGGTGGACGTAAACATTGAGGACACTGAAGTCACAGTTTATGGTTTAATGTATAAGCTGATGTGCAGTGGAGGCCAGCTAATTCATAAGCAGATGATAATGGAGGCGAGGAGGAGGTGAAAGAGATACTTCTTTCAATATGCTTTCAAATACAGAGCGGTTATGATACGTCCCCTCAAGTTTTGCTTGTACAGAAGTGTCACCCTCAATACCTCACTGTCTTTCCATTGACCACCTCATCACAGCTGTCTTCCATGTTTGTATTCAGAGTGACTCCCGCCACAGAATTGTGAAGAATGTCAATCTGCAGTAGAGTGACATAAAAAGTCGCATGACTGTTCAGTCTGAGGTCACGTTGCAAGAAATCAGACCTGTATCTGTACATATGAAAATGGCCCAAATCAGAATTGAAAAGATCAGATTCAATGCGATTTGTGCTGTTCACACTGTCTTGTAAAAACAGTCGCACACAAAAAAATCTGATTCAGGCCACTGCAAGACGTTGCCTGCAGTGTGACTCAAAAAGAGCCACTAGTTCCTCCTACTAGTCCTGCATGCACTGCTTTATATGAAAGCCTCGTTCTATTGAGAATGCGTTTCACTTCATCATAACTGTAGAGTTGGCTCGCACTTCTGTCTCGCCCACGATGGATTGACATGAAACGGAACATGCAGTTATCTTGTCATGTCTGTGTGTAATCTGGACTCTGTGCTTCTGCATCATCCATTGTCGACAGACAGTAAGTAATGCAAGTGCTGTAAGTGATAAGAGTGTTGTTGACAGGTCGATGATGATGTGATCATTCGCAGGTGAGCTTTGGCTTCCTGAATAACCTCCTCCGCGTCGTCAAAGACTCATTAGAGATCTGTCAGGAGGGTGGCGGGCCCACCCTGCTGGATCTGCTCAGCAAGGCAAGTACACACACACACACACACTATGGTAAATGGTGCTTTTATCCAAAGCGCTTTACAATTTGTTCCTCACACACTGTTTACCCGTTCACTCACACACTGACGGCGGAGGCAACCGTGCAAGGTGCCAACCTGCTCATCGGGAGCAGTTGGGGCTTAAGTGTCTTGCTACCCGGGATGAGTGGGAAACGAACAGGGAACCTCCGGATTACCAGACGACAGCTCGACCTCCCGCTACTGTCGCCCCCACAATACATACATGCATACATACTAGGCTTGCCGCGATAGTCGGTGTTACTTGGTGTTCAGGAATGAACACAAGTGTACATTACTTGCCCACCACCCTCACAAGTGTATGCTTTCTTTTAAATTTTTTCTTATAGGAAAAAAATATCTTTTAAGTTCATTTTCACATGCCCACATTGAAAAAAAACTGCTAATTTGTAAAAAAAAAAAAAAAAAAAAAAAAAAGCGTATCATCAAGTGTGTTAAGTTGAACATTATAAACTGAACGTGTCTGCCTAAACAGCAGCTATTTTTAGGTTTCACTTTCGGATGGTATTACTGTCCGTTTATTTTTAAATAAGAACCTAACATCAACTCTTGTCAGTCCAACAAATGGATATTAGTAATTGGAAATGAATTAAAAACAGACGTAGATGGAGAGACACAGCAGATCAATGGAGCCACATAACGTTAAAGATCAATCGAGCATCACTTTGTAAAATGTTCAGTGTCACCGGTAATACCAGTGTTTACCAGTTTATTAGTCATGGGAAATTCCACATCACTGAGGCAACCCTAACACACACACACACACACACACACACACACAGACACACACAAACTCCAGAGTAGGATTGCAGTAAAGAATTAATACATTTCTATCTATAAATAATAAGCACATTTGAAACACATTTGATATCGGGGTGTAAGATTCTACCATTAATATTTCATTGTGAAAGTAATTGGGATGCTAGACGAAACAACGCAACCGATGTCGCTACGAGCAGCAACCCAAATCAAGTCTGGTCCCGGGTCAGGGAGCTTCATCTGGTTTGGGTTTATTAAGTCTCTGGCTTGATTCCCAGTGAAATCTAAGAAAACCCTTTTGGTAGAGCTCGGTAAATTATGCATTGAAAGCAGCACAGAGTGGAAGGAATGACGCGTACCAGTAGAAAGCCTCTCACAGGTGCTTGATTGATTGATTGATCAAAAAAAAAATATTAACAGATTGCACAATTGTTACAGTACAGTACAGCTCAATACATACAATTGTTAAGGGGATGCAGACCAGAGAAAGACTTTCGTCTTGTTTACATCAGGGTCCCCCATTTTCAATTCATCATAACGTATGACATACACGACATACAGATAGACAGTACAAGTTTCAAGTTTCTTTAATAGTTGTCATACAGAAGTACAGAATACTTTTATACAAAATGCTTCTTACTGTTACGCTCCAGAGACTGTGCAAGACAAGATAAGTATGAAATAAAATAACATAGTATAGCATGTAAATTAGAAGTAAAAAAATGAGGTCACAGTGTTCAGTATAGACATATGTACAATGTTCGATGCAGAGTAGACGTAACTGAGTTACCATATAATATACAATACTGTGTAGTGTACTAATATACAATACTATATAGTGCAAGGCAGAAATAGGATGAGGTGCAATTTAGGTACAATTTACAGTAGGTGTACGAGTTGTAGTGCAAATCCTTTATCAATAAATATAAAGTGTGTTTGTGTGATCTAAAGTGTGGAGAGTGGGTGCTGCAGTGTGTTGTTTGTTTAAGTGAGTGTGTGCGTGTGTGTGCTGTGTGCATTTGATGGTTGTTGCATAGTGTTTATTGTTCGTTTAGCAGCCTGATGGCCTGGGGATAGAAGCTTCTTCTGAGTCTTTCTGTGCTCGCCTTAAGACTCCGGTATCGCTTGGCTGACCGCAGCAGTTCAAAGAGGCAGTTGTTCGGGTGGCTCGAGTCCTTAATAATTCTCTTAGCCTTCCCCTTGCACCGCTTGTTGTAAATGTTCTGGAGGGTGGGAAGCCCCCCTCCAATTGTGCGTTCGGCTGAACGTGTCACTCTTTGTAGTCTGCTACGGTCTTGTGCAGTGCTATTCCCAAACCAGGAGGTGATGTTGCCAGTCAGGATGCTCTCTATTGTACATGAGTAGAAGTTCCTAAGGATCTTCTGACTGACTTGGAACTTCCTTAGGCGCCTGAGGAAGTAGAGGCGTTGTCGTGCCTTCTTCACAACACTGTCAATGTGTGTGGTCCATGTGAAAATCCTCGGATATGTGGGCTCCGAGGTACTTGAAACTGTTCACTCTCTCAACCGGTGCCCCGTCGATGCTGAGGGGGCTGTAGTCCTTGACCCCCGACCTCCTGAAGTCCACAATCATCTCTTTTGTTTTGCTGACTTTCAGGGAGAGGCAGTTCTCCTGACACCACTGTGACAGGTTCTCTACCTCTTCCAGGTAGGCCCTTTCGTCGTTGACAGAGATCAGGCCCACCACTACTGTGTCATCAGCAAATTTGATGATGGTGTTGTTGTTCCGCTGTGCTATGCAGTCATGTGTGTACAGGGAGTAGAGGAGGGGGCTCAGAACACAGCCCTGGGGGGCCCCTATGTTGAGCGTGATGGATGAGGAGGTGCAGTTGCCTGCTCTTACCACCTGGGGTCTGCCCGTCAGGAAGTCCAAGACCCACTGGCAGAGGTCATAGTTCAAGCCCAGGTCCCTGAGCTTGGCTATGAGTTTGGAGGGGACTATGGTGTTGAATGCTGAGCTGTAGTCGATGAACAGCATTCTCACATAGTTCCCCTGCCTCTTGTCCAGGTGTGATGCTGCTGTGTGCAGCACATGGGCTATGGCGTCCTCCGTGGACCTGTTGGGGCGATATGCAAATTGCAGAGGGTCCAGGTTGATGGGGAGGGAGGAACAGATGTAGCCCTTCACTAGCTTCTCAAAGCACTTCATGGCTATGGAGGTGAGGGCTACAGGGCGGTAGTCGTTGAGGCAAGCGGGCGTAGATTTTTTGGGTACAGGGATGATGGTGGACTTCTTCAGACAGGTGGGGATGACAGCCTGTTCCAAGGACAGGTTGAAGATGTCAGTGAATACCGGGGCCAGTTGGTCGGCACAGACTTTTAGGACACGGCCGGGGATGCCGTCCGGTCCTGCTGCCTTCCTGATATTCACTTTTTTAAAGATCCGTCTCACCTCATGCTCTGTTACCCTGAACACTGAGTCTCCATCAGCAGACCCCCCCCCCCCCATTGCCGTGGTTTGTAGGCTGGTGTTTTTATTCACAGCCTCAAACCTCGCATAGAAGGAATTGAGATCATTTGCTAAGGAGATGTCATTGTTCAGTTTGAGGGAGGCGCCTTTGTAGTCTGTCATTGTTCTGAGGCCCTGCCACATGCCTCTAGAGTCAGCCTGTTCGAACTGAAGTTCAACTTTATCCCTGTAACGCCGTTTAGCCTCTTTTACTGCTCTCCTGACGTTGTATCTTGCCATCTTGTGTTCTTCCATGTTGCCTGTCTCCAGCCCGGTGTTGTATGCTGATGTGCGCATTTTCAGAGCCTCACGGACGGATTTGTCTACCCAGGGCTTTTGATTTGGGTAGATTTTAATTGTGGTGGAGGGGATTGTTTCTTCTACCAGCACCGTTTCAGTGTATTCGTTAATATTGGCTGTGTTATCACGGAATACACTCCAGTCTGTGCATTCAAGTGCAGCTTGGAGTGACTCCTCTGACGTCACGGCCCAACTGCTACATCTATACATTTATGACATACCAGATCTGCAAATACAGTACTGTTTGTGATACAAAAAGAGTCTAGAAAAGAGAGTATATACATTTGATGTAGAAACTGTACATTGGAGGAGGTTGGGTTGGTGGGGTGGGGGGGGGGGGGGGTTGGCTGTGTGGGTGGGTTGGGGGACTGTACATTGGGTGGGGTTGGGTAGGTTGGGTAGGAGGGGTGGGTGGGTGACACTGTACAACTGTACAAGCAAAACTGTACATTGGAATATTGACAACCATGTTTGGTAATTTACTGTACATTGGAGGGGGTTGGGTTAGGACATTTACAGGGGCCAGTTTCGAATTGCAGTCTCCCGTAGGTGTTCTTTGAGAGTGGTTTTGAAAGTGGGTAGTGATTCACATTCATTTACAGCTTTGGGTAGGGCATTCCACATTGATGTGGCATAATTGCAAAACGTGTTTAGTCCCTTGTTTGAGCCGAATCTGGGTTTAACATGATTTGTGGAGCTCCCTCTGGTGTTGTGATCGTGGTATTCACTGACCTTTGGGAAGTATTTTGACATGTACATGGGTACCTTGGTCGTGTAGTGTATCTTGTAGACCAGGCCCATTGCAAGTTGCTGTACTCTGTCATCTACTCTAAGCCATCCTAGGTTGTCAAAGTGGACAGGGGTGAGGTGGGTTCTAGGAGTAAGGTCAAGCAGTAGTCTGACCAGTTTGTTTTGAGATGTTTGTAATTTTGTTTTTAGCGCCTTTGAGGTGCTTTGGTACCATGAGGTGCAAGCATAGTCGTAGTACCCTTGAATGAGTGCTCCTGCCAGAGTCTTCAGGGTATTCTTGTTTACCAGAGAGGAGATCCGGTACAAGAATCGAGTTTGTTGGTTGACTTTTTTTATTACCTTGGATGCCATTTTGTCACAGGAAAGATTTGCCTCTAGGATGGAACCTAGGTATGTAATTTCATCTTTCCTTGTGACAATATTGTCACCCACTGTAACCCAGAAGCCGTCGGTCTGGCTGAGTTTGTTATTTAATCCGAAGAGAATGGACTTCTTTTTTTTGTACCCAGGTGTAATGATAGTTTGTTATCAGCGAGCCAGGTGCAGATTCTGCCGAGTTCTGAGCGGAGGGTTTTTTTCAACCTGTAACTTGTTCTTGTCAGAGACCAGCAGGGCTGAGTCGTCTGCGAACAAGAACAAGTTGCAGTCACAAGCTGACGACATGTCATTTGCATAAATTAGAATGCTACAGAACAATGCATTTGTTTTTTAATTACGCTTTGCTAATCATGCACCAAAGCTATGGAACACCCTGACTATGGATGTTAGGAGGGCTAGCTCATCAAATATTTTCAAAAGTAAGCTAAGTAACCTTAGCCTTTTCATGCACTCTGCTGCTTAGATTATTGTACATTTACATTTGTCATTTAGCTGACGCTTTTATCCAAAGCTGTACTGTCTATTTTTATGTCTGCACCGTATGCATTGCTTTTATTCTGTTGTCTATTTTATGATTGACTTTTATTTAGTCAATTCTCTGCTCATTTTATGCCTGTCTATATTTATGCCAATTTCATGCTCATTTTATGTCTATTTTATTTCCATTATGTCTACTAGCTATGGACAAAACTCACAGAATTGCTATTTGATAGTCACTGGGAACTATTTGAATACTCATTTGCATAAACTCTACAATGTCTACATTACTGCTGTGAAGCACTTTGGGGCTGCAATTCTTGTATGAAAGGTGCTATACAAATAAAGTCTATTATCATTCTTATTATTTTGAAGTGTTTATTTGAAAAATATCATACACCGGTCACTCTAATACAGCATGCAGTTTATGCCCAGTTCTCTGCTTCCATGTGTGTGTGTGTATAATATGTCGCTCCTATCTGTTGGCAGGCATTCAGCGAGAGCATTTGCCACTCTCTGCAGAAGTACTGTCTCAACTACTCGACGGCGCTAATTTATCTTGACAACCTGAAGCCCAGAGAGGACTTTGGCTCCTATGTGAAGGTACGGCTAGGGGGGGGGGTTGGTGGGTTGATGGGGCTCTCGCTGGCTTGCACAGCTTATTTGTGTCTGTAAATCAGGGTAGTGGCAAGGTCACTCTGTTGTACCTTGACAACCAGGCAGGCGGCGTGGGGCCAAGTACAGTAGAAGCCCTTAGAAGTCCAGCTTTTACTGCTACTCTACCACTACTCCACCACTCCACTTTGTGACTTCTATTGTACTGGATTTCACACCTCCACTGCCTGCCACAGGCTGGAAAGATTTTCATCTTACATTTTTATTCGTCCCAAATGTCCCAGCCCCATCCAATTTCTTAGCTTTTTTCACTGTTTATTTATCATGCATTGCAACACTAATATATGGTACAGTAGCCCAAGTCAGACTGCCCATATAAAAATTATCTTGGGGGTCTGAGGGCAGTAGCCCCTGACCCCCTCCCTGGGGAAGCACCTAAGTTAAGTACCCTCGCTTTGTTTACTGCAGAAATTTTACTTAAGCACTTAAATTAAGTACCCTCGCTTTGTTTACTGCACTAAATTAACACCTAGTGCTAGTTCTAAACTGACATCGAAGTGACATTGGAGTGGCAGAAGGGACCCGATTCTGAAAAGATTCATCTGTATGGGCGATGACACACACGCACACACACAGTGACACACAGTGACATTGCTGTCGAAACACCTGTTGACTGTCACCGGGACTCAACCAGGGACAGGAATGTGACCGTCTCTTCCCCGTTGTGTATCTCTCACTCTCACTTTCACTCTCAACCTAGTTTGTGACTAGGGGCTGGGTACCGTTCACATTTGAACCGATCGCCGTACCGGTACCAGTTCCTGGAATTCGGTATGGGTACCCAACGGTACCTTTTTTTGGTACTTAACTCTCTGTAGTAACAAAGTTAATTTCAGTTGTAGAAAATAAGTCCAAACTTCTCAATTTCAACATTGTTATTTATTCAGAACATTTAGTTATTTATTGTTGTAACACACCACAAAAAGATAATCATCAATCTGACCTCGTCTGGTCTTTCCAAAGACCCAAGTGACGGTACAGTAATATATATACTTGTGGAAAAGACTCTTGTCTAGTATATTACGCTCTTATACTAAACATGTAAAGGTAACGAAATCTAGTACCGATTGATCTAGTGTGAATCGGTACTCCGTAGTACCGATGTAATTCGGTCGGTACCCTTAACCCTTTCACTGCCACATGACAGCCGGTTAACCCTTTCACTGTGACAATACAGAAGGTTAGCCCTTTACTATCACACAACCGACGGCGATGCTCCATCATTAGCATCATTAGCTCCGCAAATGCGGAGCTAATGATGCTAATGATGGAGCATCGCCGTCGGTTGTGTGATAGTAAAGGGTTAACCGGCTGTCGTGTGGCAGTGAAAGGGTTAAAATACAGAGTTCGGTACCCAACCCTATTTGTGACTCTGCAGGTATTATTTATTATTATTATTTATTTTTTTTGTGTGTGGGGAGATTATTTTTCTTCCTCAGTCCCATCCCTCTTTTAACCACCCCTCCCCCTCTTTCGCCCTGTTCTCTCTCTTT
Source organism: Notolepis coatsorum (assembly GCF_963971535.1). Classification (NCBI taxonomy): domain Eukaryota; kingdom Metazoa; phylum Chordata; class Actinopteri; order Aulopiformes; family Paralepididae; genus Notolepis; species Notolepis coatsorum. The sequence goes on along the minus strand of NC_140182.1, from coordinate 80,630,229 downwards.
CACCCTCACCCCTCCTGACCTCCCCCTCTCTCTCTCTCACTTTGTCTTCTCGCTCTCTTAACCTTCTTATCCTCCTTCTTAACCTTGTCAATCCTCTCGCTCTCTCTCTTGCTCTTCCCTCCTCTCTCAGTGGTGTGAAAGGAATGAGCAGTGTCGGAGGCTGCAGCTGCGTGACCTGTTGGTGGCTCCATTGCAGAGGTTGACCCGCTACCCGCTCCTGCTGCGGAATATCGGGAAGAGGAGTCAGATGGAGGACGAGACGGGCAGCCTGAAGAGCATCGCGGAGCAGGTCGACACGTCCATATGTGAGCATCCCCTATCGGTAACGCTATCGCCTCATCCCCCATCAGTAACGGCATCTCCTCATCCCCTATCAGTCCATGTTATGTGATCATCGTAAGGCTCTCTCCTCATCCCCTATCAGTAACGCTATCTCTTCATCCCCTATCAGTAAGGCTCTCTCCTCATCCCCTATCAGTAATGCTATCTCTTCATCCCCTATCAGTAATGCTATCTCCTCATCCCCTATCAGTCCATATTATGTGATCATCGTAAGGCTCTCTCCTCATCCCCTATCAGTAACGCTATCTCTTCATCCCCTATCAGTAATGCTATCTCCTCATCCCCTATCAGTCCATATTATGTGATCATCGTAAGGCTCTCTCCTCATCCCCTATCAGTAACGCTATCTCTTCATCCCCTATCAGTAATGCTATCTCCTCATCCCCTATCAGTAATGCTATCTCCTCATCCCCTATCAGTCCATATGTGAGTAACGCTATCTCCTCATCCCCTATCAGTAATGCTATCTCCTCATCCCCTATCAGTCCATATGTGAGTAACGCTATCTCCTCATCCCCTATCAGTAACGCTATCTCCTCATCCCCTATCAGTCCATATGTGAGCATCGTAAGGCTATCTCCTCATCCCCTATCAGAGAATCGGATGCACTTTATATGCTAAATGCAAAAGAAAACAAAAAAAAAAAAATTTTTTTAGGTATCATTATTTAGAACCGTGTTGTACAGCATCTATTTACGGTAGTACAATATACATGTACATCAGAGGATTACCTTTACTCAATTTACTTGATAGGATGTACTCTTCCTACATGTTGATAGCATGTGTGTACTAAAACATCCTAGAGTAGTCCAAACATGTATTATAGATGTCACAGAGTTCAATGACCACTACCGTAAATCTTCTATTAATAGCCCCAGGTTTTTATTTGCTTCAATCACTGAACTCACCCCGCCTTCATTTAGGCACCTATACGAGACAGGCCTCTAATGGACCTGTCTCAAACCCTGCCCCTTTTCTTGATCCTCCAATCACAACTGTCGCTTACCTCGGACAAACTTGGTTTGTCCGAGGTAAGCGACAGTTGTGATTGGAGGATCAAGAAAAGAGGGCAGGGTTTGAGATAGGTCTATTCCTTTTGCACAAGAATCTCGCTCTGCAAAGACGGGAAGTGTCCAATTGTTTATTTAAACCATTATGAATATCACTCGTACGACACGTACCAGCATGCACACATCAAAATAAAACAAATAAAGAACTGAGTATTCATCTACTAATCCTATGGATTATTTAATGATTAACACTTCACTGCACCCGATCCCAAAACCACTGAGAAACCACTAAGAAACCACAACCAGCTACGATAGAAATGTAGATAAAGATTGGTGACATAGTGGTGGCTCAGGCATATCTGTATACTATATCTACAGATACTCTATCTATACGCTCTATGCTCGTACTAGTTACGCTGCTGGCCAGTAGGACTTACTACCATAGTGTCTTTATACCTGTATCACTGTACATATTAATACTACAACTCTGTACATACATCTGATTAGCACTATTACTCCTATTATATTTGATACCTAGTTTCATCACCTGTACATTGTATATTATTAGTGCACTTTACTGTTACATTTGCACTCTGGTCGGATGCCAAACCTCTTTCCGTTGTGCTGTATGATGACGATACATCTAATTCAAGTTTTATTTGTCACATATAAAGTACATGTACATTATAGTGAAATGCTTGGTTCTGTATGAGCTTCCTGAGATTGTGCTTCATACAGTATAAAAAAAGTAAAGTAAATACAAAGACCAAACACTACAAAATATACAATGGACAAAACTAAATGCAAAGAAATGTAATGCAAAAAGGAGGTAGAGGCAGTGCAAATGTTTTTTTTTAAATAAAATAAGATAAAATATTTAATTTAAGAAGGTGAAGCATTTGCTGTTGTACAGTATATCTATTTTCGAGGGTGCTTTGGTAAAAAACACTGGTGTCTGGTCACCGGTCAGCCAGCTATTTGCCCTGCGAACGCGTTGGAGCTTGACCTGCGGTGTCGCCGCTGCACAGAGGATTAAGCAAATACACGCAAAGTCATCACTGTCAACAACACGGAGGAAGCCCTGCCTCTTAGAACACGCCGGCTAACCAACTAGGCAGTGGCGGCGTTGGCCTGCTGCCGGGGGGGGGGGGGGGGGGGTTGGGGGTTGGAGAGCGGAGAGCGGAGAGCGTTGACTCCTCACAGTGGCATGCCTCTCCGCCTGAAGACTCGTTGTGGCGGTTTCCTCTGTAACTCGACCGACAGGCTGTGGGAAATATGCGACGGCAGCAGCGACGACGTGGTGTAATGGTTCCGTATTGAACATTTTAATTCCAGGACGACGAGGCCTCGCCCTGCTTTCTAATGTTCCTCTTTCCCATAACCTGTTGACGGGGCGTGTGTGACGAGACTCTGGGAGTCACACACACACACACACACACACACACGTGAAATATGGGGACATTACATAGACGTACATGCATTCTGTAACTAACCCTAACCTTATTCATAACCTGACCTTAACCTAATCATAACCATATTTGTGTGACCCATTGCGCCCCACACACTCACCCAACCCATTGCGTGAGTGTGTAAACAGGTCAGTGTCCCCTGTAGTATAGAAATACTACACACACACACACACACACAGGGGAGTATTATTGTAACTATGGCCCTAATGGCCTCGCTCAACCGGCCAATGTCCCCTGGGTGTGTGTAGTAGTTACTGTAAAACGGTCTAATCTCTTTAAGTATTGTCACACCCTGGATTTAACACGCAGACAACTGGTGTGACAAACTGACAACACAGGTGTATAGATACCGGTACTACATGCGGTGGACTGGGCGAGAGTTGCATCTTTTTCATTTTGAAAGAAGTATGGCGAACTTTACCTGACGACTGAATGCTCCGCTTGTGACAATATATCCACACGGGCTTGTACTGCATACTGTCGAATCTTTTACTTTTACTTGATAGGATGTACTCTTCCTACATGTTGATGGCATGTGTGTACTAAAACATCCTAGAGTAGTCCAAACATGTATTATAGATGTCACAGAGTTCAATGACCACTACCGTAAATCTTCTATTAATAGCCCCAGGTTTTTATTTGCTTCAATCACTGAACTCACCCCGCCTTCATTTAGGCACCTATACGAGACAGGCCTCTAATTCCTTTTGCACAAGAATCTCGCTCTGCAAAGACGGGAAGTGTCCAATTGTTTATTTAAACCATTATGAATATCACTCGTACGACACGTACCAGCATGCACACATCAAAATAAGCGAACGCGTATTATTGCTAAGCCCCAGTTGTGTGTTGCAATACACTTGCAGTCGATGAGGCATACAAGATATCTGATTAATCCTCATCATGATCATCAATCATCATTTGTGTCATGTGTGTGTGTGAGTGAGCGAGACAGACTATTCACCAGTCAGCACAGCTGAAACCTGTCCAATTTTCCGCCGTCAACTAAAAACACACTTCTTCAATCAATATCTTGAAAAAAAAGTCATAAATAAAACCAACCTTCTTACTGTCTTTTACTATTATGTACCTACCACTGTTACTATCCTTATACTACTAGCTATCTTGCTAATATGTCTGTACTACTATGCACTCAGAATGTAACACTGAAGTTCTACACTATTTGACGAACAATACCACTGACCCTGCCAGAGATGTACCCTTCCTGCTGATTTGTTGTACACAATAGTAAGTCGCTTTGGATAAAAGCGTCAGTTAAATGACTAAATGTGTGTGTGTGTGTGTGTGTGTCACACAGGTGATTTAGAGGGGAAGGTGAAGTGGCTGGATAAGTACCAGAAGGTGAAGAAGCTGAGAGATGCTCTGGTTTGGCTACCCGTCTGGGAGAGAGACAAGCGTGCCTTCATTCCCGAGGTCAGTGTGTGTTTTCTGTGTGTCATAGAGAGATGGAGGGAGAGAGAGAACGTGCTTTGGCCCCAGTTACTATACTTTCCAAGGGTTACATATTCACTGCACTAGGACTGGGCGATGTGGCCAAAATATCATGGCCAAATCATAAATGTTCTTAGTTTGGACTATTCCAGTACCGATTACAATTACAATATTTCTTGTAAGGGGCTATCTCATTCAGTGGAGAAGAATATATATATATTTTTTATTAACATTACATACTATACATTATGTATATTCTTTTTACAAAATTAAATATATCGTGGATCACAGTATTTAAAATAATCCATAGCTTTGCATGGATAAAACACCACAATGGTGTACCTACATATTTGATACACTGTAAGTTTACCTCCAGCCGTTCGCGGCACCTTTCATAAAAAAACAACAAAACAATGCATTTGGACACAGAGATGCTATCTGCGTGTGAAATCAGATATCCTCGTTGAAAAGAGAAAGACGCTCCGTGCTTCAGAGCTTCCACTGTGTGATGATAAGTAAAGGTTAGCGTCCTCTGGTATCAGTTGGCAGAGGACGGTTGATATAAACTTTACGGCAGAGTAATAAATTAAGCTGAGTTATTGGACCAGTATAATTTATTACAATATGAATAACGGTATAATTAAATCAATATCTGAAATGCAAAAACTAAAACATTTGTACTGTCTTTTACTAGTATGCACTCTGCTACTAAGGATTCGACCTTGTCTATTATTACCTACTATGCTAACATAACACACTTCTTCAATCAATATCTTAGTCATAAGAAAGTCATATTAAATAAAACGAACCTTCTTACTGTCTTTTACTATTATGTACCTTACTACTATGCTACTATACTTTTACTACTACCTATCATGCTAATATGTCTAATATAGTATGTCTATACTACTATGCACTAAAAACTGTAGCACTCAAGTTCGACACTGTTTGACGCAGAATGTTACTTACCCTTAGCGGCCAGAGTTATACCCTTCTTGCTGACTTGTTGTACAAAACGTGTACAGTAAGTGGCTTTGGATAAAACTGTCAGCTAAATTACTAAATGTAACGTTTGGACTTTTACTTGTTTTTGAGTAGAATCTGAAACACCTCCTGAAGGCCGTCACTCTGGAGAACCTGATCTCTCACAGGAGTCTGCTGCACGAGGGCAAGCTGGTGCTCACAGGTGGGTCCAGTCCACTCCCCACGTTAACACGTCCTTCGGTCAACCCTCCTTCCTATTTACTCACCAGCAGTTGGAACGAGATGCAAAAGACAAATTGATCCCCCTCACTACTTTTAAGGACTCTTATCGCAGTTGTTTACTCACACCTGCAACTGTCACCCAGCCTTTTAACTGTAATGTGTCCGTTCTGCTTCATGTATTACATACCTTGTGATTTCATTTGGTTGTTTGTTTGATGTGTGTTTTAATTATTTCCCTTACCTCTGTGGTGTATGTATCGTCTATTTAATTTTTTCCCCCCCGTTACTCTTCAAGAGGCACTTTTGTCCTCTCGACAGGCTGTCATTATGAATAGGAATTTGTTGTTATTGATCTGCCTGGTTAAATAAATTCAGAATTTTGGAAACCTAGCCCTATTTGATGATCTCATCATTAGAAATTAGGGCCCACTCTGCAGTCTGTTATAAGCCCTGTTATAAATGCTGAAACCTGCTCCACAATGCATCCCATAGTATAAGAAAGAGGGCTAAGGTTCCAACATTCTGAACGTACCCTTGATAAAACTGTATCATCAACGTAAAAGGGAACACCACTCAAATCAAGAGTTCCAATATATAATTTCCACGCACTGAAGAAAGTTCAATCGATATTTAGTGAAAATGAGCCACTCTTCCAAAGCCAGACGCCAGAGAAGTACGGTCCTGGCTACATCGATCCGTCGTCTCCATCTGCTACGTTCCCCTGGGTGCACAGTGTTTTCTATACCAGCTTTCGTTTAATAGCTTCAGACTTTATCATTTGAGATTTACTGTAGCTCCCTCTAGTTTGGGGATTTGAGAGAGTTGTCCATGTTCACTAATATGTTTTTATTCATTTATTTGTTGATTTATTTAACCAGGCAGGTCAATTAAGGACAAATTCTTATTTACAATGACGGCCTGGCGAGAGGACAAAAGGGCCTCTCGAAGGGTAACGGGGGACAATACAAATTAAATAGAAAAGAGACAGACGATACATACATCAGAGGTGAGGGAAATAATTATTTAATATCAATAATTAATGAATAATTCATATAATAATTAAAACACACATCAAACAAACAACCAAATACAATTACAAGGTATGTAATACATGAAGCAGAACAGACAAGTTAGTTAAAAGGCTGTCTTGGACCATAGGAACTGAAATTGGATGCCGTTCCCCTTGCAGGTTTGCAGGTGAAACTACAGCATGTCAATCTCGCCTGCCATTAATCCCCACTAATTTATTACCAGAGAACGCAAAGCTGATTGACGTCTACCTTTTCCTGTTCGACGAATTCCTCCTGATGACAAAGATAAAGAGAAACAAAAAGGTACGTACTGTACCTGCGTGGTGTGATCCAGGTGGCCGCACCTGCTACTACTTAATTGGGCACAGGAGCCAGGGGTGGCTGCACACACCTGCTGTGCACCAGAGCAATCGATGAGCACAGGTTAAAACACACACACACACATACATAGAAGAGAGTCTTTGTCATGACAGCATTCCACCTGCTCCTAGCTTATTACATCTTGCCGCTCTCTCTCTCTCTTCCATAAACTGGTTTGTCTTCACCATCGTTCGCCCTGTGTCCTTGTTGTGAGAGCCCTGTGGGACAAGCCACTTAGGGTCAACTGCCACAACCTCCTGGCCTCCTGTTCCTGAGCTTGAGTCTTGAATATATGCAATAACAGTGGTTTCTTGGTTGCCATGGTCATGGAAAAACCCTGAAAGTCGGGAGGTGGTTGTCTCGTTTAGGTTACCCTCAACAGCCCTCAGCCTTTACACTCTTGCTTTCAACCCTTAACTGTTTTTGTTTTGTTTACACTGTAAAGCATCTTTGAGCACCGTAAAAGCGATATATAAATGTAATGTTTTTGTTATTATTATCTTAAAGGGGAACTATCTTATAAATGGCCTTTTTGAGTGTTTAGCATTGTTTCCTAGCTATGTGAACTTATATTAATATGATCTATGTCTCAAAATTATCATATTGGCGCATTCTTCCAATTCTCCTCTCACAATATTCACCCTCACTGAACTGAGTCATTTGAAAATGTGATGATTTGTGATGTCAGAAAGACACCGCTGCATGTTAATGGCGAGGTACATGATGAGCTGCACACAGTTCTGCTGCCCAGGCTCAAAACGGCTCGAGATCTTGAGGTAGAAAAATGCTGTTTTTGAGGACTTGATTAGAAATACAAAACAATGAATAAAAAAAATATATATATTACAGGTGTTCCATAGACTCACAGGAATTGTGTAAAAGTGCCCAAATAGTGAAAGAAATAGTAAAATAGTTCCCCTTTAATCGTAGGAGAATCTAAAGCCTGTAAAGGGTTCCATGATGCTACTTTGCAGAATCTCCCCCCTGGCATGATCTCTTCATTCTGTCTAGGCTCGTGTCTTATCCTGTTTCACTATGATTCACCAGTAATTTGGTGCAGATTTTTACTACATAAGATAAGATCAGATATTATTCCTTGATTGATCCCCTTGGCGAAGTTATTTAGTCACAAACGGAGCTTCATGCCGAGGAGGAGGATTATGCGTCATGGACGTCTGGAAAAACTTGCTGTATATCCTGGAAAGAGGTGGCGTCATGGATTTTATAATTTCTTTTAACTGAATTTGAGATGGAACCAACCGCTTCCCCATGTTCCTGTCTCTCACGTAGAGGTCCATTGGGCCAGAGCAGAGTCCCCTGAGGCCACAGCAGAACCTGGAGCTGGATCAGCTGCTGAAGGAGGGCACTACCTTCACGGTCCTGGACCAGCCCGTCTCTCTGGACCGGCTGCAGCTCAAGAACGTGGACCAGCTCAACGCCTCAAGTAGGTTGATCCTTGGGTTCTGATGGGACGTCTCACCGGTCGTCCCACTCTCGGGACACGTGGTCCCTTTGTGAGATGGTTATGGGCCCATGATTAAACATCTTTGGTTATAGTTTTGGTTATGAATATATTTGGCTAATTATTGAAGTATTTATGACTTGAGCGATAAGGTATTGAGTAGATAAAGTATGTAAACTGATTAATCAATACGTGATGGATTATCTTTTGTTTCCCTCAGACCTGTTTCTTTTGTTCCGCTCAAAGATTGTTCCGTATACACTAGTGATTGAAGAGTTGATTTTTATTTTTTAATCATTTCCTTCCAGCGTCAGGCCTGCCCCACTCCTTCATCATCATGCACCAGAACCGGTACCAGCAGTGCATAGGGGCATTCATTCTACAAGCTCCGTCCGAGTCCGTCAAGGTAACCGCCGGCTCCATGAATGTGTGCAATTGTCACGGTTGCGTGGGAAGTTCTGAAAGGCATACCAGCAAGTAATTCGCATGCAGTTGCCGGCCATCTTTGATAGGGGCTGGCAGAGCGCGAGTGACTCAGACTGTATGTTTTACACGCACAAGTAACCGGGCAAGGTTTGTTTACACGCACCCCAGAGTGCCGTGAATAAACAAAGTGGCAGAATATTCTAGTTGGACCTGTGATGTCCCGCCGTCCAGATAGAACGGTCCAGCCAGAAAAAACTGTATGAAAAGGTGCGCCTGACTGCTTTACAGCTCTCCCTCTTTGACTGAGCAATAGTTATAAAATATGATTATTAATCTATCCAGAAATGAGATGATTGACATGAAACCTGAAAATATACCCATGATCCTGCCTGAGTTTTCCCAGAAGGTGAAAACCCAGAGTATATGCGGGGTATTAATGTCTTTAAGTATTCAATTAACCTGTTAATCTGTAGACCGTTTTCGCCTAAAGGTACATGCCTAAGTAAATGGAAGATTGCTCCACTTCTGCAAGGTCAATTTGCATGTTCTTGGTATCTAGGAACATCTAGGGACCTGGGGGTATGTATTTCCAGTGTCAGAAATATTGTGTCTGTTACTAGTAATTATTCAATTGTAATGAATAAATTAATGATTAATTATGATTTATGATTTTGATGATAATCAAAAATGTATACGGGTAGGAGAAAATGCTCACTGAGCTCATTCACCACCTTATTGAGATCATGTGTACAAAAAATCTAAGCAAATGAACCGCGGGAAGATGATTAAACAGAAGGATTTGTAGATACAGTAATTAATGATAATCGACTTTAATTATAAATTCATATTTGACCTTGAACTTGACCTTATTATGGCCAAATCATACATCTATGGATAGGGAAAATGCTCCTCTTTCCAATGGCAGGGTTGAATCTGGATTTAGTCATTTCTTGCGTTTTTTACGATAATTAGCATTTTCCGCTACATTTTTATTTCCGATAAATCGTATAAAACATCGGTAAAAATGAAAATATACACTTTGACTACTGTTTTTGATAGGGTTATGGTCTTTACTCTTGGCTACACACTTTTTTTTTTTTTTAAACATTGACCCCTTAACATCCAATGGCCCACATGTGGACGATTCTTTGCCGACCTCTAGTGGCTCGGGTGTGCATTTCTTTTAATACAATATATATATATAATTAAAGCCCTATTTGTTGCCTGTCGATTGCCCTTTCAGGTGACAAAATCCATTCAGCGGTTCTCGAGTTACATGCCGATATGTGAGGCGTGCCCCAAAGTACGCAAAAGTACACATTACCACCCCCGACTCCCGGGGCTCTAGCTCAGTCAATCATTTGGCGATCTCGAAGATCTTTGCACAGGGTTGTAGCCAATGAGTGTGGCTTTCCAATGATACCCCATGATATGATAATTGGGGATCTAATACGGTCTCTATTGATCGATTTATGATAAAGAAAAGCAGCGTCCCCCTATAGGGGGACGTTAAGGCTTAACAGGTTAATAATTTTCAATTTAAGGCCTCCACACGATGTGAAAATCTGCATAAAATATATACTTAGGTAAATGGAATATTGCTCCACTTCTAGAAGGGCTATTTGCATATTCTTGGTATCATGGTACATCTATGGACCTCAGGGAATGTATTCAGTGTCAGAAATATTGTGTCCATTACTAGGCTTGCTTAAATTGTGATGAAACAAAGGAGAATATGAATTATGATTTTTCTTTGCATCTTTGACAGTGAATAACACCATGATAATAATGACCAAACTTAAAAAACTGCCACTGACCTCGTTCAGTACCCTCTTCAGATCATGTGTACAAAAAATTGAAGGAAATTAATAAAGGGAAGATGATAAAACCGAAGGTTCTGTAGATACAGCACTGAATTCTCCCATCCGGACCAATGCAATTTGAAATATTATTATAGAATATGATGCGTATACATTACCTTATTATAGCCAATTCGCACATTTATATATATACATATATTATCTTTCAAATGCCCGAATCATAACAGTTATAGATATGATTCATTCAGAACGCTGAACTTTGAACCCGTACAGTCTCTGACAGGAAGTGTAGTTCGGAAAAATTCCAACGCTGGTCGACAGCTATGCATGTCCTCTACAAAATGGCTGCAAAAAGACTACGATTCCCATGGTTAAAAATGTCCATTTCCGTTTCTGGCTTGGGTAGACGATTGAAAATCGAAAACTTAAAACGATCTAATGGCACTTTTAACCTATTGCTAAACTAACGTATTGATGATAATATACATTCTACATGCTTTCGTGACATGTTAGTGATGTTAATACTAGAAAACGTTTGATTTAAAAATCGCAAAAAATATGCAACACTTAAAAAAAAATGTATGATTGTGAAATTGGTATTACATGTAAGTGGTATTAACACATCCAGTGCCGTTCACCAGAGGGCGCTGTGGGCCGTGAGTGTCGGCGCTTTGTTCAATGGGGATAAATGGATGCCGGTGTTTGCAGTGCTAAATCTATATTAAATATAGCTATGGATCTAATAACAGTCGATTGTCAGTGAGTTTCTTCTGGTCAACATGCAAAAAACAGATACTTTTTTTCATCCATACATTTCCGTTTTATACCGTGGTGAATACGAGCATAGTTCAAGAGCGATTCTGTGTAATCCCAGGAAACACAGCCAAACAGCGCTTTACTGCATTTCACTATAAATCGTGCCATTCCTCGTCTGGATCAATAATCAATCTGAGATCAACGCTAGATTATCGGTATTATGTTTCATCATGGATGCATGAAAGCGGGGGAGGGAAAGCCGCCCCTCTGTGCTTTGATCACAATCAACGGGACACCCCACACACACACGCTCCGATCGCGGGGAAAAAATTATCTGATCAACGCAAGATTGATAATATATAGCCCTTACCTTGTCTATGATGTACTGCAAAAAGAATAATCCAATTATCTGATCGCCATTCCAAGTACTGATCGCGATCATGTTTCCAACGTAATCCAGCATTGAACATGAACGGGGGCCCTCGTCGATGCAACTGTGGTAACCGCTTGTTTTGCCAGTGTTTAGACCCCGCCCCCACGCCGCAGCTTGGCCCAGACAACACGCCACATAGTTTCAAACAGAGTGCAATAGCGGCTGCAAGGCGTAGGCGGCGGTATTGGACGTTTGCGATCTCAGATCCATTCAGGACAGCCTGCACAAGGTGCCTCGATGGATTATGAATGGCAATAGCAAATAAAAGAAATAACGACCCAGAAACGAGAATCTTTGTTTTTCGGCACTCAACCGTTGGGCCACAGAAACGAGAATTCTCGTGAACGGCAACCAAAGGGTTAAACGGGTCTTAAAAAGTCTAGTTGAAACCTGCAGATACCCCAACAGTAATCTGCTTTATATTGTAGTAAGCCAGGTGTTTGAATCTGTTTTTTTCTCGTAATCACAACAGTCTTACTTGGGTTCTAGTGACCGAGGTTATGATGTTTACATGCACCAGGTTACCTGAGCAGCCGGGTTAAAAGAGTGGAATTATCTATGCATGTAAACGCAGCCACTGCAAAATGTGGATCATCCAAGAACCACTCCCTTCTGATTGGCACTCAGGCAAGGGTTCAAAGTAAACAGTTGCCTATCAATTTTAGATTTGCTTCAGATTAGCTAGTAGCTGGTTACTGACGTAGATGTTAATTTAGCTGCGCACACACAATGATGTTGCGTTTATATTACTTGATGATTAATGAAGATTTGAGAATGTTGGTTGAAAATGTGCTTGTTTGATACGGTATCCCATTACCAGGCAGAACAAAAGGTTGGACTATCTGATGTGATTTTCCATGCCTAAGCATAATTTGTTATAATAATAACAAACTTTATTTGTATAGCACCTTTCATACAAGAATTGCAGCCCAGTGCTTTAGAGCAGTAATGTAGACATAATGGACATAAAATAGACTGTAGGCATAACATTTGCATAGAGCATTGGCAGAGAATTGACCAAATAAAAGCAATGCATAAAGTGAGCAGACATGAAATGAGTATAAAATGGACATTAATCATAAAATAAACATGCATCAATATGTTATCACAATTAATCTGCACTACGCGTCCTATCAATCGATCATCATACGCTATGAATTAACAAGTTAATACTGTATCCATTAATTGTATGCTCTGTCACTTCGACACCACTAATGTGGTGTAGACTAAATTACTAAATGTAAAAGGTCAATTGGAGCCCATGAATGAGCTTGTGGCTTGAGTCGAGGCTTTGAGTATCGTACAGTGCAGTGTGCAAAGTACTGGGCTTTCCAAAGTGCAATAGTAATATACAATGTACAGGTGATTATGAGAGTGTAGTGCTAATCAGATGTATGTACGTACAGAGGTGTAGTATTAATATGTACAGTGATACGGGTATAAAGACACTGTGGTAGTAAGTCACTGGCCAGCAGTGTAACTAGTAAGGGATATGTACAGATATAGTATCTACAGATGTGTAAAAAGGATTATATGCAGGTATGTACAGACACGTGTGGATAGATATATATACAGTAAGAATAAATATATATAGATATGGTATATACATTGTTAGTTATATAGGTTATATGCAAGTACTGTATGTACAGTATTTGTCCGAGGCAACAGTTGTTATTGGAGGATCAAGAAAAGAGGACAAGGTTTGAACATAGTTCTTACAGAGAAGCTCAAGAGTAATTAGTGCTCACATAATATACACACGCAAACAGACATCTGTTAGATAATGTTCTGAAGTCTTGTGAACACATCATTAGGCTCGGATGAGGCCATGAACCCACATGGGGAAACACTGTATTTATCTAACAATCACCATTAGCAACATGTCAGCGCTTATTCATCTTCATAACCTCACCGCTCTGCTTATAAAAACACTGCATACCATAGAACCTCAAGCAAATACATATTATTCCTAGGCCCCAGTTGTATATTGCAATACACTTGCAGTCGATGAGGCATACAAAATATCCGATATATCCTGTTGTGCTGCGTCATAATCAATCATAAGGTTTTTAGAATTAGGGTTAGTTACAGAATGTCCCCATATTTCACAAACAAAACGTCTGACTTTCCACGGTGGTAGTGAGATCTATTGTTTAGATATAGCTCCTATTCACTTTTGGTTTCTCTGCTTGTATGCTTGTTTCACTCTTGCCCTGTGTCTGTTTTTTTACAGAGGGTGTGGATGTCGAAGATAGAGGGCGCTGTGACGGCACTGCTGAAGCTGGACTCTCAGCAGCCGAGAATCAAGTGTGCCTCCTTGTGGCTGGAGTCTTCACAGATTTGACTTCTCCAATAACAAGCACTAGAATCCTCCTAAAATGCACTCAAACGGTTCCCTTATGTCTTGTAAAATACTATACTAGTGCCAGGATAACTTTGTAAAAAAAACTTTAAAAAAAGGTTTGCCTCAAAAGGGCATTGTTGTAATAGGCTGCAATAAATAGTTGACTATGTAGTAAGTCTTGTGTTTTATTGAAGGGGGTTGAGTGGGAATCGCTGTGTCATGTTCTTATCCAGTATGTAGACATTACATTTAGCTACGTAATTAAAAACACAACCAAGGAAAATAGAAACACTTTAAGTTTTTTTTTTTTACTTTTGTCATGATGGAAAATTTGAAAAAAAGATGGTACATCTGAACATAAATTACATTAGATTTCCTTAACACTTAGGCTATGTTCACACTGCAGGCGAAAGTGGCCTGAATCTTATTATCTTTTTTGCTCATATGCGAGTCGGACTGTAAATTTGGGCCACTTTCATATGTGGTCCTAAATCAGATACAGGTCTGATTTCCTTTGCAATGTGACCTCAGTCTGAACAGTCATACTACTTTTACTCTAGATTGACATGTCATAATTGTTTACTCTGATATTAAATATGAACAGCCAAAAATCTGATCTGAGCAATCAATCAGAATCGAGCACTGAAGGCTTGCAGTGTGAACCTTAGTCTCTCACTTAGCTCAGGTAGTGTTTCATAATTGGAGAACGAGAACACTGGGTGCACGTCGCCGCTCAGGAAGAGCGAGGCGAGAGACCTCGGCGTAAGGCACCACCCACACATTCACCAGGTAGCGCCAACATCCAGATGCAAAACGAGAGGGAGAAAAGTGAGCTAGAAGCCGACCGGTTTCATCATGCAATGACATCAAAGTGAAGCGAGCTGCAGCTCCGTGTAGGCGTATAGTGTCGAGACATCCATGGATTTATACATTTCTCCTGTCAACGTTTCGTCCACAAGTGTTTATATATACACAGTCATCTTTTACTTCCATTACAAATGGAAACATTTTACAAAGATATTCACTGCCGCCTTTTTTAGTATCGATGAGTGATTTTAAGTACAGTGAGACTTTAGACGCCCCGGGTTTCGAGATGCTTGGTATAAAGTTGCCGGCTGTAGGCCTCGTGTCCGGGGGGGCTGAGGAGAGTGAGTGATGAGGTGCGGAGCTTCAGTTTCTTTAAGCATCGTAGACACTATGAGGAAACCAGCCAGGTGAGTACTTGACTGAACAGAGGCGGAGAAATACTCTATTAAAGGTTTAGAAACTGTGCCTTTTCTGTGCCAATCTTGAGGTAGACAAAACAAAAGCGATGCAACGCAGAAAAGGGTGTGTCCACGTGAACGTTTGTGGTTGAGATGGACATTCTTACGCCATAAAAGGCGTAAAGAGCTGATATGAGTCCTAAACACCGGTGGGTCACTCCTTACAACTGAACCATCGTCACCAGGCTTCGGTTACAATAACCTACGCCTCACTGTAGTTTGACATGTGCACAACAAGTATCAAAATAACTCCACAGCAAGTCATAAATTACACAAGTCTTTTGCGGTGTTCTTAGTGACAGACGGGTCGTGTGGCTCGTAGTGAGAACCTACAGTCATCTTACTGCACTAAAAAAAAAAGACGTCTCGCCAAGTAATGTGGGATTGAGAGGGTCTGAGCGGCGTGGAGGAGACACGGGTGACAGCCCTATTGTACACACACCCGGTTGCTATACCAACACACACACACACACACACACACCCCTCCGGTAGTAGTCGATACTGTTGACGGGCAACAAAAGCAAACTGAACATGCAGCCACCGTTTCACAGCTGCATCACCAGACTGAAAAAAGATTTGTAGAAATGAAACAGAAAATCACTCAATGTTGTAGAAATGAGTAGCATTGCAACTAATTAAATCCATTGTATGTATAAAAAAATATATACATATTTTTTTTTAAATGCAATGTTCATACTTTCATAATAAATACGGACCTCGTGATTCTAGAACTCCAAAGTATTCAGATAGAATAAAAAAAAAAAAAAAAATTGATACTGACAAATGGTGTGAAACGGCTCTCGGCTGTGAGCTCGTCCGTGTTCCAACTCTGTGCAGATTCCTGCTGACATTCTTTGGTCATGAAATTAGGCCGAATACAAAACCACACAGATGACCACTCTGCCCTACAAAGGCAAAGGGCAGTAAGTGCTTGAGAAACTCATGCACTGCCAAAAGTACGGGCTAGCTGGTACACAGGTGACAAGTATATACATTGTGGAATTATAACCCCAAATCATGACCTTTGACTGTGAAGAATTCCAAAACAGCAGTTAGTGTTCATTGGCGGAGCAACGAAATGACAAATGTGTTCGCTTAACAGCAGAAATTACTTGTCGTCAGTGTTATTAAATGTAGGATTTTTAACAGTATTTACTTATTTGAAAACCCCAAAATGTGTAATTACAACTACTGCTGACAAACTGCCAAGCTTTGTTTACCCTTGTTTATGCAGTCCGATGTGCTTATTTTGTTACAAGATAATTAGTCGTACATTTTTCAGGGCTGTAGCAAATTCCATTTAGTTAAATATGCATATACAATTTTTTATTTTTTATTTTTCCAATCATGGAAGCTAATATTGAAATTGCATCCTCAGATATTTAATTGTATGCACCTTAGTATTGAGACTTGTTATTACATTGATTTATAGGACAATAAAACATTGTCTCATTTGCTTAGTATGCAATATTTAATAATAGGACTTAGCAAGCTACAAAACAATAATCACCGACTACGAACAAACCCCCCCCCCCCCCCCCCCCACAAATAAAATAAAAAGTTAATAAAAAGGTGATAGAATACCGAGGCAGTAACTAAAATAAAAAAGAATTAGCAGCGGTACAAAAAGGCAGATACATTTTCAAGAAACATTGCTGCTTTTTGGCCTGGTTGAACTTTTACCTTTTCGTCTGCGAAAATTACCATTTAAATTGTGGATTTAGGAGTGAGATTGAAACAACACAATTAGATACCGCGCACAAGTCAAGAAATTTTCTCAATAATTCACCGTATTCACACGGCAGCCATGTCACGGTGGCTCGGAAGGTAGAGCGGTTGTCTGGTGATCGGGAGGTTCCTGGTTCGATTCCCGGGCAGCGTGTCGATGTGACACCTAACAACCTGCACCCTATGTGGATACTGTGATACTGTGAATAATGTATATTTCAGTGGATACCGTGATACTGTGAATAATGTATACTCAGTAGATAGTAAATTATAACACTACCTCATGCATACTGCACCTTATGTGACACTGTGAATAATGTGAATATTCCTCAGCTAGTCAGATAGTAAATTATGTTGACCATATTGATCAAATTGTTTACACTGCCTGTGTTGTTTTTTACTACCTGTATACTGTGTTGTTTTACTACCTGTACCCCTCCCCCCCATGCTGCTATGATGCCTGAATTTCCCCAAGGGGATCAATAAAGGAATATCTTATCTTATCTTAACCTAACTGCTCCCGATGTGCAGGTTGGCATCTTGCATGGTCCCCTCCGCCGTCGGTGTGTGAATGTGTGAGTGAATGGGTGAATGTGAGGAATAAATTGTAAAGCGCTTTGGATAAAAGCACTATATAAATGCACCATTTACCATTTACAGGGGGAACAGGGCGGGAAGGAACCCAACCCGAGAGTGACTTAAGAGCAAAGTTGCCACCGTGTGAATATGGTCAATTTTAGACCCAAAAAAAATCATGTTTACTGCCTTTTTAACTTTATAGGACAGCACTGACTTACCATAACCTTTACATCCAGTCACAAAACATTTGCCTCCAGAAAGCACTTTCAACTGCGTTCCCTGCTCAACAGACCCCCTGGCAGCGGACACTGCCACACCTCGTACACTTCCAGCCGACCTAATGCCAACGACCTGCCAAATCAAGATGGACGTCACGGAACACGGATGTGAGGAGATAGACGATGCCGTCTGGCAATCCGTCCACAGGAGCAGCAAAAGGCACAATACAGATAGGGACTACCACCACCCCGTCCTGTCCCGTCCCGTCTCCTGGCCCTGTGCTGCCTTGACGCAGCCCCCCTCACCCCCCACGCTTCCATCTTCAGCTGTGTGAGGAGGACCTCCCCCCCTGATGCCTCCTCACCCCACGGCCCTGACGCACTAGACTCAGAGTACCGCTGCAGAGGAACACGTGTATTCAGCTCAGTCTGTTCCGTTACAGTGCATGTTAGAGTGCATGTCGAGTACGAACAGAGACACGCCTTCCTCTGCCCGGTGGGGGTGAGGGGGGTGGGGGGTGGTGAAGGGGAGGTGAGGAGAGGGAGATCAGCTTTGGAGGTCCTCAAAGCACGTCTCGCACACCCGCACTGGCTTCTTGGAGGAGGGGGTGAAGGCGTTCCTGCATGAACACTCACCGCAGAAGATGTTCCCGCAATGTCTGCAGTGATGCTGGAGATTCAGAGAGAGAGGAGAGTAGCAGTTAACTATATATATATATATATTTATTCTTACCGTATATATCGCTATCTATATCTATCTATCAATCTCTATCTCAGATATATATATATATATATCTATCTATCAATCTCTATCTCAGATATATATATATATATATATATATATATATATATATATATATATATATCTATCTAACCACATCTGTCTGTACATACCTACATTTAATCCTTTTGACATATCTGTAGATACTATATCTATATCTGTACATATCCTTTACCTACTCTTACTAGTTACACTGCTGGCCAGTATGACTTACTACCATAGTGTCTTTATACTTGCATCACTGTACATATTAATATTACAACTCTGATTAGCACTCTTACTCAGTAGTACTAATTAATACATTTTAATCTAATCTAGCATCATTACAAAAAGGTCACAATACCATAACTTATATAAATAAATCCACAGAGCTTTTAGACAGGTGTGGAATAAAAGTATTGCTTTTATATTATTATTGATTCAATAATTGATCATTTTAAACATTTTGGCGGGTCCAAAATGAATGTTGTTGTTTAAATGTTGCATGCACGCATCCCCTTCCTACTTACTAAATACCTATATGTCCCTATGCCATAAATGTCATGTATGTTGTGTATGTCATAAATGTCTATATGAATTGAAAATGGGGGACCCTGATGGAAACAAGACAAACGTCTTTCTCAGGTCTGCATCCCTTTAACAATTGTGTGTATTGAGCCGTACTGTATTGTACCCATTCTGCAATCTGTTAAATAAAGTTTTCATTCATTCATTCATTCATTCATTCATTCATTCATTCATTCATTCATTCATTCATTCATTCATTCATTCATTCATTCCTAAATAAATGATAAATGACATGCTGGTGCTCCAGTGTGACCTCTAGTGGCTGAATGTTATCTATCATAGCACTGGTTACAGACTGACAAAGCCCCCAATCTCTGATTTGTGGGGAAATGGTGCCCTCTACACCAAACGTATGCTATGTGAATATACTAATATAATAATAATGTGATGAAAATGTTTCTTTTGCTGGGGGGTGGGGCGTGAAGGGTGCAGGGTCAGCGGAATGTTTGTATCAAAACACCCGACATCCTGGAGTGTGTATTGTTTATAGTTTTGAGGCATTAAGTCTGCCGCCGCGTGTGAACAGGATGTCGGACGGTGTCTCACCTTCCTCACGGTGACAGAGAAACCCTTCCCGCACGCCATGCAGTTCTGAACCTCTTGATCTTCAGCCCACTTCCTGGTCAGAGACTGGGACTGTTTGATCTGCAGACAGGACAAATCAAGTTCAAGTTCTGTTTTATTTGTCACATATAAGGTACATGTGCATTGTGCAGTATTGTACATAATGTGCATAACAAACACTCACCTTTAACACTCACTTTAGACGGTTTTGCCACTACACCATATTGTATCTATTTATTACAAAAAGATTTGCACTACATCCCTACCTCATTTTTTTAATTTATTTATTTTTGCATTTTTGTACCTCAATGTTTGCATTTTGTACTTTAGGTTGTACTTTAGTTTGTATATTGTATATTTTGTATAGTGTTTGGACTTTACCTTTTTACTGTATGAAGCACATTCTCATGGGTCTCATACAGAACCAAGCATTTCACTGTAATGTACATGTACTTTATACGTGACAAAAAACATTTTTAAACTTGAACTATAGTGAAATGGTGTGCTTGGTTCTGGGCCTCCTGAGATTATGCTTCAAGTCAAGTCAAGTCAAGAGTTTTATTTGTCACGGCATACAAGTATACAATGAAATGCGGGTGGTCTTGCCCGCAACGATGTGCAATACAGTAGTACAACATATAATAGAATCCAATAGACAGCATTGTGCAATAAACAGGTAACATAGTGGGACATCACGGTATTTGTACATAGTTATTTACAGAGCATGAAGGACATGCTAGGTCCCTTGGTAGTGCAATACACTGTTACTATACTATTTTTAAAGTGACCTTTCTTTGTGGCCATAAGTGTGGGCGTGTGCAGCATGAGTGAGTGCTTTCTCATGTTAAAGTGGCTGCTAGTGTGCGAGCGTGCACAGCGTGTGTGTCGTGTGTGTGCTAATGTGTGCTTGTGTGTGTAGGGTTCAGTGTGCTTCATACAGTAAAGAGTAAAAGACCAAACACTATACCAAAATATACAATATACAAAACTAAAATGTACAAAATAGCAAAATGCTAAAATTAGGTAGAAGAGGAATTAGAGCGATTAGGTAGAAAAATGTGTAAGAATAAATAGATAGAATACGGTGTAATGTTTAAAAGTGAATGTCTAAAGTCTGCATGTGGATGTTGCAATGAATGTAGAATGGATGAATTATTTTACATTGACAAGAGTTACAATCAGCTCATCTACCCTTATGTATATATACAAACACACACACAATAAAACGTAGTGAAACTAGCCGTTACGGACACCATCATAATACGTGTCTGTACAATAACGACTGTTTGCTATTGACTAATTCATGAAGACAGACACCATGTTTCTTTCAGGGTATCTGCAGGTTTCAACAAGTTAAGCTTTTTAAGACCTTTTTAATACCCCTTTAATACCAATTTCACGACCATACTTTTCGCGTTCCATACAAGCTCTTACCAGACGCACCAAGCTCCTGGTAGCCCCACAAAAAACAACTACTTGAATACAAAACATTATATATATACCGGTATGTATTATTTAAACTCCCGACAGCCGGGCTGCCCCCCCAAAGTTTTTATACAATTTACATTTGAGACTTTTTAATACCTTTTAATGCCTTAAATAGAGAATTATGAATTGAAGACTTTTTTAAGACTGCAGATATTCTTTAGTGTGATTGTCTGCCTGGTGTTCTTGGGACTCTGACCTGCAGGGACTGGTTTTCTCTGCCCAGTTCTTGCATGGCTGCCGTCGTGTCGTCCAGCTTCCTCCTCATCTCCAGCACTTTGGTCTGAAGCTTCTCCATCTCTCCTTCACCCTTCACACATCTGAAACACAACCACAGAGCACCTTAACCAGCCTTCCTTCACCCTTCACACATCTGAAACACAACCACAGAGCACCTTAACCAGCCTTCCTTCACACATCTGAAACACAACCACAGAGCACCTTAACCAGCCTTCCTTCACATCTGAAACACAACCACAGAGCACCTTAACCAGCCTTCCTTCACATCTGAAACACAACCACAGAGCACCTTAACCAGCCTTCCTTCACATCTGAAACACAACCACAGAGCACCTTAACCAGCCTTCCTTCACATCTGAAACACAACCACAGAGCACCTTAACCAGCCTTCCTTCACATCTGAAACACAACCACAGAGCACCTTAACCAGCCTTCCTTCACATCTGAAACACAACCACAGAGCACCTTAACCAGCCTTCCTTCACATCTGAAACACAACCACAGAGCACCTTATCCAGCCTTCCTTCACATCTGAAACACAACCACAGAGCACCTTATCCAGCCTTCCTTCACATCTGAAACACAACCAGAGCACCTTAACCAGCCTTCCTTCACATCTGAAACACAACCAGAGCACCTTATCCAGCCTTCCTTCACATCTGAAACACAACCACAGAGCACCTTATCCAGCCTTCCTTCACATCTGAAACACAACCACAGAGCACCTTAACCAGCTTTCCTTCACACATCTGAAACACAACCAGAGCACCTTATCCAGCCTTCCTCCACCAAGACACATCTAACACAACCACAGAGCTCCACAAATCATGTTAAACCCATATTCGGCTCAAGCAAGGGACTAAACACGTTTCGCAATTATGCAACAACAATGTGGAATGCCCTACCCACAGCTTTAAAGTAATGTGAATCACTACCCACCTTCAAAACCTCTCTAAAAGAGCACCTACGGGAGACTGCAATCCGAAACTGGCCCCTGTAAATGTGCAATCCGAAACTGGACCCTGTAAATGTCCAAACTCAACCCCCTCCAATGTACAGTCGGAGGGTTTCCCATTAATTACCTAGACTGTGGCGGCCCGCCAGAGTCTAATTAGTCCCGCCACAGTTGTATAATGAACAAAAAAAAATTATTAAATTAAAAAAAAAAAATTATATAAAGTTTGCCAATAGGGATGTATCAGTAGTATTGGCAGTAGTCGTAATAGTAATCCACTATATTTTTAAAATTTCTAAAAAATAAACCATTTCTTTGATGGCTCAAATGTATGCTCTAGTAGTCCAGTGTTCCAAAACCTCTCCTCGAGACACCACCTGATTCAACTAATAAATTGAATCAGGTGTGCTGGTGGTGGAATTTAACAAATACATTGAACGGCTGGGGTGCTTCGAGGAGAGGATTGGGAAGCACTAGTCTAGTCGATTTTGTGTTTTGAGCACAAAGTTCATCATAGATCTAGCCTCTTTATTTTGCTCTCAAAGTGCACCAGATTGATGCATTTAACTTTCAAATGTACAAAGGGTCGGAGGTTCACCCCCCATAGTCTCTGAAAATCCTGTGGGAAACACGGTCTGTCCCCCCCCCCCCCACCCACCTCCAATGTTTGTAGATCTGGTATGTCATAAATGTCTAGATGTAGCAGTATCTGTATGTCATATGTTACAATTAATTGAAAATGGGGGACCCTGATGTAAACAAGACGAAAGTATTTCTCTGGTCTGCATCCCCTTAACAATTGTGTGTATTAGGGCGGCTACGTGGCGTAGTGGGCAAGGCGCTCGCCACGAATGCAGAGATGCTGGGATCGCCTGTTTGATCCCAGCGCTCCACATTGCTTTCAGTTTAGCTGGTCGTCCGTACTAATACACATTGGCCGTATTAGGGGGTGGGAAACTGATGGGTGGGGATCGGGCGTTGTGGACAGCGACTCCTACAGGTCGGTTTGTGCGCCTGCGCAGTAGAATCAGGAAGTGTCGGGGGCAGCGTGAGCCTCCCACGCGTTACTCCTCGCCACTGAGAGATCGAGCTGCGCAGGTGAAAAGATGCGACTGCTGTTACCTCAAGTACCGGAGGGGACTTGTGCTATGCATGACTTAGTCCACATTGCAGCCGGCTTGTGGGAGGCAAGAAACAGCGTTCGTGACAGGGGAGGGTTGAATTGGATGATACGAAATTGGGATGGGAGAAAATATAGAAATGGGAGAAAAAGAAAAACAATTGTGTGTATTGAGCTGTACTGTACCTGTTACAAAGGGTCAGATTAAACCGAATATATATATTTATTACTCGAGATATATTGTATAATATTTGTATATCGTTTGATATCCCTTGTATATTCTTTGTATATATACACGGAATATCCCTTTACCTAGGTACAGGCCAGACCATAATATTCGTTCTCCTATTAGACAGCGACCCCCCTAGGCGCCACGGCCATACCCCCAATGTCTAGTTCAAAGCCACCGCTAAGACATGTCTCAACATGCCCAGGTTTGCGCAGTAATACGAGACAGAACTGAGGTTGGCACTGGATTATTCACCTTACGTATAAATACGGCGCAGGTGGATACAGCAGTAGTCTTGTCTTATCCTAAAACGTTCGTTCAATGTATCGTTCGTTCCTAACTAGTAAAGCCTTCATCACGAGTCAACGACCAAGTGAAGTGAGCAACCTTGCATCTAAATAGAGCACTTAGAACCGCGTGCGAATAGGATAGTAAAAGTGTCAGAGCCTAGTGAAATAACGTCAAGTTCGACCTAGTTAATGTGAAGTACCGTGCACAGGAGAATCTACACCGGTGAATGCAGAGCCTTTTCCGGCTGGATTATTGCTTTGGTACTGTGGCGGCTGGAGCAGAGAACCGTCTACCCCGCTGCTGTGTGGGATCAACCCGTGAGGAGCATCACTCGAGCCCGTCTCTAGGAAGAGGCTGGCTGGCTTTCACCTATGCTGTCGCGCATACTTGGATTATAGCTGCTGCTTTTGTCTGCCGATCGAGGGGAGTATATGTACCGCCTCCCGTAGCTGGAGCTTATTGATTCCTCGTTGATCCAGACTTTTGCATCCGAACATTCCTCCCCCCTGCTGGCTTACAACCGGAGGGAACCCCCTTAGTATCTCCAGCTGACCTACGAGTGTGCCTTATATAATTCTTATGCTACAGGTGATATTAATTATTCCCATCGTAATATGCTCATGGACTTACGCTCTTAACCTATTTGTTGTGAAGGATCAGATTAAACCGAATATATATATTTATTTATATATATATATTTAAATAGTGTTTGTATATCGTTTGATATCCCCTGTATATTCCTTGTACAATATGCACTGAATATCCCTTTAGTCTACTAAACAGCCCATAATAGTTTCATTCTACCATTGGACGAGAACCTGGCGCCAGGTTGCCATACCCCTAGGTTCAAGTTCAATCGTGCCGCCCAACATGTCGTGGCAAGCCCCGGTTCCGCGTAGGAATACGTCTGGCGAAATACGAATGGTACTATTTGTTCATAGCGCATATATATATGGCGCAAGTAAAGTAGAATTTTCTTTTACTCCAGTTCTTTACCCTCCAACAGAGTGACAGACGCGAAGCCTCACCCACGACGCACGTGTGGTGTAGTAAGGCCTACTTGGCCTCAGAA
Organism: Notolepis coatsorum; assembly: GCF_963971535.1. Lineage (NCBI taxonomy): Eukaryota > Metazoa > Chordata > Actinopteri > Aulopiformes > Paralepididae > Notolepis > Notolepis coatsorum. Next base: position 80,605,024 of record NC_140182.1, on the reverse strand, counting down.
TAGGCATTGAGATATCGTGTGGATTAATAGTTGAATAGTCATAGTTTGGCACTATACCGTCGAGTTGGACGTATTCTATTAAGCTAATAATAGTCTATTTATGTATGGTGCATCGTTCGGTTAGAGTTATAAAGTTATCAGTACCCCCATCGTTCCTGACGTTATCTGGACGCTTAACCAGGCTGGGCAGACCCCTAGTGGTGCTTGCATCCGAGGAGCTCCGGGCCAGGGCGACTGGACCTGTATATTGGATTACTCTACCCGGACGACGGCGAGCCTTCCACGGCTTGGATTATGCTTTGGGTGCTTTGATTATTCCATGGATAACGGCCAACACTGCGGAGTGTTGGAACTACCCCCCGGAGAGGACTCCAGGTGAGACGGCGCTCTACACCAGTGAGGTCGCCTCACGTCTCTCCGTTGTGGACCGGCAGCTACCGTCCACCAGAGGGTCCAGCTGTATTCGTCTGTGGACCGAGGTTCTGTGGGCACCGTGTTCAAGACTTTGAATTCTCCCAAGAAATCGTCGGCCAGATGGGATACCGCCAGCGGCTTCTCTAACCCCCCCCCCCCTCCTACTGTCTTACAACCAGCGGGACCCCCCCCCCCCCCTTAGTGTATCCAGCTATAATCATTTAAGTACCATCGCTATAGTTTCCTAGAGAACCGGGTTGTATACTTACTCCCTGCGTAACCAGAGATTGGACATTCAATGTTGATTTACCTACGAATACTCATTTGCCATACAAGTGCATTTCAAATCATAAGTGTAAACAAGTGAACGTTGTATATACCTTTTGCTATATTAAATATTCGATTTGTACATTTGTGTGGACTTCGTTTCATCAGGTGGGAAAGTGTTCATCATACTTATATCATGTACTGGATGGCCAGAAGTTAAAGTACAAGAGGTAGTGGTATTAAATACCATATCTAACAATACAGTCAGGGAATTGTACCCCTCAGTTACAATTGGTCCTTCGAGCCGGAGGGTAACTAGTGTAATATTAATATAGTGTTATTAATATTGAAATGGCCTATGATGAACACTCCACGAAACGGTCCTCCTAACCTAGAACGCCCGCGGCGCAGACGACAGCCACCTCAGTACTTAGAGGATTACACTGTCAGTCAACTACCTAGCCTTCGACAAACGGTAAACGCGGTAAAGGTAGAAAGTAAAATTATGTCTGACCTTAACGACCAGGTTTCCCCGACCACAGAGGCCCTAGTAGGTCCTAATGTAACTGACCAAGCTCACGGTGGGGACCAGGAGGGAGCTGACATGCCCTTACCCCCCGCCACTACCGAAGAAGTAGTCCCCGACCACCCCCGGGAGGAAGACAACCCTACAGAGAGAGAACTCTGCACGGAAGAAGAGGAGGAGAGCGCCGAGGAAATAGAGCTCCAGGACTCCCCAACGAGTACCCCCAGGAGCGGCTCACGCAGGAGCGGCTCACCTCCACAACCGCCTTCCCCCAGCGAAGCGGAGAGGATGCTACAACAGGCGTTCCTCGTCAGCCTGACAGCCTCTACCGAACGCGATCGACTTCAGGGTGAACGCGACCGTCTCCAAGCACAGGCGCTCAGCGAGCGCGAACAACTCCAAGCGCAAAAACGGAGCGAAGAAGAGCGCACACGCCTGGAGATGAGACGCCTTCAGACGGAAGAGAATATGGCAAGAGACCGGGCCGACGCCCAGCGCGCCGCTGCCGGTGCCCAAAGAGAAGCAGATCTCACCAAGCGCGAAGTCGAGCGCGACAAGTTACAAGCGCAGCTAATGGAGCAGCTGATCCGCAAGGCAACACCCTCTCCCTCCGCCAGGGGTTCAAGGAACTCGTCGAGACAACAGTCAAGGGCAGCGTCTCCTCAACGAGCAAGCGACCCTGAACTTGACCAACAGACCGAGCCTATACCCCCCACAGACCCCCTTCCCAGACCGGTCCAAGCGAGACCCAGCTACAAGGAAGGAGCGGCATACACTGCGGAGAAGCTAAATAAACGATTACAGGATCTGGAAGATCTGATAGAGGAAGAAGAGGGAGAGGAGGAGAACCAAGCCCGACGACAGCACAGTACTCCACCGGACCAGGAGGTCCAGTACAGCCCAGGCTATACCCCCGCGGCGCTGCGCTACAGACCCCCGACTCTATTCACGGTTGAGCACGACGCACGACCAGCCCCGAGGAATAGCACCTGGACCAGCGGGCCATGGTACCCTGTCAGTACCAGCCCACAGCGAGGCGCAAGAGGGGACTCGCCCAGGAGGTCTCTCCCCCAACGCTCGCCGATGTATCAGCCATCCACGGCGTCATACATTGCCACGCCGTCATTTCCAGACTTCGCCTATGAGAGTCGAGCACAGTACACGGAGCTCCGGATGTGCTTAGAGACAATGATGGTGGATGTCGCTGATGAACGCCACAAGTATGCAATATTACTGAAGCACCTGAAAGTACCGCGAGCGCACAATATAGCGCTAGCCTATGCCACCTCTTCGACACCATACACAGCGGCCCTAGCGGCGCTGGACCAGAGATATGGACGTATATGGGATTACGTAATCCAAGAGATAAGGCATATTGATCGCCTACCCCCAGCCACAGACAATCGCTCACTAGACGACCTGTCAATCAAAGTGCAGTCCCTGGTAGGGATGCTGGAAGCGCAACGGGAGAAGGGCATGCATGAGCTATACGCCAACTCTAACGTCGAGAGGATTTTGGAGAAGCTGCCACCCGCAAGACAGGAGCGTCTTAGGCGGCAGAGAGACTACCGGGATCCCAACGGCCCCGAGCCATCCCTCCTTGATCTAGCCGACTTCCTGGCGAGAGAAGTCAGCAGCTTACGACTGGATACATTCGGGCGGAGCACGCCAAGCTCCAGAGAGGGACCCAGGAGAATAAATGATGGAAGAAGATCGGTGACTGTCATGCACCAATCAGAGTCAGTACCGAGCAGTAAGAGTCACAGCACCCCCTCGAGAAAAGAGAAGTGGAAGATAGCGTGTCCCTACTGTGAGAAAGAACACTGGCTGTCACAATGTGACCTATTCACAAAGATGAATGCAGAAGAAGTGAGTCAATGGATAAAGTCCAACAGGCGCTGTTACCGATGTGCGCGGCCACACATGGCAGCCGAATGCCGCCTAAAGAAAAGGTGCAGTCGGTGCGACGGAGCCCATCTAGATATACTACACGAAAGTAACAGAAGACGGCCTCCACCTGCACCATCGAGCGGCACCAAGGCAAGTGTCATGTACATTGACCCCGCCAGCAGCAGCGGCGCCCAAGTGCTCTTAAAGGTAGTCCGTGTGACATTGAGCTACCAAGATAAAGTCATGGACACTTACGCCGTCCTTGATGATGGGTCAGAGAAGACCCTTCTGCTCGCGTCCGCTGCGGCCCAGCTGGGACTGCGGGGGAGCAAGAACGAAATGACGATTCGGACAATAAGAAGAGATTTAAAGACGATAAAGGGCGAGAATGTCTCCTTCACTATCGCAGCAAACGGGCAGCCAGAGCGACGGTATAAGATTACAAATGCTTTCACCAGCCAAGAAATAGGACTATCGCAGTACACCTACCCTGTCGCCAAGTTGATGGATAAATATGTGCACCTGCGCCAATTACCTATCCCGCTCATAGACGGCGCTACCCCGACCCTGCTGATAGGCTCCGACCATGCAGAACTCATAGTCCCGATTGACCGGGTCCATACAGGACCCCGAGGCTGTCCTGCAGCAGTCGAGACCCGCCTAGGGTGGACCCTACAAGGCCCCCTCGCTAAATCTCTCAACCGAACAGCAGCCACTAGCTGCCTCCACTCCAGAACGACAGAAGAAGACACCACTCTCCTGCAGCATGTCGAGAGGCTATGGACACTAGAGACAATGCCCTTTAAGAACGAAAAGAAAGATATTCGTTCTAAAGAAGACATTTACGCCATCAACCTACTCGAGCAGGGGACAAAGAGAGTCACAGTCGGCGGAGTGATGAGATACGCAACTCCACTCCTGAGGCGAGAGGGAATGCCCACCTTTCACGCAAAGAAAGACGCTACGGAGCGCTATCTATTGAACACGGAGCGGCGCCTAGCCAAAGACCCCGCTCAAGAGAGTGTGTACCGCGCTGAGATTGAGAAGCTAATCACAGCGGGACACGTAACAAAGATTGACATTAAAGAGGCCGATCAGACGACCGAATCATGGTACGTGCCGCATCACAAGGTCCATCACAACGGCAAGGATCGCATTGTGTTTAACTGCAGCTACCAGATCGGATCCCAAAATCTGAATAAAGAGCTCTTGCCCGGCCCCACACTGGGCCCCTCCCTACTAGGCGTGCTACTGCGCTTCCGCCAGGACAAGGTGGCTATCAGCGGGGATATCAAAGGGATGTTCTTACAGGTGAGACTAGTAGAGGAGGACAAGCCCCTGCTGCGGTTCCTATGGAGAGAGAGGATCGGAGATGAGAACCCAGCCATCTACCAGTGGGAAGTACTCCCCTTCGGAACCACATGCAGCCCGTGCTGTGCTACATTTGCACTACAGAAACACGTCGCAGAGGACCCAACAGCAGATGAAGAGGTCCAACACAGTGTGAAGAACAGTTTCTACGTGGACAACTGTTTACAAAGCGTTTCGACTCAAGAAGAAGCCGAGGCTCTCCTAATCAAGCTACGCGTCTCCCTGATCAAAGGCGGCTTTGATCTCAGGCAGTGGGCCAGCAGTGACCCGCACGTATTGCGCAGCCTCTCCCCCGCGGACAAGGCTGCCAGCAGCGAGACCTGGATGGCGACCATCCCAGGAGAAGCCCAAGAAATGACACTAGGACTAGTCTGGCGCTTCAAAACAGACTCGCTCCACTATAGACACAAACCCTTGGCTCCAGAGCAGGGAAGGTCGACGGCGATACCGACCATCAGACGGAGTGTGTACAGAACACTCGCCAGACAATATGACCCGTTGGGATGTATTCTACCTTACACCACCAGGGCAAAGATGATTGTACGAGCACTATGGGACAAGGACCAGGGCTGGGACGACCCAATACCCGCACACCTTGCCTCAACATGGAGAGAGTGGGAGACGGAACTCCGCTCACTCCCAGGCGTCAATATACGCCGCAGCTACTTCCCATCCACAGTGAGGCCAGAGACATGCGAGATTGATCTACACGTCTTCAGCGACGCCTCCGAAGTAGCCTATGGATCGGTGGCCTACTTGCGTGCCCAAGAGAAGGGAGGAAAGATACACACTGCTTTCATCCTGGCCCGCTCAAGAATAGCCCCACGTAAGCAACAATCTATCCCACGTCTAGAGCTCTGCGCAGCCCTAGCAGGAGCGCATCTAGCCACGTTAATCCAACGTGAACTCACCATTCCGGTGCACAGAACAATCTTGTGGTCAGATTCCACGACAGTACTCACATGGATCAAGTCTGATTCATGCAGATACAAAGTCTTCGTGGGAGTCAGAGTCACCGAGATTCAAGAGTTAACAGAAGCAGCGAGCTGGCGGTATGTGGACACCAAACACAACCCAGCTGACGTCATCACCCGGGGAATGTCTCTGGATGACCTAACCCGTCGCAACATCTACAGTGACGGACCAGAATTCCTCAAGCTCCCGGAAGGAGAGTGGCCTACGCCCACCCCACGGGAAGCAAGTAACGAGGAGGCTGAGAACAAGAAACCTATGTTCTGTGGACTGAGCACAGTCGCCTCCACAGACCCCAACATAGATGACTGCATTACCCTAGAGAGTGCGCAGCAAAGAACATTCCTGTGGCACCACCCAGAGATTCAGTCCACCACTGACATGTCAGCAGCTGACTACGAAGAAGCAGAACTTCTTCTACTACAACGAGCCCAGAGAGACTCGTTCCCCGATGAGCTAGACTGTCTACAGGGAGGAAACCCCGTCCCATCAGACAGCAGACTGCTCCACCTGGCACCCGAGAGTGACGCCCATAATCTCATCAGAGTGGGTGGTCGCCTGCGGAGAGCCCCCAATCTACCGGATGATATTAAGTACCCGATCGTCTTGAACAGCCGACACAAGGTCACAGAGCTGATCATAAAGAAATACGACGAGGATGTACACCACGCAGGAGCAGAGAGAGTCTTCGCGGAGATCAGACGTCGTTATTGGATACTGCAAGGGAGAGAAGCAGTACGGCGCTTCCAGCGAACCTGTCTAGACTGCCGTAAGTGGCGCGCGCAGCCCAGCATACCACGGATGGCTGACTTACCCCCCTGTCGCCTCCGACTCGGCGACAAGCCATTCCACTCCACAGGCATGGACTGCTTTGGCCCGTTGTATATAAAGAGAGGAAGAGGAACCGAGAAGCGGTGGGGTATTGTATTCAAATGCATGACCACCAGAGCGATACATATCGAGCTCCTTCCGACCATGAGCACAGACTCCTTCCTTATGGCCTTCCGAAGATTCACATCACGGAAAGGAAAACCGTCTACATTGTTGTCTGATCACGGGACAAACTTCAAAGGCGGAGAAAGAGAGCTGAGAGAGAGCTTCCAAGCTATGGGCCCAGAACTTAAGACCCACCTCGCTCCATCCCAGATTGACTTCCAGTTTAATCCCCCGAACGCACCCCACTTCGGTGGAACCTGGGAACGAGAAGTACGTTCTATAAAGACAGCCCTGTACGCCGTGCTTGGGGCCCAGACTGTGGCGGAGGAAGTCCTAATGACAGTCCTCACGGAGATCGAGGGAGTATTGAACTCAAAGCCCCTCGGTTACGTCTCCAGTGATGTAGCAGATGTCGACCCAGTCACCCCCCACACACTCTTGATGGGGCGGCTGGACCCCGCGCTACCCCAGACAATGTACAGGCCTGAAGAAGCGAACGGCCGAAGAATGTGGAGGTACAGTCAAGTACTAGCTGACAAGTTTTGGAGCAGCTTCCTACTCCACTACCTACCGTCTCTACAGACCCGCCAGAAGTGGGTAAAAGAGAGAGACAATTTGACAGAAGGAACAGTCGTCATGATTATCGACCAGTCACTACCCAGAGCTATGTGGCCGGCTGGCCGCGTAAGCAAAGTGATCACCGGTGCCGATGGCAAGGTCCGAGCAGCTGAAGTACTCGTCCAAGGGCGCACTTACACACGACCCGTGGCGAGGCTCATAGAACTGCCCCGACTCCCAGATACTATCGATGATGACCATGACCCCATGACTTTGTGAGTTGACTGACCCTTACAGCGGACCTTGAGTGGTAGACAGTGCGGTTAATCTGTCTCTGCTTAGCTAATTAGGTGGGACTAATTAGGGGGCGGCTGTTGTGAAGGATCAGATTAAACCGAATATATATATTTATTTATATATATATATTTAAATAGTGTTTGTATATCGTTTGATATCCCCTGTATATTCCTTGTACAATATGCACTGAATATCCCTTTAGTCTACTAAACAGCCCATAATAGTTTCATTCTACCATTGGACGAGAACCTGGTGCCAGGTTGCCATACCCCTAGGTTCAAGTTCAATCGTGCCGCCCAACATGTCGTGGCAAGCCCCGGTTCCGCGTAGGAATACGTCTGGCGAAATACGAATGGTACTATTTGTTCATAGCGCATATATATATGGCGCAAGTAAAGTAGAATTTTCTTTTAGTCCAGTTCTTTACCCTCCAACAGAGTGACAGACGCGAAGCCTCACCCACGACGCACGTGTGGTGTAGTAAGGCCTACTTGGCCTCAGAATAGGCATTGAGATATCGTGTGGATTAATAGTTGAATAGTCATAGTTTGGCACTATACCGTCGAGTTGGACGTATTCTATTAAGCTAATAATAGTCTATTTATGTATGGTGCATCGTTCGGTTAGAGTTATAAAGTTATCAGTACCCCCATCGTTCCTGACGTTATCTGGACGCTTAACCAGGCTGGGCAGACCCCTAGTGGTGCTTGCATCCGAGGAGCTCCGGGCCAGGGCGACTGGACCTGTATATTGGATTACTCTACCCGGACGACGGCGAGCCTTCCACGGCTTGGATTATGCTTTGGGTGCTTTGATTATTCCATGGATAACGGCCAACACTGCGGAGTGTTGGAACTACCCCCCGGAGAGGACTCCAGGTGAGACGGCGCTCTACACCAGTGAGGTCGCCTCACGTCTCTCCGTTGTGGACCGGCAGCTACCGTCCACCAGAGGGTCCAGCTGTATTCGTCTGTGGACCGAGGTTCTGTGGGCACCGTGTTCAAGACTTTGAATTCTCCCAAGAAATCGTCGGCCAGATGGGATACCGCCAGCGGCTTCTCTAACCCCCCCCCTCCTACTGTCTTACAACCAGCGGGACCCCCCCCCCCTTTAGTGTATCCAGCTATAATCATTTAAGTACCATCGCTATAGTTTCCTAGAGAACCGGGTTGTATACTTACTCCCTGCGTAACCAGAGATTGGACATTCAATGTTGATTTACCTACGAATACTCATTTGCCATACAAGTGCATTTCAAATCATAAGTGTAAACAAGTGAACGTTGTATATACCTTTTGCTATATTAAATATTCGATTTGTACATTTGTGTGGACTTCGTTTCATCAGGTGGGAAAGTGTTCATCATACTTATATCATGTACAGGATGGCCAGAAGTTAAAGTACAAGAGGTAGTGGTATTAAATACCATATCTAACAATACAGTCAGGGAATTGTACCCCTCAGTTACACTATTCATGCACATTCTTCGCCTTACAAGCGCGACTCTAATTCTCAATACTGTAAGATAATATTGATGCTCTTCTAATAAATATTCCAAACAGGACTTTCTTTGTTAAGCCGTGTTATTGTGTGGGTGTTCATCACATATACCTGTGTACTGTATGGCCAGTAGTAATGTACATAACTCAGTAGTGGTTTAATGATACCATACTTATCAATACAGTCAGGGAATTGTACCCCTCAGTTACAGTACCCATTCTAGCCTGTTAATCAATCAATCAATCAATCAATCAATCAATATATGTCATACGTTGTAGTCCGTGCAGGTTTCGGTGGTTAAGAGTCAGACACTAGTTCTTGAGGTCTGCAGCTGTTAGTTATCCAGCCGCTGGCAGCAGTCCATGCCCACGGTTGTGGGGCCTGATGGCCGCTGGCACAAGGGACTGGCCGAGGCGGATAGCACTGCCCTAGATGTGTTGTGATTAGTTTGAGAAACAGCAACAACCCAGAGCATTCTTTCCCTGGAGTGTTCTGCCAGACATTTCTCCTGGGCTGGTAAACACAGTGTGAAGATGGGTCTGGCAAAGCGAGACTGGCGACTGGTTAAATTTAGGACATGGGCGGTCAGCAAATTATTCTCGTCTGAAACAACCCTGTCAAAGAAACTTCCCAATTAATAATGTTGGGTGCCCTACATTGCTTTAAAGGAGCTGTAAGTGGTATTGTTTGTGTAAAAAGTAGTGGGTCTACATGTCAAAATATTTCGAGGCGATCAATGTGAATTTCTGTTCAAGCAGGAGGAGGGGCCACTACCAAGAAAAAAAACAAGTGAGGCCGTGTATCAACACACCAAGCCATTCCAGTTCAGACACAGACGATACTGCCACCTGGTGATAGTCTATCGGCATTGCAATTCAAACATATACAAACGAGCCAGGGACGGCTAGAATGATCCGGAAGATGATTTAGAACGGGGATCAGAGGAAAAATATCAAAGGATCAAAACCCGAGAAATCTCGGGTCTGGCCATGAGTTAAGGAATTCGACAGCTTAACAACTTTATCACGGAAATGGCGAGCAAGCGGACTGCTGGGCGAGGCATGGCGACATCGGCAGCCAACAAAGCACAACTGCGTTCACCATGTGCGAGCACAGGCACAGCTGGTGCAGAGCTAAGCGAAGCTAGCCTGTCAGCTATTAAGCAACTTATTGCAAAACTACTGGAAGATCAATTCAAGAAATACGTCGTACCGACAATCGGTAACAGCTGAGATAGAGGTGGCTATTAGGCCAGTGAAGGAGAAAATGGAAATACTTCACGCAGTCATCCAGCAATTATAGGGAGATTGTCATGCTCACGGAGGAAGCTAGCCAACAGAGCGAACGCTTGCAGCGCGTGGAGAGGAACATGGCCGACAAGCAGATGGAGCTGACCAGGATTCAGGCTAGGCTCAATGAGGTCCAGTCTCGGGGAAGACGTTTTAATATAAGAATGGTTGGCATCCCAGAGGACAATGAAGGGACCCGACTTCCAACTTTGTTCCCGGCTTATTGCAGGAGATCCTGGGTAAGGAATTGTTCACTGAGCCCCCGGAATGTGACATGGGGCATAGAGCCAGTGTAGCTAAGCCCGGGAAAGAAACCAAGAGTCATCATTGCTCGGATCCACAGACTGCAAGTAAAGGAACTGATCATCCGTGAAGCCCGGACCAAAAGGGGGAAACTTCTTTATAAAAATCCCTGCATCGCCATATATGAGGACTACACGCCGGAGGTCTTGGTCCAGAGAGGAGAATACAGGGAAGCCATGGCAGAACTTGGGAGGATGGGATGCCGACCAATGCTACTTTTCATTCCAGCAAGCTGAAATATGAAACAAGGAGAAGGATTTGGTCGCTGACAGAGGCGGAAAAATACTTGACGTGGGCCGACGTGGATGCTGATGAGAATGCTTACTAACAGTGTGGGTATTGAGCTTAGCTACAACCGGACTGAGGTAAGCTAGCTAACAAACTTTGGAACTTTCGTTGTGTCGAGCTAAGCTAAGTAATAAACTCATAATAATGACAATTGTATGACATTGGGCTACCCGGCATGCTAGAACCACCATCTGTTAAGCCAAAGGAGCATGTGCGTTGGCTAGCGGACTATGCAGCATTGAGCTAACCTGGCTAGGTTAGCTCCAGATCGTTACACTAAGCTAACCTCGTGTTCAATTAGGCTAGCGGAACATGTGCTTTGACTGACAAACTGTATTGCATTGAGCTGACATGACAATGTTAGCCCCGGGCTCATCTTTTAGACTGATTGATTGAATTGATTGAAAAGTTTATTAACAGATTGCAGAATGGGTACAGTACAGTACAGCTCAATACATACAATTGTTAAGGGGATGCAGACCAGAGAAAGTAGGGGACACACACACATTTTACACTGTACATTGGAATATTGACAAAGCCTTACTTGGTCATTTACTGTACAACTAGGTTAGGACATTTGTAGGGGCCAGTTTCGAATTGCAGTCTCACGTAGGTGAGACTGCAGCTAGTAGCCTAGCGTCCTTGATGTAATAGAAATTGACCAACATTTTTTATTACAATATTTCGTGGGTGACCTACAGAGAGAACTGTGCTGACGGGATATATATGCTGCAAGCTCAGGTTTTTGGGCTGGCGTATTGTGTTGGACTGTACTGTGCTGTTAGATATTACATTTAGTCATTTAGCTGACGCTTTTATCCAAAGCGACTTACAAGTTCTGTACAAGACAAGTCATCAGGAAGGGCACAACTCTATCAGCTGAGTAACAATGTTCAATTGTTAGCTCATGTTAGCTCATTGTTAACTCATGGTTAGCATAATGTTCATGTAATGTTGATGATATGCGGGCTACAAGGGCTGGCATGAGCTGGTTTCATGTGTGCTGAAAAACATTAGATTCACTTTAATCGTTTTAAGGCCATCACTATTCTTGTTGTTTTGGGAATGGTGGGGCTGAACTGTTGGCTCTGTATTACATTGTTGTGTGGGGCTGGGCTGTTAGCTCGGCATTAGCCTTATGTTTTTTTATACGCGGGCTGCGGGGGCTGGCATACTTCGGGTGGGTGGGGACGAGGGGCAGCTGGGTGGATGGGATACTTTGTCTTTGCCAGGCAGTAGGTCGACAGCATCTCGCTGTCGGGTCGCAATACTTAACAAATTACCGATGAGTAGCTTGATTATGTTCACGGTGTATAGATATGGAGCATTTTTGTGTGTCCTTGTACACCCGGAGGCCTTGTCAATGGGGTTGGTCTTAACGCCTTAACTCATTCCGTGCCAATCACGAGTATAGTCGGGTTTTAATCGTTATATTTAGCGATATCCATTCATTTTCATCCATCCAACCTGATGTTATCGTTGGGAATGGGTCTGAGCTCGCAAAAGGGCAAATACCGCCGCCTATCGTCTCCCGGATGGTATTGCACATCATTGGATTGGATTGGCTGGGATTGTGCATCAAAAAAATAAGTCCGGTCCAGGTTTTACTTCTCAGGCATGCAGCTGGATACTATTGCATTGAGTCCCCCCACTGGGAGCATCGTGGATCATTGTGTTTTGGACTATAACGTTGGATCAATGGACACGATCGATATTTGGAATGGTGATCAGGAATTGGATTAATCTTTTTGCATGACATCAGATGTGAGGTAAGGCCTTTATGTTACGAATCTTGGGTAATTAGATGTTCCTATCACCGCCATCGGAGCTCGCGCGCGCGTGTGTGTGAGGTTCGCGCCGACCAAAGTACGGAGAAGCAATTTTTCAGACCCTGCTTCTCTTCGTACATGAGGACACATATACTATCGATAATCTAGCGTTTATTTGAAAACGATTCATAAATCAGCCGAAAAATTACAACGTGTTTTGTGTATTCCACTAAAGGGCTATTATCTTGTCTTTCTCTGGAATTACTAGAAATCTCCAAAACTATACTCGTATTCAAAACGGTATAAAACGGAAATGTACAGATGAAAAAACAATCCGTTTCGTACATGTTGACTGCAAGCAAGTCATTGATAAGCGACGGGTGTATTAGACCCATAGCCATAATTTAAGATATATTTTAAGCACTCGCAAATTTCCCCGTCCTCCCATTGATTAAAGCGCTGGTGTGGTAGCCCTAATTTGGTCATATCCGGCCGGCGCTGAATGAGTTAACAGATTGCAGAATGGGTACAATACAGTACGGCTCAATACACACAATGTATATGGATGCAGACCAGAGAAAGACTTTCGTCTTGTTTACATCAGGGTTCCCCCTTTTCAATTCATCATAACATATATGACATACATGACTGTAACAGTACTGTTACATCCAGACATTTATGACATACAAGCAGGGCTTGACATTAACACCGGCTAGGGATGGGTACCGAATTCGGTTCTTTTGAGGTACCGAAACGAAACACGTCGGTACTACCGAGTATCGATTCAAGTGAGATACAAAAAAAAAAAAAAAAAAAAAAAAAAAAAAAAAAATTTAACTTTTTTCTTTTCATGTCAACGTTCACACGCACAATATATGCTTACCTATGATTTGACTTGATTCAACAACAAAGCAGTTGGAGCAATGGCAAGCCGAAAACGGTCGAAATAGTAGTTATTTGAAGTTAGGATTTTTTTTTTCACGACTGATGTAGGTAAATACATTTTTTTTTAGACTAAAGTACCAAAAAAAGGTACCGTTGGGTACCGGTATCGATTCACAGGTACCGGTACCGTATCGGTTCAAATGTGAAAGGTACCCATCCCTAACACCGGACACATGCTGGTAGAATTCGGCTGTGGCCGGTAACTCAGTCATTCTACCGGCCATAAGTGGTAGAAGCGGTGACTTTTTTTCTATGAAAAAAATACGTTGTAGTCTACAAAAGGCATCGGCAATAATTAAGTCAATCCAAGTGATACTACATAATACTACAACTCCCACAACAATTCGGAAAAGTGCATTACCGGCCAGATCCTGGTAGTGGTGCTGTCTCGAGTACTCCTCGTTTTCAGACCGGATGTAAAAAAAATTCATTCAGGCCTACTTTTTCTGTTAGCGTGAAGCTATGCCTTCATCAGATTGCATGGAATACCTTTTGCGATGCCGAATTCAGTATGCAGTAAAGGAATATAGCATCAGCCAATGGACATATCGATCTACCAGATGGCAATCAATAACTGGGAAATCCTTTTTGGGATCCAACTGGCCACAGGTAAGAACGATTTCACGTAGATTTCATGCTGATCAGGCCTCGTTAGCATAGCCAACCAGCCGATGAATGAATGAATGAAAACTTTATTTAACAGATTGCAGAATGGGTACAATACAGTACGGCTCAATACACACAATTGTTAAGGGGATGCAGACCAGAGAAAGATGTTTGTCTTGTTTACATCAGGGTACCCCATTTTCAATTTATAGTGACATTTATGAGATACAAAACATACATGACATCATGACATCATGACACATCAGTGTATGATGCTACAATAACGAATGGCGTTATTGGTAATCAATAATCAGAAACGATGTGCCCCGCCCCCCCCCCCCCCTTTCAAGCATTCATGGTGGAACATGATACCGATCATATGCATTTAGATTTTAAACATATTCATCACGCTATAAAATGGGAACGTATTGATGAAAAAATTATTTAGTGTGGTGATTTTTGGCTGGTGAAAATGCTGAGTGGCTAGTGACTTTGGAAAACCACTAGCCACAGTGGCCAGTGAGCCAAAAAGTTAATGTCAAGCCCTGCATACAAGATATACAAATATACAGTACTGTTTAAGAGTACAACGCCTGTCATATAGACCCGGGCGTTGGAAACTGACAGTTTCTAAAAAGAGAGTATATACAGTATATACATTTGAGGGAGAAGAAACTGTACATTGGAGGAGGTTGGGTAGGTGGGGTTGAGGGGGGGGGGGGGTGAGTAGGTGGGGTGGGGGGGACTGTACATTGGAGGGGGTTGGGTAGGTGGGGTGGGGGAAACAACATTGGATAGTGATTCACATTCCTTTACAGCTGTGGGTAGGGTGTTCCACATTGATGTGGCATAATTGCGAAACGTGTTTAGTCCCTTGTTTGAGCCGAATCTGGGTTTAACATGATTTGTGGAGCTCCCTCTGGTGTTGTGTTCGTGGTATTCACTGACCTTTGGGAAGTATTTTGACATGTACATGGGTACCTTAGTGGTGTAGTGTATCTTGTAGACCAGGCCCATTGCGAGTTGCTGTACTCTGTGGTCTACTCTAATGCCTCTTTTCCATTGCATAGTACCTACTCGACTCTACCCTACTCTACTCTACTCGCTACTTCATTCGTTTTCCACTGCAGGTAGTACTCCGTTTCATCTCCGTGTGGGGAGGCGGGGCCGCTGGCGTACAGCATGAGAGCTCCGTGAGCATAGCTATGTCCGTGGGGGCTTGGAACAAGCCAGAGTAAACACAGTTTCAATCAATCAATAACAACATTAACCAGACTCTCGTTGTGTCTATTCTGCTAACGTTAACGAAAGGTTATCCTATAACCTAGTTATATGAATACTGGCGGAGCGTCTCGCTCTTCGCCATTATGAGATCTCTCTTATCGCCAACACCTAATGTGCTCACGAACAAACAATTGCACTCACATGCACGTGACCAGGCCACGCCCCCGCGTCCTACTATACGACGCCGGACATGGTCACACTCTACCTTCCTCAGAAAAAGTTTCCAACACTGAAAACCCATCCAAGGGACCTCAGGGCGCTAAGAGCGAGACGCTCAGCCAGTATTCATATAACTAGGTTATAGGATAACCTTTCGTTATATTATCATACTGGCCAAACGCGTCTCGCTCTTCGCCATTATGAGATATGGGGCAGAGCAGACGCGTGGCCCGACAAGTGTACCCCCTGAGGGCCCGTAAGCCCCAACCAGGGAGGAGGGGAGTCTCGTCCACCCGCCCATCCTAACGAAGGGGGGGAGGCAGTCAACTCCACCAAAGTGCGATAAAAGGGGGAACTAGACACCCCTGAAAACGCACAGCACAGGCGGGACCACGTGTGACACAGCACCCCGTGGCTGCCTGGTATGAGACCTGGCGATCTACCCTGACCGGCCAAGGACCAGAACGTCGTCCAGAGTAGAATAAAATTCGTAAACCCCGACGACGCAGAGGCCCCAGTGCGGTCTCCACGCACTTGGTGAAGATGCGGGGAGCCAGAGAGTAGCCCTGCAAAGGAAGCGTAGGTAAGCCCTAGGATGGAAGATCGGGATGCAAATACGCATCCTACAGGTCTATGGAGGTGAACCAGTCTCCCACCTGACAGCATCTAACAGGTGGGAGAGGGTCAACATTCTGAACCTTCCATGGGACAGGTCCAGTATAGGGTTGTCACGATACCAAATGTTTGGTTTCGATAATATACCAATATGAATTTTGATACTTTTCTATACTTTCTCAAAATCAGGGAAACACTCTCAGATGGCCATTTTGGTGCTGGGTGATTTCAATAGCGCTAGGCCTGCCACGATAACACATTTTGCTGGGCGATTAATTGCCCCCGAAAATATCGCGATAAGCGATATTATTGCGACCGGTTAGAGAATTTTTTTTTGAGACATTTATTTCCCAAAACTTTTATTTTGAAGCCCACCGCTCCGTCTTTTCCTGTGTTTTAGACTTTTATTTTGAAGCCCACCGACCGGACCGGAAGTATTGTTGTGATTATCAGGTACTTTGGGTACCAGAAAAGTCACGTGAAACACTGCAGACCACTGATTGGTCAGAATAGAGACGCGTCTCTAGGATTTCATAATCATTATGTTTGCAGCAGGCACAAGTGCAATAAACAAAGGATACAGTCACTGTGTATTCTGCCTCATTTATTGATTAAACAAAACCGACATCAACACAATTTGCCACCGAGCGGAGAGTTTAGTCTCGCAAAAAGATCGCTGACTTGTTAAGGCTTGTTGTTAGGTTAGGTGCTAATGTTGTGCTAGCGTTTTAGCATGGCTATCGTACATAGCGTGATCAATATAACTCGCTATTGATTGTTTGTATGAGTAACGTTAATGCTAGTAGAATAGACACAACGTGAGGTAATCACCATCCATTTTAAACCGGTTATTACCTAATGCTAACGTTAGCAAATAGACGCGACTGGTAACGTTACAGCTTGTTAGCCTAATGCTAACGTTAACGTTAGCATAGACAGCCTAGCTAACGTTAACGCTTGTAGAATAGACACAATGAGAGGTAACGTTAGCGTTAGCAGAATAGACACAACGAGGGTCTCGTTAATGTTGTTATTGATTGATTGAAAACTGTGTTTACTGTTTGTATGAGTAACGTTAATGCTAGTAGAATAGACACAATGAGGGGTAACGTTAGCCCCACGGAGCTCCTGTGCTGTGCTCTGTAGTAAAGCCAGCGGCCCGCCTCCCAACACGGACAGTGACTGACAAGGGGCACTGGGTCCGCCTCATTAAAACAAACGCGCAAATAGCAATTAATCGCGCCCGTCAAAATCATTGCATTCATTTTAATTATCGCGGCAATTAATCGATTTATTGCTTATCGCGGCAGGCCTAAATAGCGCCAATCTGAGAAAGGTATTACCTGACTTCTATCAGCATGTGACTTGCAACACCAGAGGCGGTAACATCCTAGATCACTGTTACACGCAATTTAAAGGTGGCTACAAGGCTCATTCTGATAGTGGCTTTGGTAAATCAGATCACGCGTCCATCTTTCTTTCACCAATGTACAAACAGAGAATCAAAAGTACTCCTGTAGTCTCGCGAGAGGTGCAGAAATGGGATTTGACGTCAGAGGAGACGCTCCAGTCTGCGTTTGACTGCACAGACTGGAATGTGTTCCGCGACACAGATAACATTAATGTCTACACGGAGACAGTGCTGGACTATGTTTGTACTATGGTGGAAGAAACAATCCCCACTACCAAAATGAGAGTTTACCCAAATCAAAAACCCTGGGTAGACAAATCCGTCCGTGAAGCTCTGAGAGAGCGCACCAAAGCATACAACGACGGCCTAGTGGCAGGCAACATGAATGACCACAAGGTGGCGCGATACAACGTAAGGAGGACAGTGTCAGAGGCCAAACGGCGCTACAGGGATAAAATTGAACTCCAGTTTGAACAAGCTGACTCTAGAGCTATGTGGCAGGGGCTCAAAACGATGACAGACTACAAAGGCGCCTCCCTCAAACTGAACAGTGACATCTCCTTAGCAAATGACCTCAATACCTTCTATGCGAGGTTTGATGCTGGTAATAACAACACCAGCTCACAAGCCACGGCAATGGGGGGGGGGGGGGGGGGGGTCGGCTGCTGATGGAGGCGCAGTGTTCAGGGTAACAGAGCATGAGGTGAGGCGGACCTTTAAAAAAGTGAATATCAGGAAGGCAGCAGGTCCGGACGGCATCCCCGGCCGCGTCCTAAAAGTCTGTGCCGACCAACTGGCCCCAGTATTCACTGACATATTTAACCTGTCCTTAGAACAGGCTGTCATCCCCACCTGCCTGAAGAAGTCCACTATTATCCCTGTACCCAAAAAATCCAAGCCTGCTTGCCTCAACGACTACCGCCCTGTAGCTCTCACCTCCATAGCCATGAAGTGCTTTGAGAAGCTAGTAAAGGGCTACATCTGCTCCTCCCTCCCCATCAACATGGACCCCCTGCAATTTGCATACCGCCCCAACAGGTCCACGGAGGACGCCATAGCCCATGTGCTGCACACAGCAGCATCACACCTGGACAAGAGGCAGGGGAACTATGTGAGAATGCTATTCATCGACTACAGCTCGGCATTCAATACCATAGTCCCCTCCATACTCATAGCCAAGCTCAGGGACCTGGGCTTGAACTATGACCTCTGCCAGTGGGTCTTGGACTTCCTGACTGGCAGACCCCAGGTGGTGAGAGCAGGCAACTGCACCTCCTCATCCATCACCCTCAACATAGGGGCCCCCCAGGGCTGTGTTCTGAGTCCCCTCCTCTACTCCCTGTACACACACGACTGTGTGGCTCAGCGGAGTAGCAATACAATCATCAAATTTGCGGACGACACAGTGGTGGTGGGCCTGATCTCTGCCAACGACGAGAGGGCCTACCTGGAAGAGGTCAAGGTCCTGGCGGGATGGTGCCAGGAAAACAGCTGCTCCCTGAACGTCAGCAAAACAAAGGAGATGATTGTGGACTTCAGGAGGTCGGGGGTCAAGGACTACAGCCCCCTCAGCATCGACGGGGCACCGGTTGAGAGAGTCAACAGCTTTAAGTACCTCGGAGCCTACATATCCGAGGACTTGACATGGACCACACACATTGACAGTGTTGTGAAGAAGGCACGACAACGCCTCTACTTCCTCAGGCGCCTAAGGAAGTTCCAAGTCAGTCAGAAGATCCTTAAGAACTTCTACTCATGTACAATAGAGAGCATCTTGACCGGCAACATCACCTCCTGGTTTGGGAATAGCACTGCACAAGACCGAAGCAGACTACAAAGAGTGACACGTTCAGCCGAACGCACAATTGGAGGGGGGCTCCCCACCCTCCAGAACATTTACAACAAGCGTTGCAAGGGCAAGGCTAAGAGAATCATTAAAGACTCCAGTCACCCGAACAACTGCCTCTTTGAACTGCTGCGGTCAGGCAAGCGATACCGGAGTCTCAAGGCGAGCACAGAAAGACTCAGAAGAAGCTTCTATCCCCAGGCCATCAGGCTGCTAAACGAACAATGAACACTACACAACAACAACCACCAAACGCACATAGCACACACATCCACACGCACACACTCACTTTAAACAAACACACTGTAGCACCCACTCCACACACTTTATAGCACACACCCACTTTAAACAAACACACTGTAGCACCCACTCCCCACACTTTATATTTATTGATGAAGGATTGCACTACAACTCGTACACCTTACTGTAAATTGTACCTAAATTGTACCTCATCCCATTTCTGCTTTGCACTATATAGTACTGTACATTAGTACACTGCATAGTATTGTATATTATATGGTAACTCAGAACATTGTACATATGTCTATACCGAACACTGTGACCTCATTTTCTTCTTCTAAATTACATGCTATACTATGTTATTTGATACTATCTTGTCTAGCACAGTCTCTGGAGCGTAACAGTAAGAAGCATTTTGTATGAAAGTATTCTGTACTTCTGTATGACAACTATTAAAGAAACTTGAAACTTGAGATGTCATTATTGTTCTTTATTTTAAAACACAACAATGAACAATGACAAGAATAAATAAATTTAATTAAAAGCAATGGCATTCAAAATGCTGGAGAACTTTTTTTGCACTCAAAACAGTTGCTGTACAAGGTTTCTGAACCCAGCTTTCTCAACTGTATATACCGTAAATCCTCAAATATAGGACGGGTCTTCTATTTACCTCAGCTGCAAAGAGCACCAGGCCTTTATTAGAGAGAGGCTTATATAAGAGGCAGGCCTTAATAAAAAAAAATTACACTCATGGACATAATCCCTTCATTTTCAGACTTTTATTGCATTATTATTATTATTATTTTTTAATACGCACATTGTCTGTCTACATTTATTTAGACTAGCATTGGTATTTAAATATTGAGTGCAGTTGAGTAATTGTGGGATTAACGTAATTCACACACTGAAGTTGGAACTGTCTATACTAGGTTGTGTGGTCCGGGGACGGTTTAGCGTGTGGTACCTTCTCGACTTCCTCAGAGTTGTTTAGTAGCTTTAGCTACTAACGTTATCATAGCATCATGGTCTGTAATGTGTCAACTGGACAACGCCAGCCTCGTCTGCCAATGCCATATAGATAGCGAACGTTAACGTTTTCAAACGAAGTCAACGTCACCCAGCTGACACCACAGATCTAGATATTATGACAACGTTAGCTAGCGGCTAGCGCTAAAGCTAACCAGAGGGAAACGTTAATGTACGGTAGTCAGTGTAGCGGGAGGCAGCACTTGATTTCCATTGGGAAGAGTTTATCTCATTCTATATCACGGCACGAAAAATAAAAAATAATACTTTTTTTTGCGACCTTATATTAGAGACCGGCCTGTGTTTGTCTAAATGCATCAACCCCCCCCCCCCCCCCCCCCCCCCTTATAAGAGGCCCCTCCTTTATTGGGAGTCCCTCCTCTATTAGAGGATTTACGGTATATTGGAACTTGGTCGATACAGATGAACTCTGCGACTGCCCTGTTGATCCTTTTATCATCTTTGGACTAATTTGTGTACTTAATATGCTGCTCAAAAAAAGCTGGGAGGTTAGGTTGCTTCTGGTGGGGGGAGTCGCTCTGTGAGCCAAATGCAGCAGACTGCTGTAGTTAAAAAAAATTCAAGGGGTAGAAAAAGTATGGAAGTATGGTTGTATTATTATACATTTGTCATAGCAGAGGGCCTAATTAGTTTGAGATACCATAAGTTACCTAGAAAACATTTTGATGAGTGAGACTGATTATATCATAATCTAGAACTAGGTTGTCATATTGTAGGCTGTTTAACAAAAATAAAATAGATTTCCGTTATCTTTATACAGTATGTATGAACCATTAATGGGCAATTGTCAAATGTCTCTGTATAAATCACGTTTGTGACTAAGCCATAGAGATGCTGTGTTTACTAGCTTTCAGCATGGCAGTTTAGGCTATGTATAGCTTATTATTAGGCTTTTCAATTTATTTTCTATTCTTGCTAATAGCATTGTGGACATTTTCTAATGCTCGTATAAGGAACTCTAGTCACGAGAGCTAGCATAGCTCATCCAACGAATGTTGGCATCAATGGCATGACTACAGTACTGATAGGAGCTACTGTAGCATTAACGTAACATTAGTTATCACAACCATCGGCAATCGCAGTGAGGATCTATATTGATTAACGTTAGCTAGCTAGCTTTAACTAGAATTATAGTTCGCTAGCTATATAAGCTATATATGCTAAATGTGCTAGCTAGCTAACGTTAATCAATAAAGATCCTCACTGCGATTGCCGATGGTTGTGATAACTAACTAATCGCAGTGAGGATATTTATTGATTAACGTTAGCTAGCCAGCACATTTTGCATAGAATAAACTCGGCTAACATTAGCTTATATAGCTAGCGAACTATAATTCTAGTTAAAGCTAGCTAGCTAACGTTAATCAATAAAGATCCTCACTGCGATTGCCGATGGTTATGATAACTAACGTTACGTGCTACAATAGCTCCTATCAGTACTGTAGTCATGCCATTGATGCCAACATTCGTTGGACGAACTATGCTAGCTCTCGTGACTAGTTTGTTGTTCTTCATTCCAGAAGGTTGCTTCCGGTAAACTAGCGCAACGTCACCACTGACAGCAGCGCTGTGCTCCAATAGGAAGACATTTGCATGCATAAATTAATAAATAAAAAAATAAAAAAAGTACAGTTTTTTCCCAAACGCAGTATAGTATCATTTCGAACACTCTAGTACCGCAGTACTATACTAATACCGGTATACCGTGCAACCCTAGTCCAGTATGGGTCTGACACCCCCCCCCCCCCAATTTCTCGGGCACCAGAGAATAACGGGAGGAAACTCCACGCATCGCGTCCTCCTTTGGGACCACGACGATGGCTTGCTTCGCCAACAGAGATTGGATCTCGTCGGCCAGAGCTGTCACCGCTGTTGACCCTGACAATAGGGTCTGTACCAAACCTGAAAACGGAGGGTGAGGTTGTGCAAACTGCAACACAAGTCCTCGCCTCAGCGTTCTCTCCATCCACCACGACATAAGGCACTGCTGTAGCCATATGTGATGATAATCACAAAGCGCACCCGCCGCCACTTGGCGCTGGTCCGCCAGGAACTGTAGATAGGCGGCCCGGTCCCATCCGCTGTGCGTTGCCAACCCTGGACTCACCAACCGTGCGAGCAGGGCGTCTCGCGGAGCCGGGATTCGCACCCTGACACTACCAACGAGACAATAGCACCCAAAGGGGGGACCCCGACAGAAAGGGCCGGTTTGATACGGGGGAAGCTGGCATCACACTGGGTGACATAAGCTCCCCCACTGAACATCTCCCCGGCATGGACTGCTGAGGAACTGTTCTACAGCTGGACATGCAAGGCGTGTGGTCCCCACACTGCCCGATAGGGTGGGTTCCTACACACCGTAGCCCTGCAGTGATATTACTACCACCCAAATCACGCGGGCCTGACTGACCACCGCCGGTCTTCCGGCCGTGGGAGGCACTAACGTGATACCCGGCCTGGCGAGGGCAGGGCTGGGGGAACTCACGCTGCGACCCCCTGGGCCCCGAGTTCCCCCGCTGACAACCTTCGTCGTTGACAGACACAACACCAGGCTCACCAAACTCAGACGCAGAACGTGTGGCGTGGGAGCCGCTTGACAGCACAGCATTCTCACGGACAGACCCAGGCCTAGCCAGCAACTGGGTGTCAGCCCGTCCCCATGAGAAGCGAGACGTGGGGCCGCTTGTGCTACACTGAAGACACGCGGCCCGCAGCCAAAGGGAACAAATCAGAGCCCGTATCCCGCTGGTGTTGGGGGGGGGGGGGGAGTGACCGGAGAGTGAGCTAGACGGCGACGGTTTTTTAGGGCGTGCTCATCTAATGTAGCCGATCCCTCGGCCGCCAAGGCTGTCGGCCTTGTGATCACCTGTTGTCTTTGTGTCCAGGGTACCTCAGGCGGGGGAAACATGGCCGCTGGTCGGGGGCCTCGCCACAGCTGCTGGCGAGGCCGCGCCCTCACCTCTGGCTGCGCGGTGTGAGGCGGTGTGGGGCCTAGGTCAAATACCGCCCGCCGCGCTATTGATGATTTTGTGAAGGTACATAATAGATGTTATATACCTTTGATTTGGGAGTATTTGGGGTTTCAGGGAATCAACCAGAACGATTCGGGCTTATTGCATATAACGCGTCCTATCTCACGATCTATGGAAAAAGACTGGATGATTCCGGAAATGGACGATGTTTAGCGTGTAATAAACTACAAACTACAGTGTGTAGAAACAAACTCTTTTTTCCATGTTGGACTACAAGTAGTGTCTGTCAAATGAGCCACACCATTGTCTCCACAGCTATAATACAGAACACACACACAGCTCTGCAAACATCGTGAAACACTGCGAAAATTACCATTTAAGCTGGCGTGAAGCGGCAGAGATGGGGATAGCCTATGGCGCTGAATGAGTTAAGGGGAGTCAAAGGCCCACCCAAATGAGTATGCACGTTGTCAGGTCATCATTAGGGTTGGGTACCGAACTCTGTACTTTTAATTTTTACTCCCATTTTCTATTTTTCTCCCATCCCAATTTCGTATCGTCCAATTCTACCCTCCCCTATCTCGAACGCTGTTTGGCCATGCCTCCCACAAGCCGGCTGTAATGTGGACGAAGCCATACATTGCACGAGTCCCCTCCGGTACTCGAGGTAGCAGCCGTCGCATCTTTTCACCTGCACAGCGCGATCTTTCAGCGTCGGTGGTCTGCACTTTGGAGGGACACCGCCCCCGTCGCTTCCTGATTCTACTGCGCAGGCGCACCAACCGACCTGTAGGAGTCGCTGTCCACAACGTCCGATCCCCACCCATCAGCTTCCCACCCCCTAATACTGCCAAATGTATTAGTATGAACGACCAGCAAAGCTGAATGCAATGCGGAGAGCTGGGCTCGAACCCAGCGTCTCCTGCATTGGTGGTGAGCGCCTTGCCCACTGCACCACCTAGCCGCACGAACTCTGTACTTTTAAGGGTACCGACCGAATTACAGTACTACCAAGTATGCTAGATCAATCGGTACCAAATTTCGGTACCTTTACATGTTTAGTATAAGAGTGAAATATACTAGACAAGAGGGAGCCTTTTCCACAAAGTGTTTTTAATACTTTTTTTTTAATTAAAGTTTGCTTTAATCACAGTAACGTTGGCGAGCTAGCTAAATTATACATAAATCTGTTTTCATATAAATCAATCAATTCACTAAGACTTTAAAACGGTGGTGCGGCACGGACGGTCTACGGAGACGTAGAAAAAAACTACCAAATCCATTCTGAGAAAATCCTGTGGGAAACACTGTCCCTGTATTGTAAATAGTTCATGTGTGTTGTCACTACTGTATGTAAAATTGTAAATAAGTTAATTTATGTGTTAATACACGCGCGCCTTGCGACAAGTAGTTTTGGGGGGCCTACCACCCCCCCTAAAAAAAATCCTAGGGGAAACACTTGATATATATTACTGTCCCGTCTCTTGGGTCTTTGGAAAGACCAGACGAGGTCAGAGGAGTTTGTTTCAAACATTTACAAACATAATACATGAATGATCATGCAATTTATTTTGTGTGGTGTGTTACAACAATAAATAACTAAATGTTCTAAATAAATACAAATGTTGAAATTGAGAAGTTTGGTCTTATTTAATTTTTTTTTTACAACTGAAATAATTTTTTGGGTTATTATAGAGAGTTAAGTACCGAAAAAAGGTACCGT
Organism: Notolepis coatsorum; assembly: GCF_963971535.1. NCBI lineage: Eukaryota > Metazoa > Chordata > Actinopteri > Aulopiformes > Paralepididae > Notolepis > Notolepis coatsorum. The sequence goes on along the minus strand of NC_140182.1, from coordinate 80,579,793 downwards.
TGGGTTGGGGAATTCTGGATACCGAATTCCAGGAACTGATACGGGTACCGGTATCAGTTCAAATGTGAACGGTACACAACCCTAGTCATCATGCAAACAGGCATGTGTGAGCAAAGAAACTGGCACACACGTGCACGCACAGGCACACGCACACACCTCTCCAAGAGGGCCCGCCTCTCGTCCTGGTTGTTCTGCACGGTGGCCTCCAGCACGGCGATCTCTCCCCTCAGCTCGTCCGTCTGCTTCTCCAGCTCGCCCACCCGCCGCTGGCTGCCCTGCCACTCCCTCTTCAGCGTGGCAACGTTCTCGTTCAGCGCCGTCACCTGCAGGCCCAGCCTGGCCTCCGCCTCCTCCCCGCGCTTCACCTGCTGCTCCCTGCCTCGCTTCTCTGATGCCTGGGAGGAAGGAAGGAAGGAATGAATTACTCAATAGACCATCACAACACTTCCAGTATTTTGAGCTCATGGCAGAGAGCGGGGGGATAAAATGAATGAATGTTGATTAGAGCCTTGACATAAGTGATTGTAGCTACGGCTGTGGGGGTGCTGGAGACATGATCCAATAGACTTCTTTTTATACGCCCGAGTCTCCTGAACACGGCGAGACCATCCCAAAGTCGATCTGCACTTTGATTGTCTGCGAGAGACTCCCTTGGGTAATCTGCGCATACCGGTTTCCCTGAGGTTTCCCTCATTTACAGTCACGTCGAGTGTACATACAGAGTTAAGCAAAAATATATATATAATCACACAGCATATAAAATCACAACAATAAGACAAGTAAGGATAACAAATCAATTAAAACACGTACAACTTGATTGACAAAAGTTGGAGATCAAGGTTTTAAACTCTGCAACAGAGGGGAGAATCCCAAGCTTTAAGGACTGTTGGAGTTAATTCCATGAGCTAGGGGCATCATAGCAAAATGCAGATTTACCCTGTTCAGAGCAAACTCTGGGGACCTTAACACAATCTGCGCCGGAAACGAGTATACTCGTTATTGCCCGCCATGCGTTCAGCGCCAGAAACAAGTTTACAAATACACATATGCTCCAGCTCGTACCCCCCTCTCCCGGACCCCCCATTGGATAATCCAACCATTATAATTTGTTCCTAGCCAGACACTACCATTATATGCTGGCTTTTATTCTCTCCACCACTTCTAACCACATTGCCATTTTGGATTCATTGAGACCCAAAATTCTAGCTGTTGATATTTCTTGATAAATCACATCGAGATATGTAAGAATCCAGACCTTACGGCAAATTTTTTCCGGTTGAAACCATCGTGATGCTATCAGCTTTTTAGCCACTGTGATACCGGATAAAACCAATCTCTTTAGCTGTGGAGGTACTGCATGCTCAAAGACATCATTCAGCAGTAATACAGAGGGGTGTACAGGTATATCCAGAGTTAAGAGATTTGACAATTGCTGGGTCACTTCTTTCCAAAATATCTTAACTGGTGGGCAGTCCCAGTACATGTGCATAAATGTCCCTTCATCCCCATTTGTACATAAGGAGCATTTGGAGTCTTGTTTAAGACCCATTTTGTTCAGTCTTATAGGAGTTAAGTATGTCCTGTGAATATAGTTAAGATTGATTTGTTGATGGTCCGGGTTCCTTGATGCAAGGCGTACATTTGCCCAGGCTTCTTGCCAGTCAAAGTCTATCTCCAGGTCTGGTATATCCCTCCTCCAGACTGAGTCTAGATGTAGGGTTTCATACGAGGCCGTTAGTAATTGATGATAAAAATCTGAAACAAAACCTCTCGATGTCTCTCTTTCATAGAAGAATTTGTGGTATCTGTGGTGTACAATTGGTATCCTTAATGGAACACCGTGAGCCTTCAAACATGCCAATAACTGTGCGTAAAAATAATATGAGGACTTGGTGAGATTAAATTTTTTGCATATCTCATCAAAACTACAAAAACCCTGTTTGTTGAAAACGTCTCCTAATGTGTGTATGCCTTGCTTTTCCCATCTAGGGAATCTTATAGGTTGTTTTCCAATCAAGAGTGCATTGTTATTGAATAAGGGAGTATGATTATGCCATGTATGTGGGATAGAGTCTTTTTTTTGTGTTTCACGCCATATCCGGATTGCATGAGTGATTATGGGGCCAAATTTCCGTTCGCATTGCTTAATTGATAATTTGGTGTACACTATGTCCTTCAGCCTATGTGGAGCTACTATATTTTTGTGTATTTGTATATCCTATTGTGTGTTGTCATGTTTGTTTATGTGTTTGTTTAAAAAATAATAAAAAAATTAAATACAGAAACAAGTTTACTCGTTTTTGGGATCGTTATTTAGTTTATTCGCTATATCTATTCATAATTCATAGCTGCAGCCTCTGGTAGCCTTCAGACCCTGTCTGAGCTGGCAGACGGTCAACACCGCCCTCTACTGCCAGGCGGAGCTATTGCATCTCATTGAAAATGGGCTGGTGTGTTTTAGAAGCCGATCTGAGCCAGGCGGGCGGGGTTTAAATACTCAGGCGAGCCAGTTCTATACAACGATGGCAACGAACAGTAACTCCGCCCGCCCGTCATTGTGAAACGGTCGGTAGTGTGGTACGGACCTCCATGAGCATTATTTGGAATTGCGATCAGATATTTGGATATTTTGCATTACATCAGATACAAGGTAAGAACATTATATATAAATTTGATCGCTGATCTGACGTTTATTTCTACCGCGATCACAGCTATCTGTGTGGACCGTGTATGGCTGTTTACCGTTGGCTGCGGTGGGGGGGGGGCGACCCACTACGACGGTCATTTCATGTATGTACGAGGAGACATAATAATGATAATCTAGCGTTGATTTCAGGATGATTAGATAATCAGCCAAAAAATTACAACGTGATGACTGGATTACAGTAAAATGCCTTTTTCTCGTCTTTTTCCTGGAATTACTGAAAAGCACCCAAACCATACTCTATTCAAAACGGTATAAAACGGAAATGTACGGATGAAAAAACAATCCGTCTCGGGCATGTTGACTGGAAGCAACTCACTGAGACTCTATGGCATTATTAGACCCATAGATATAATATAAGATATATTTTAAGCACTCGCAAATGTCACAGTCTAAAACTATATCCATTGAATAAAGACCTGGCGATGAAGGGGGATCAGCGCCCCCTACTGCTGGCGGTCAATGTGTTAAGGACCAGCCAGTCACTAGAACGGCTTCCATAGGTTCCAAAATTCCATTCCAATAATGATGTAGTATAAGGAGGTAGCTTACCAATAAGGGCCTTAAAATGAATGAATGAATAAATCAATGAATGATCATCGTGTTTACAGTATATCACTTTTCAAGACACACAAGGTATCTGCAGATTTAAACAAGTTAAAAGTAAAAGTAAGCATGCAGTATATGTAACTATGCATATACAGTTATAAAATAGGTAAAGGTAAATGGACTGCATTTATAGTGCTTTTATCAGGGTATCTGCAAGTTTCAACAAGTTAAATGTAAGACGTTTTAAGACATTTTTTAACCCTTTCACTGCCACACGACAGAAGATTAACCCTTTACTATCACACAACGGACAGTCGCCGTAGGTGACAATAGTGTGTGTGCGTGTGTGCGTGCGGGCTGGAGCGACTCTGAACGTCTCAGGCTGAATTTGTGTCCCCTAGCCAATCCGAGACATCGAACGGGAGAAACTCAATGCCATTTGGAGCATACCGCGTAGCCTAATTCTCTGACACCGTAGCCTATTCTCTGACAATATAAGCCTTCAGAGATGTTTTTTGTTGTCCTTTTAATGAAGGAATACTCTCCAAATCAGATAACACGGACGATTGCTTCTACTGTGCGAGCTGCCTGCCATTGCTGTTTGAATGAAGATTCGCTTCGGTGTCGTCAAATGTTGTGCTTAGTGAACAACGTGAGGCTGCCTGGAGATATAGCTCTAAGGTGGAAGAGCTGATCAGCAGAGGGAAGCAGTAATCTAACAACTGGGAGAATTTCAAACAGTAAATCTTTCCTTCTTTCAGATTTTTTATACACTGTTTCTCCATCAAGAAAGCTTTTTCATAATTCGGATGGTATTTTTACTAACTTCAGTGTCAACCAAGAATGATATGCAATTCGAAATTGGCCCCTGTAAAAGAAAAGAAACGGTGGAGCTGAAAAAGCTAGAATTAAAAAACTAAAATTGCTAGTAAAAGACGCAGAACAATATAAAATTACAGACCTGTTTAGTAGAGGAAGGAACAAGTGACTAGCTGCGAAACATGCTGGTGATGTAGAGTAGGACAGTTTAATTGGGGGAGAGACAGAGAGAGTGACAGACAGACACAGAAAGAGAGAGAGAGAGAGAGAGAGAGAGAGAGAGAGAGAGAGAGAGAGAGAGAGAGAGAGAGAGAGACCTGGAAAGCGAACAGGCTCTTGGAATGGGTGTCTGGGCAGGGGGTCTTTCGATGTTGATTAAACGGCAAGCAACTAATGTCATGAGTGCAAAATTAAAGGACAATAAATCGAATCTAACTGAAATTGTGTAGCACAGACATTTCTATAGATCAAAACCTCAATATTATTATGGTGTAGTTAATACTTCACGTATCCTTAATCCCTAGGCTAATGAGGCACTAAGATGTTAGTAAAAAAAAGAAAACGTATGCCAATGACAGGAAGTAACGGTATATATGTGTGTGTGTGTGTGTGTGTGTGTGTGTGTGCACTGTGCACGAGTGCACATCTAGGGGCGGGGTGTAGATTTGGTCTCCCTGATGTTGACTCCTTAGCCACAGCCTTGGGTTGTTTAATACTGGACGAGTGTTTCATAACGGCCGCTGTGTGGGCCGGTTCCGGGGCCGGTTTCGGGGCCGGTGCGTGGGCTGGTGCGTCTGAATGTCCCGGGCTGAATTTGTGTCCCAGTCCGCCCCTGTCCACGAGACTGGCAAGCAGAGATGCATGTAAGCCTACACAGGGGCGACAGTGGCTCAAGGAGGTAGAGCAGTCGTCTGGTACTCGAGGTTCCCGGTTCGATTCCTGCTCCTCCCGGGCAGCGTGTCGAAGTGTCCTTGAGCAAGACACTTAACCCCTAATTGCTCCCAATGAGCTGGTTGGCACCTTGCATGGTTGCCTCCGCTGTCGGTGTGTGAATGTGTGAGTGAACAGGTAAAATGTGAGAACAAATTGTAAAGCGCTTTGGATAAAAGCGCTATATAAATGGAGCCATTTACCATTTATATGGAGGCTCAGCAATCTACACACACACCCAGTTACTCATAATCACCCGAGTGTGGCCTGACAGAGACCCGGTATTATGACCGACAGGCACAGGCATGCCAAACGGTTGTCAGTGGGTGAACCTACCAGCAGGTCCTGGACTTCCTTGGTCTGAGCGCAGAGCTGCTCCTCCCTCTGCGCCACGCTGCCTCTGGTGGCCTGGTGCTCCTTCTGCTCCTGCTCCAGGGCAGCATGCGCCGCCTCCACCCGACCCTGACCCTCGAGCTTCTGCTGGATCAGCAGCTGCTTGGCCTCCCGCAACTCCCCCAGCTCCTGAAGAGGAGATTTAGGATAGACTGTGAATATCTACATCTTTCTACTATTACCTGTGCCTCCCACCTCCTCCATGCTGCTATTAGGGGTGGGAATCACCAGTTTCATCGCGATACGATACAATATCGATATCGATTCTTTGGACAACGATACAATATTTGCCAATATCACAAAGTCTGCCACGATACGATACGATTCGATTCAGGTGCCTGCGAACGATATGAGACGATATTATATGCCCATTTAACACAATCAGTAACATTTATATCAACTCAAAAAAGGCAACGGAAATATCATTTGACATGTTTATTTTTGAGCTCTTCCAAGCCGTATGCCGTGTTAGGGTCTCCAGCGACCCGTTTCAAGGTTATAATATGTAATAACTACCATGTAGTTGATTTTATTAGAACAAGGCTTTATGATATCCTCCACAACACATACTGTAAGCACAGCAAAAATACGTTTCACCATTTTGAAAATTCTGAAGGTATCTGCAGAAAAAAAGGTACGACTGTGGTGTTAGGGTCATTCTTGACCCGGCAAGGTAAAACTATACTATAAAAATACTAACTATTAATAAATAAAATAATAATAAATATACTAAACTTTTTTTCAGAAGTTATATTCTAATATTGTTCTATTA